>NC_135232.1:1007946174-1008255492 GCF_051348905.1 Ranitomeya variabilis | reverse complement strand
TTTCTTGCCTCCAGAGAAGGGGACCCCAAAGCTGGATAGAAGCCCCCCACAAATAATGACGGTGAGGTAAGAGGAAATGACAAACACAGAAATGAACCAGGTTTAGCACAGAGAGGCCCGCTTACTGATAGCAGAATAAAGAAAGGTAACTTATATGGTCAACAAAAACCCTATCAAAATCCACACTGGAAATTCAAGAACCCCCGAACCGTCTAACGGTCCGGGGGGAGAACACCAGCTCCCTAGAGCTTCCAGCAAAGGTCAGGATATAGATTAGGAACAAGCTGGACAAAAATACAAAACCAAAACAAATAGCAAAAAGCAAAAGGCAGACTTAGCTGATATAACTGGAACCAGGATCAGTAGACAAGAGCACAGCAGACTAGCTCTGAAAACTACGTTGCCAGGCATTGAACTGAAGGTCCAGGGAGCTTATATAGCAACACCCCTAACTAACGACCCAGGTGCGGATAAAAGGAATGACAGAAAAACCAGAGTCAAAAAACTAGTAACCACTAGAGGGAGCAAAAAGCAAATTCACAACAGTACCCCCCCCTTAGTGAGGGGTCACCGAACCCTCACCACGACCACCAGGGCGATCAGGATGAGCGGCATGAAAGGCACGAACTAAATCGGCCGCATGAACATCAGAGGCGACCACCCAGGAATTATCCTCCTGACCATAGCCCTTCCACTTGACCAGGTACTGAAGCCTCCGCCTGGAGAGGCGAGAATCCAAGATCTTCTCCACCACGTATTCCAACTCGCCCTCAACCAACACAGGAGCAGGAGGCTCAGCAGAAGGAACTACAGGCACAATGTACCGCCGCAACAAGGACCTATGAAATACATTGTGAATAGCAAACGACACAGGAAGATCCAGACGAAAAGATACAGGATTAAGGATTTCCAATATCTTGTAAGGCCCAATAAAACGAGGTTTAAATTTGGGAGAGGAGACCTTCATAGGAACAAAGCGGGAAGAAAGCCATACCAAATCCCCAACGCGTAGTCGGGGACCCACACCGCGGCGGCGGTTGGCAAAGCGCTGAGCCTTCTCCTGTGACAACTTCAAGTTGTCCACCACATGATTCCAGATCAGCTGCAACCTATCCACCACAGAATCCACCCCAGGACAGTCAGAAGGCTCCACATGACCCGAAGAAAAGCGAGGATGGAAACCAGAGTTGCAGAAAAAAGGCGAAACCAAGGTGGCGGAACTAGCCCGATTATTAAGGGCAAACTCAGCCAACGGCAAGAATGTCACCCAATCGTCCTGATCAGCAGAGACAAAACACCTCAAATAAGCCTCCAAAGTCTGATTGGTTCGCTCCGTCTGTCCATTAGTCTGAGGATGGAAAGCAGACGAAAACGACAAATCAATGCCCATCCTACTACAAAAGGATCGCCAGAACCTGGAAACGAACTGGGATCCTCTGTCTGACACAATATTCTCAGGGATGCCGTGCAAACGAACCACGTTCTGGAAAAACACAGGAACCAGATCGGAAGAGGAAGGCAGCTTAGGCAAAGGAACCAAATGGACCATCTTGGAGAAGCGATCACATATCACCCAGATAACGGACATGCCCTGAGATAGCGGAAGATCAGAAATGAAATCCATGGAGATATGTGTCCAAGGTCTCTTCGGGACAGGCAAGGGCAAGAGCAAACCGCTGGCACGAGAACAGCAAGGCTTAGCTCGAGCACAAGTCCCACAGGACTGCACAAATGACCGCACATCCCTTGACAAGGAAGGCCACCAAAAGGACCTGGCCACCAGATCTCTGGTGCCAAAAATTCCCGGGTGACCTGCCAACACCGAGGAATGAACCTCGGAAATGACTCTGCTGGTCCACTTATCCGGGACAAACAGTCTGTCAGGTGGACAAGACTCAGGCCTATCAGCCTGAAATCTCTGCAACACACGTCGCAGATCCGGAGAAATAGCTGACAAGATAACTCCATCTTTAAGAATACCAACAGGATCAGCGACTCCAGGAGCATCAGGCACAAAGCTCCTAGAAAGAGCATCGGCCTTCACATTCTTTGAACCTGGTAAATACGAGACAACAAAATCAAAGCGGGAGAAAAACAATGACCAGCGGGCCTGTCTCGGATTAAGGCGTTTAGCAGACTCGAGATACATCAGATTTTTGTGATCAGTCAAGACCACCACACGATGCTTAGCACCCTCGAGCCAATGACGCCACTCCTCAAATGCCCATTTCATGGCCAACAACTCCCGATTGCCCACATCATAATTTCGCTCGGCAGGCGAAAACTTCCTAGAGAAAAAGGCACAAGGTTTCATAACAGAGCAACCAGGGCCTCTCTGCGACAAAACGGCCCCTGCCCCAATCTCCGAAGCATCCACCTCAACCTGAAAGGGAAGTGAGACGTCAGGCTGGCACAAAACAGGCGCCGAAGTAAACCGGCGTTTCAACTCCTGGAAAGCCTCCACGGCAGCAGGAGCCCAGTTAGCTACATCGGAGCCCTTCTTGGTCATATCCGTCAAAGGTTTCACAATGCTAGAAAAATTAGCGATAAAACGACGGTAGTAGTTAGCGAAGCCCAAGAACTTCTGAAGACTCTTAACTGACGAGGGCTGAGTCCAATCAAGAATAGCTCGGACCTTGACTGGGTCCATCTCCACAGCAGAAGGGGAAAAAATGAACCCCAAAAAGGGAACCTTCTGTACACCAAAGAGACACTTTGAGCCCTTGACAAACAAAGAATTTTCACGCAAAATTTTAAAGACCAACCTGACCTGCTCCACATGCGAATCCCAATTATCAGAAAAAACCAAAATATCATCCAGATAAACAATCAAAAATTTATCCAGATACTTCCTGAAAATGTCATGCATAAAGGACTGAAAAACTGAAGGCGCATTGGAGAGCCCAAAAGGCATCACCAAGTACTCAAAATGACCTTCGGGCGTATTGAATGCGGTTTCCCATTCATCACCTTGCTTAATGCGCACAAGGTTGTACGCACCACGAAGGTCTATCTTGGTGAACCACTTGGCACCCTTAATCCGGGCAAACAAGTCAGACAACAGCGGTAAAGGATACTGAAATTTGACAGTGATCTTATTTAAAAGCCGATAATCAATACAAGGTCTCAAAGATCCGTCCTTTTTTGCCACAAAAAAGAATCCCGCACCAAGAGGGGAAGAAGACGGACGAATATGTCCTTTCTCCAGAGACTCCTTGATATATGAACGCATAGCGGTATGTTCAGGTACCGACAGATTAAACAGTCTTCCCTTAGGAAATTTACTGCCTGGGATCAAATCTATAGCACAGTCACAGTCCCTATGAGGAGGCAGTGCACTGGACTCAGACTCACTGAAGACATCCTGATAATCAGACAAATACTCCGGAACTTCCGAAGGCGTAGAAGAAGCAATAGACACAGGCAGGGAATCCCCATGAATACCACGACAGCCCCAACTTGAGACTGACATAGCCTTCCAGTCCAGGACTGGATTATGGGTCTGTAACCATGGCAGCCCTAAAACAACCAAATCATGCATTTTATGTAAAACCAGGAAACGTATCACCTCGCGGTGTTCAGGAGTCATGCACATGGTAACCTGTGTCCAATACTGCGGTTTATTTGCTGCCAATGGTGTAGCATCAATACCCCTAAGAGGAATAGGATTTTCTAATGGTTCAAGAGTAAAACCACAGCGCTTAGCGAATGAGAGATCCATGAGACTCAGGGCAGCACCTGAATCTACAAACGCCATGACAGGATAAGATGACAGTGAGCAAATCAAAGTTACAGACAGAATAAATTTAGGTTGCAAATTACCAACGGTGACAGGACTAACAACCTTAGCTATACGTTTAGAGCATGCTGAGATAACGTGTAGAATCACCACAGTAGTAGCACAAGCCATTCCGGCGTCTATGAATTTTCCGCTCATTTCTAGTCAGGATTCTATCACATTGCATTAAATCAGGTGTCTGTTCAGACAACACCATGAGGGAATTTGCGGTTTTTCTATCACATTGCACCGAATTAGGTGTCTGTTCAGACAACACCATGAGGGAATTTGCGGTTTTGCGCTCCCGCAACCGCCGGTCAATTTGAATAGCCAGTGCCATAGTGTCATTCAGACCTGTGGGAATGGGAAAACCCACCATAACATTCTTAATGGCTTCAGAAAGGCCATTTCTAAAATTAGCGGCCAGTGCACACTCGTTCCAATGTGTCAGCACGGACCATTTCCGAAATTTTTGGCAATACACTTCAGCCTCGTCCTGCCCCTGAGACATAGCCAGCAAGGCCTTTTCTGCCTGAATCTCAAGATTGGGTTCCTCATAAAGTAAACCGAGCGCCAGAAAAAACGCATCAAGATCAGCCAATGCCGGATCTCCTGGCGCCAGCGAAAAAGCCCAATCCTGAGGGTCGCCCCGTAAGAACGAAATCACAATTTTTACTTGCTGAGCAGAATCTCCAGATGAACAGGGTCTCAGGGACAAAAACAATTTACAATTATTCACGAAATTCCTAAACTTAAACCTGTCTCCGGAAAACAGTTCAGGAATCGGTATTTTAGGTTCTGACCTAGGATTTCTGATAACATAGTCTTGTATGCCCTGCACACGAGTAGCCAGCTGGTCCACACTTGTAATCAAGGTCTGGACATTCATGTCTGCAGCAAGCATAGCCACTCTGAGGTAAAGGGGAAGAAGAAAAAAAAAAAAAAAAAACTCAGAATCTTCTTTCTTATAATCCCTCTTCTGCAATGCATTAAACATTTAATACTGGCCTGGCAAACTGTTATGACCCCAATGGCGAGGGTCTCAGAGGAACGTGGAAGTCTGCAGAATACAAAAATCCAGCTCATAGGGCAGTGGTAACTGGGTTGACCATATATCTACTCCTAACGCCAACACTAGAAGTAGCCGGGGATCATTCCTACGTTGATTCTAGATGACACGCGCCAGCCGGAGAATCTAGCTACCCCTAGTAGAGGAAAACAAAGACCTTTCTTGCCTCCAGAGAAGGGGACCCCAAAGCTGGATAGAAGCCCCCCACAAATAATGACAGTGAGGTAAGAGGAAATGACAAACACAGAAATGAACCAGGTTTAGCACAGAGAGGCCCGCTTACTGATAGCAGAATAAAGAAAGGTAACTTATATGGTCAACAAAAACCCTATCAAAATCCACACTGGAAATTCAAGAACCCCCGAACCGTCTAACGGTCCGGGGGGAGAACACCAGCTCCCTAGAGCTTCCAGCAAAGGTCAGGATATAGATTAGGAACAAGCTGGACAAAAATACAAAACCAAAACAAATAGCAAAAAGCAAAAGGCAGACTTAGCTGATATAACTGGAACCAGGATCAGTAGACAAGAGCACAGCAGACTAGCTCTGAAAACTACGTTGCCAGGCATTGAACTGAAGGTCCAGGGAGCTTATATAGCAACACCCCTAACTAACGACCCAGGTGCGGATAAAAGGAATGACAGAAAAACCAGAGTCAAAAAACTAGTAACCACTAGAGGGAGCAAAAAGCAAATTCACAACAGCCCTCTAATGTTTATTTTGTTGGAAAAAAGTTGTCTCTTGTTGTTGTTAAAAAAAAAAAAATCATGATTTCTAAATCATCTGTCCGAACATTTATTTGTATATGTATGGCCACCCCATTGTTGTTATAGGAATTGCAGCTTGTTGAGGGTTTTGCTAGCATGTTATAATAATATATTGAATTAGTATAGGAAGAAATGAAATCTAAATAAAGTTAAAGATACTGGACACATCTGCATTTGTAATAATGTATTGAAACTTGAAGGGTTTAGAAACATGCGGTTGCACCTGTCTAAGGGCTCGTGCACACGATTGTAATATTTGGAAGAGTGCCATCCGTCATTTTGACGGATAGCACTTTTCCCCATGTTACTCAATGAGGCAGTGCATGTGATCAAATTTTTCCGTGGACAGAATCAGTCGAAGGAAAAAAATCACACCTTGAACGAGGTGACTACGGATGGCACTTGGCCATTCACGTCTAGACGTCCATTTAAACATTAGACCGGACTCAGACCACACCAATTTTCACGGACACACTACTTGTAGAAGATGGAGATCCTTTCTTTTCTCCACATTCTAGAAAATTAGATTACGTTATGATTACACGATAATCAAACTCTGATCAGAGTCTGATTAAAGTGTGATTAGCATAATCAGACCCATTTTCTGGGATGAGAGACAATCGGTTGTGTGACCCAAGTTTAACTGAGATGTAATTGTAATGCACTTTATTTCAAAATGGCATGGTTTCAGTGATTGTTAATTTCTCTGTATTTCTCAGACATAACTGCTGTCATCCAGACCCCTACTGGATAATGGGCACATGTCTATACTTTAAAAAAAAAATCATATGGTTGATATAGAGCAGAAGCTTTTATATTATAAGCTCTAAATATTCAAAATATTGGAATACATTATAAAATACTAGACCATACTATCTGTGAGAAGAGACTTTGGAGGAGTTGATAAAGTAGAACATGTTACCAAACAAAGTGTATGATGTATGTAGAAATATGCGGCTGTGTGACTCTGTCTAATTTGAATGTAGAAAAGATCGCCCTCAGCCACATCTCCATTATACAAATATTTGTCATACAGAACGTCAGTATAATCTCAGCACATCATAAAAAAAGGATTCCAGCAACTGCAGAGCAGGAAATAATTACATAGTGTATCTGTGCCTATAATGAGGCAACCTAAGGCAACTATCTCAAGCAGAGACGAAGCCCAAAAAAGAAAATTAATATGCTGAGAACTAACAATTTTATTGATGAAAGAGCCTTAAAAACTTATAATTATCCTGACATTTTTCTAGCTGTTGCAAACACTGCAAACATAAAACTTCTACAGACATCAGTAATATGTTCTTCCTATGTCTTTTTCCTGAAATGTATTTTGTTATCTGCAATGATGCTCTGTTGAGGTCCCAAAAAATACATATTATGCATTTCTGCAGTGTTCAAAATACTTAGGTTAGGGTTTTTAGCTGTTTCACATATTTTTCTATCCTCCATGTGAATGAAAAATTAGAGATCATGTGCAACCACTCCATTTCTCATAACTGCCCTTGAACAGTCTTATAGAAGTTATAGACAAGTCAATGGAGCAGTGGTTGCTTATTCTTTAATGGATCTCTACAAGAGGCAGAGACCGTAGCAGAAAAATCCTGCATTGAGAATCCAATTGAATTTACTTGTTTTTATATTATGTTTTAGATTGATACATGCTGTATTATATTATTATGCTTAGATATATAGTTCTGCATTTTTCTAAATACGTTGGTGTCATTCAGCCCTGACACTCACACAACAACTTACCATGACTAAGGCTAAAAGACAAAACGCATAGGTCAGCTATTACTGTTTTTCTAGTGTTGTCTGTGCACATTCCTGATGGAGTTTTTTAATGTCTGAATTAAAAATGCTTTTTTGCTGGATGAGACCTTTCATTTATTGTGCACTAGTGGAGTAATTCTTACCAAACCTTGCAGTGCCTACCACGATGCTGAGCCATATCTGCAAAACAAGGAAAAAGGGAGTCCGCTCACCATATCATAGTGTTAATACACTTGAACAGGGTTAGCACAATGCCATTAAAGGGGTATTCACCTTGTCATTTGGTCAATTATAAGTTTTTTAAAATTGCTGAACTCACTTTACTAAACACAAAACCTGTTCTAAACACACAGTAGGGAGTGTTGTGTGAATAGAGAAAGTGTTCCTGCCTTCTCTGACTGTTAGCTATGAGGAGAGACAGGGAGGAATGTGTGTATCTCAAAGCTGATATAACAGCATCTCAGCTGACATTGTTGGAAGAGAGGAGGAGGGATGGAATGAGACAAGTTAAGTGCTGCTGCTCATATACACTCTGTTACAAAAGATCTCCCACAGCTTTCATGTCATGCCGTTCGTACTCCTCTATCCTCACAATTTCTGGCCTAGCTGCCTGTGCTTCAGCAGAGATCTTATCTCAGCTTTGATACAGGCAGCACGGTGGCGCAGTGGATAGCACAGCAGTGCTGGAGTCCTGGGTTCAAACCCCACTAAGGACAACATCTGCAAAGAGTTTGTATGTTCTCTCCGTGTTTGCGTGGGTTTCCTCCCACATTCCAAAGACATACTGATAGGGAATTTAGATTGTGAGCCCCAACGGGGACAGCAATGATAATGTGTGCAACCTGTAAAGTGCTGCAGAATATGTTACCGCTATATAAAAAATAAAGATTATTATTACACACATTCCACCCAGTCCCCAAGTACACCAGCCCATTGCACATAAGCAGACAGGACTGATGCAACCACAGGCAATTTATCTCTTCTCCACAGTCTCTGCAGCACGGACAATCAGGTTCCAGGAACACAGTTGTAATCCAACAGGGAAACAATTTATTGTAGAACAAAAGTGGAGAAAGTAGATGCAGAAAATCGGGTGTAACTTTCTGCTCCTTCCCTAGTACCCTTCGCTGCCATATCAGTGGCAGCAACAGCTACAGTCACAGTCCTCAAGCCAATTTCTGGGCACTTATAGTCCTCGGCAAGGCACTTACACAGTCCTGGTGCCCACTTCACTGCCCAGAGATCCAGGGCAGCATACTCTGTCCCCACCGGGGGTCTGACAAGCTCCCAGTCGTAGCTGAGCACCCGCCCTAGGCAATCCTGCCTAGGCTCTGCTGCAGAAGCAGGAAATTGCTGCTTCTTCCAGGCTGCTAACCCAACCCTTTTTTGTTAACCCTGAACTAAACATGTTCAATACAATGCAGTACAATACAGGAACATGAAATAAAGAGAACAGTCATACGGTACATATACAACAATAAAACAGCAGTACATGACAGTAATACATTAGTACATAGCCAAACTATCAAAGCACCGCATGGGGGACATTTCCCCAACATAAAGGAGAGAGGGAGCACTGAGTGTCCCCGTCACCTCCTTACAGCCCTCCCTTCTAAAATTTGATCATCCCAAACCATAACGGCTCCTGAAACAAAAATTGACATAGTCCATGAAACATAAGAATACAACAGAGTCCATAAGAATATTCTTAGTCTCTTAAAGGGGTCCAGCTGACACTGATCCCTTTGCTCCAGGGACCTATGAAACAGATACCTTGGCCCGATGGCCAACTTATCATCAGTTTGCACAGTCTTGACCGGCTCACTCCTCGGGTCCTCCTGCTCAGGCTCTCCCCCTCCCTCCTTTGACCAGATCACAGGGCTTATTAACAAATTCGTGCACTGTGCTTAACAGGGGGCTAAAAGAAGTCAGTCCTTGCAGCACCTACACGCACAGTTCCGGCAGTCAACCCTCATAGGGTTTTCAGGCTCGTAATCCAGCAGGGAGTGCTCAAACAAATAAACTGGGAGGAGGGGGAAAAACAAACACAATTCTTTATCCATGACCATCCTGGTTACCACTGACACCTCAGTCTTAATGCCATTCTAAGCTCCTTGCCCTTAGAAGATGAACAGTCCATTCATTTTTTTTTTCAGGTGCAACTGGCACAACACATTTTTTTTCATAGGGGCCAGGTCAATGAACACACGGCCCCTGATTAGTATAATGGGCCACAATCTGGCCTCAGATAACAATAAAAGTATGGCCCAAAGATTCACTGGAGCATTTATCTCATGTATTTCTTATTTTTTGGTAACTTTAATAAGTTTGACTCGTAGGCTTCAAATCATTTTTACCTTACTGGCTGCCTAAATCCTTGCACGATCAGTCCTCTTTTTGATACGTTCCAATAATTTAATCACTCTTCTCTCACCAAGAGATGAAAACTATTTACGTAAATATTCATTGTTTTCCGAAATTTAGCACTGTGTATATGACATACAGTACCTTCCTCAATTTCCATTTGTCAAATATGTACCTTCTGTTTAATTATGTGCTGCATTATGTTGGTACCAATTTTTTCTACTAAAAACTCCGTCATTTAAGAGCGATATCACCTACATAAGTCATCAGATTTACGGATTAATTTCATAGACTGGATTAAGTATACAGGCGAAAAGCAGAATGTTCAATGAACACAAAATGTAAATTCGAATTGTTCTGATTTAATATATCTCTCCTCACTGTCATATTAAATATTAACTTTGCTACACTCAATGGCATATACAGTAATCTTTTGTAGATTTACAGAATATGAGCAGATTTCAATTACTGCTGAAAAGCAAAATGGTTGTGACACACATAATCAAAATCCGCTTCTTAAGCCCAGTGAAGCAGATTTGCCTTAGCAAATACTGAAAAGTGTAAATAAAAGGCATTAGAAAACCAAGCACATAGGGTGCCGTTTATTATTTATGTGGAAGAACTTTCAGATGGGTATGCGGAAGCCAGAAGATTAAAGTATAAACATTGACAATGGCCTAGAAGTACATACCTTGCAAAAAAGTATGTTTTTAGAAAATCTGCAATTTGCAGTTTTATTGGAGTTGGAAAATAATGAGAACTTTGAGTTAATTTAAAGTTTGCAACATTGAGAGGCAGCCCTTTATACCTCCTGGACTACAGATTTGTGTTTCATCAACTAGATGTAGACCTCTATACTGTGCATAGGGATTTTACAGCAGCACATGAAGTTCCTACAGTTTATAAATATGGAGCCATTGATGTTATTATTAGTCATTTTTATTGTGCCATTTATTCCATGGCGCTTTACACGTGGAAGGGGCAATTATAGACAAGTACAATAAACAGGAGCAAAACAAGGCACACACAAGTACAGAGGGAGAGAGGACCCTGCCTGCGGGGGCTCACAGTCTACAGGGGATGGGTGAGGAAACACTAGGAGAGGGTAGAGCTGGATGTGCAGTGGTTCAGCAGACTAAGGATCAATGCAGGGTGTAGGCGTGTCGGATGAGGTGGATCTTCAGGTTCTTTTTGAAGGTTTCTGTGGTAGGCGAGAGTCTGATGTGTTGGGGTAGAGAGTTCCAGAGTATGGGGGAAGCACAGGAGAAGTCTTGTATGCGGTTGTGGGAAGAAGAGATAAGAGGGAAGTCGAGAAGGAGATCTTGAGAGGATTGAAGGTTGCATGTGGGTAAGTACCGGGAGACCATATCACAGATGTATGGAGGAGATCGGTTGTGGATGGTTTTGTATGTCATAGTTAGGGTTTTGAACTGGAGCCTCTGGACAATAGGAAGCCAGTAGTCAAGGCGGGAGATGATAAGGGCATGCACTAGTGTTTTTGTGGTTTCATGGTCAAGGAATGCACGGATCTGGGAAATATTTTCGAGTTTGGGTCAGGAGGAGGCAAGTGCTTGGATATGTGGCTTGAAAGAGAGGGCAGAGTTGAGGATCACCCCGAGGCACCGAGCATGTGGGACTGGGGAAAGTGAGCAGCCATTGACATTGATGGATAGGTCTCATTGAGAGGCAGAGTGAGATGGGGGAAAGAAGAGGAATTCTGTTTTGTCCATGTTCAGTTTTAGAAATCATTCAGAAAAGAAAGCTGAAATAGCAGACAGACATATTGGGATTTTGGTCAGTAAGGAAGTGAGGACAGATCAAGAGAGGTAGATCTGCATGTCGCCGGCATAGAGATGATACTGTAAACCATGGGATTCTATGAGTTGTCCCAGGCCAAAGGTGTAGATGGGCCAGGGTGCAGGGGCCCTAGGACTGAGCCTTGGGGAACAATGACAGACAGGGGGCGAGGTGAGGAGGTGGTGTGGGAGAGGGAGACACTGAATGTTCAATCTGTTAGATATGATGAGATCCAGGATAGGACCAAGTCTGTGATGCCAAGAGATGAGAGAATCTGTAGCAGGAGGGAATGATCAACAGTGTCGACGGCAGAAGACAGGTCCAGAAGGAGGAGGACAGATGTGTGTCGCTTGCTCTGGGCAGTTAGTAGGTCATTGGTGACTTTAGTTAGGGCAGTTTCAGTTGAGTCATGCTGTCAGAAGCCAGATTGTAAGCAGTCAAAGAGGGAGCAGGAAGAGAGGTGGGAGGACAGTTCAAGATGAACATGTTGTTCCAGTAGTTTTGAGGCATAAGGGAGAAGAGATATTGGGCGATAGCCACATACAGAGGATGGGTTGAGGGAGGGCTTTTTGAGGATGGGTGTGATCGAAGCATACTTAAAGGATGAGGGGAAGACACCATTTGTAAGTGTGTTCTGTGTGTTACCATAATATAGAGGTATTCTACCTTCGAAGTGATACCTTAATAAAAAATATCTCCAAAAGAACTCATTTACCAGTCCATTTTTTTTTCTCATATGTGAAAAACAGACCATTTCGTTTAGTGTGCTAACTGCGTAATCTTTCTGTGATATGTCTCAATTTTTACAATTTGTGTGTATTATATTTTTATTAGATGGAAAAAATATAAACTATTTTAAAGCTTCTCCTATCAACTGCTCACTTGAAAAGGTGAATTAAATCCGTCATTTTGGGCTAAATTTGGCTGCAAGAGAAGAAAAATAACTTTTATTATACTCCGATGGGTCCGGTCCGATGGGTGTCACTGGTCTTGGTCTGGCACCTCCCATCTTCTTACAATATCCTTCCTCCTGCTTGCTTCATGTGGATGACATGTCCTTTCGTCATCCACACAGTCTCCTTGGCACAGCACTCCTGCTCAAGCATACTTCTCCACCCTGTCAAGGGCAGAGCAAAGTACTGCAGTGCACATGGGCCGGGACTCTTTGACCTTTCACGGCACCAGAGAAGTGTGCCTGTGCAGGAGCGCGGTGCTGAGGAGACGTGTCATCCACATGAAGCAAGCAGGAAGGTGGCATTGCAAAAAGATGGGAGGTCCCGGAACAAGAAGAGCGACACGCATCGGACCGGACCACCCCGCAGGTGAGTATAATAAAAGTTATTTTTCTTCTCTTGCAGGTCAGGCTGGGGGCAGATATACAGCATTATAGAATGCTATATATCAGCCCTGAAAGGTGATGGCCGTATCTCTTATCGGCCAAACCTGGTGACAGGTTCCATTAAATGCACATTGACATCTGCAGGAAGATCACAGCCACAGATCAGTCACGTATCCAAGCATGGATATTGGATCATAGAGTACATGACACAAAAATAATAAAACAATGCAAACATTACCAAATTAAATAGGACATTATGATAACAAGTGAGCCAATCTAAAAAATTATAATCCATGCCCCATGCAAAAAAAATTACATAAATAGGAAATGTAAAGCAAAACATTAAATATGATGAATTATATCTTGTCTCCTGCATAAGCCAAGCAGTTTTGTGGGTTGGTTGATAGCTTAATACAACCCTGCATTATTATGATTCTAGGGTATACACAAGATGCAAAACAGGTTTGTCAAATGGAGTGGATCATGTGATTTGACAAACGTTGTTCAACATCTGCACGATCTTAACTTATTGGCATTAAAATGTTTCATTTATTTGTATAGTGGCTATACTCCTGACATAAGTGAAGTGCACTATTTGTTCATACATATTTTGAGAAGAAAATTATCCCCATTGATGTTAACCATTATTATTGCTTGGTGGAAATCCCAGTATATTATTCATGAACATAATCCTTTGGCAAGTCCTTGATCTACTATGGCTGTTACATCGATGACTCAATTCTAAATTGAAGATCTGGTGTGACAGCTGTATCTGATCTAAGGATTACTTTAACATCAACAAATTAAGGTTACAGTTTACCTTTGCTAGTCATACAAATTAGATTTTGTTTCTTGATTTGGTTTTATGTGGTGACATGATATGCAGCAGGATAGAGACAAGATCGTATCTTATGATTTAATATAAAATGTAAAGTATTAAAATAATAATCTGAGTTTATATACCACTATTTTTTGGTATCATATTATGGCTTCTTACAACTCTATCAATAATTAAGACTTTAAAGCAGAGGACTAAGGAGTACTTACTAAGTGGTGAGATCCATGTAAGAACCGGAATATGATGTAGTGGGAGCAGAGCCTGCATTTTTTGTAAGAGATGGAATATTGTTGCATAATAATAGTTGAGTATAGTAAACACCAGGAATAGTTAAAATTGGTTTAGCTGTTATTCCACTCCCTGATATCAAAACTAAAGATATATGTTACCATTTTATATATAATTAACATATGTATGACATAGATTGCTTCAAGTTTATGGCAAAGTATATTTATGTGTTTATCTTATAGCTGTACAGCTGCCCATGTTACAGTTCTTGGTGTTTGCTAAGAAATATAAAGGAAAACCAATATTTCTATTAAGAAACAAGATATTTTACATACTATTTGTAAAGATAATGTAAATACTGCAATCTGTTTTTTTAATTTAATTTTCACATTTTCAAGTCCTACATAAAAGTTAAAAGAGCATAGTCATATAGTCTAAACAGTTATTGGGAAATTCCATAAAAAAGGTTGCTTCTATGAACAGGAAAATGTGTGTGATGATGCAGTATAAGTTGGATGATTAGATAATTGGTGGCAATACCTACTGACTTCTGCCAACAGTCTATTGGACCGAAGTTTATTTTAACATGCTCCATTCTCTATTCTTTTAGAGACCACTGCCAGATTAGCCTGGCAGTAGCCTATCCTTCTGTCATTGTGAAATAAATATTTTTGCTGGATGTTTATGGGGGTAATTTGAGGGGAAGTGAGTTGTTGATCGTTGTCTAAAGCCTTTGGGTATATGACACTGAGGACCAAGGACATCTACATGAAAGACCAACGACATCTAAATCCACAATTAAATATTATATTTTAGAAATGGTGCTATCATGAGTGACAGTTTATTCTGTTCTTAATCTAATGAAAATGATTTTATTTGTTTGTCACACAGCTGCTGTTATACCTAAGTATACAAAATATATATTAATTATGTTTTACCTCCACAGGATTATCGTTTAAATATTTTTCTGCGTCAGAAGTGGAACGATCCCCGTCTCGCATATAGTGAATATCCAGATGACTCCTTAGATTTAGATCCTTCTATGTTGGATTCTATATGGAAACCAGATTTGTTTTTTGCTAATGAAAAGGGTGCAAACTTTCATGAAGTAACAACTGACAACAAGCTTCTGAGAATCTTCAAAGATGGAAATGTTCTATATTCTATTCGGTGAGTTACAAATTTGAAGTAGACATAATGGAGCAGATTCACTATTTTAAGTGCCACTAGACTACTGAGGATACCACACAAACTTTTGGTGCATTTTTATGTAATTGGCAAATCTACTTTTAGACCTTAATGAGTCTACTTAATGACCTACCTAATGAGTCTAAAATTATTTTGCATTTCAATCACAACAGCTTAACTGGGATATGTTATGGCTATCAAAAGAAGCGGTTGGGCTTAAAACTAATACAAAAAGCACCAAATTGTGACGTAAGCTACTCAAGGGCTCGTATAAAGTTAAACTAAAGTGTTTAAGAATTAATCAAATTTATTCTCCAGCATGGGCAACTGTAATATAAATATATTTGTAACATGCTACTCAAGGTGATTCTACAAGTTAATGATTAATGGGGTTTACTTATTTTTTTCAAACACTAGTTATGCATTTTGACCACGTTTTTGCTAAACAATAGTATAACATGGTCATATGTTGTTTTTTAACTGAACTTGTATTTACCTAATTCTGCAACCTTCTAAGGACCATTTGTTTTAATATAAGGTCCTGATACATAAACCTATGCAATTCAATAAGGGTGAACTTATTTTTTTCATGACTTTAACTGTTAGCTGAACTTTTCGTTACATATGAGCTAATAGAAAGATATATTTGGCAGCAGCTTACCTCCCCTGAAAACACTAGCCCAATCCTTCTTTTCCCTAACACCACCATGTACCTGCTTCAATCTTAAGAATGAAGGACATACTGGCAGGTATGAAGAGGTCAATTTGCATGTCCAACTCTTTTCTGTGAGAAGCCTGCAAATTCCTCAGAGATGAAGAATACTAGAACTATAGTGCTACCTATTGGAAGTAGCAACTTTCGACCCTTTAGTGAGCCTTGCCACATGACTTGTCAGTGCAAAGTATGAGAACTTGTTTGGCTGGGTGAGAGGCATCTGACCAGGATCCAAGGGGTAATGTTTCACCTTGTGGAGATTGACAAGCCAAGCCTGTTGTGCCAAGGTGAGGAGACTTTAAAGACTTGCAATGGTCATCTGGGAAATTAAATATGCAAATTGTATCTTCAGAGAGGTAGAAGACTAGAACTCTAGTGCCACTTATTGGAAGTAGCAATCCTGAAGAGACAATTTGCATATACAATTTCCGAGGAGCATTCGAAGGCTTAAAGGTCTCCTCACCTTGGCACACCAGGCTTGGCATGTCACTCTCCACAAGGAGAAACATTATCCCTTGTATGTTGGAACTCTGAAAACTCCAAAGCACATATTCTTCCAATGTAGTTGAAAATCTACAGCTATACAAATAGGAAAACCTTTATCTATATTAGAAAACAAACAATAGCTAGGGTAAAATAACCCGTCAGAAGATTCATGCTGCCCATGATTATAGCCAGGTATATTTTTCTCTGAAATGCAAATGCAAAAATATACTTTCAAGATCTAGACAGGGACTATAGCCAGAGATAAGACTACTACGGTGCTGCCGCTGGCTGGTTTTTCCTAGCGTTTAAGTGAATGACGGGTCTCTCACTTTGGGAGACTGTCTATCACTTCAAGCAGCACTCGGAGAAGTCGAGTAGGGGTAGCACCGGAGTAGTCCTGTCTCTGGATATGGTCCCTGTCTAGATCTTTAAAGTATATTTTCTCTTAAACGCTCCGGTGTTTCATAGAAAATTATACTTGGCTTCAATCATGTAGTCAAGCTCAGATTCATGCTGCCCGGAACTTGGGCAGCATTAATTTGCTGACAGATTCCCTTTAGGGTGGCCCAAGGTATTGATGGACTGCTCATTATAAACCACGTATCTTATCTAATTTGCCTTAGGAGACAGCCAAGAAAACTGAACAAAATAGAAGAAAAAAAATACATTTGAGCTAAGATGTTGGTAGAGAAGAGTAGATCTTGGGACATATTCTGTATCTTACAGGAAGCCACAAGAGACAGTTATAAATAGAACATCCATTTATGTGGACTGAATATGTTATCATACTGTAAGGTGAACTAATGAGGATTTAGCGAAAGCTTTTACCTTTCAGGATATTTGATTATATAATATGTTTTACCTCCAGTAAAAAAAAGGCTCAATGTCATTAGAAGGACATCATTACAAAAATGTGCCTTGTATAGGAAATGTCAGAAGTAGCCCATGGCTTTGCAGAAACAGAAGCAATTGCGACATGCCATTCAATGTGTCCTTTAGTATCACTGGCAAAAGAGAAAATCCACTGGAAATAGAAATATGAACAGAAATGGAATTCACAATTATAAAATTCAGTGTTCACAATTATAAAATACTGAAGATTGGAAGATGAAAATGTATTTCTAATAAACCATTGTATCATTATTCACTTACATTTTGTGTAACATAGCTGCAGGTTGAGCTAATTTAGAAATAATCTCTATTGCATTTTTTTTCAAATAATAATCATTGAAATAAGATAAAATCTCACCAGCATGGCATGCAATGGGGCCGAAGAGGTAAATCTGAATGGTAAAGACTAGTCTGAGGGCATTGCATAAAATACTCATGGGGTTTAGATATCCAGGTAGGGAGGCAACATAGCAGATTTTTTTTAAATGGACACAGTTGTTTCTGCATAAATCAAAAGTCAAGGCAAATATATAAAAAAAAATTGGTTAGCAAGTTTTTGCTATGTAATCTGAAGACTGCATGAGATAGGGGCTGAAACACAGAATTCAGCGATGTGTCATCTATAATGAAGGTTTTATCATCTGAAGATGGTTACTGCTAGGATTAGCTGCCTTGTGCCAAGTCATCCGACCATGCTCCCTCCTCTGACAAGAGAGTTCACTGTTAATATACAATGTACATGTAAGGAGGTGAAGCACAAGAAGAGTCTGGGGGCAGTTACCTTCTCGGCTCTGTGCCTGGAACCATTGAGCTGTGCTGCAGGTTCCCCAGGGGGCAGACTTAGAGACTGGAACAGGAGGGAAGCTGGGCAGAGAGCGGGAAAGGCACGCGCACAGGGGACAGAGCAGCATGAGCAGCGGTCAGAGCAGGGTGCAGCTGCACTCCAGGAGAGAGAGCTCCCGGTCAGAGGACAAATAGAGGGAGATTGCCCAGAAAGACTGCATCTTGTGAGTACATGAAAGCGGACTCTGCTGTGACTGGAGAGGGGCGCTTTGAGACCCATGTAGAGACATTGGCCCATGCAGAGACTGCGACCCCCTGGTGCCCGTGGTATCAGTACAGAGACTTAACAGTGCAGAGCCTCTGATTCCTGGTGAGAGACTTAACAGTGCAGAGCCCCTGATTTCTGGTGAGAGACTTAATAATAGACTGGCCATCATTTTCTCAGGATAGGCCATGCTGTAAAAGCTAAAGCCTCAGAGCCTGCGCATATCACATTAACTCCCGAAACCCCAGGCAGCGGGCTCCTAGAGACTACTCAGCCCACGAACAACAGGGGGACGACAAGTGCCGCTGTTTCTCGGTGCCTACGTTGGAGAAGACGACCCTTCAAGCAAGTCCTCATCAGACTGATAAGTGTTCATTTCTCAAGAAATCTTGATTACTTCTGTTACACTGTTTGACTCCCATATTTTTGCACTGTTTTATTGCTAGTTATTTTCCATTGCTTCCTCCCTGCGAGGAGAACCTGATTCCTGTTATTCAACCCCTCAACTGTTGGTCTGTCTGTTCCTTGGTGACATACTCAGTACCTGTATACTATTACATACACAGAAAGCTGTCATGTGGGGGGGTTAGCTTTTCAGCTCTGTTTTAGGGTACATCTAAGAACTCTGATTGTGTAACAATTGCTCATTCAGTAAACTCAGTGATACATTGCTGGAATCGGAGTCTCTTTTCCTATTCCTTATGCTGCTTTCAGATGAGTTAGCAAAAAAACTGATGACATATTCCCTTTAAACATTGTAATACTGTATTTTGTACAAACTCTGTAGAAAAATATACTGTTGGAGGAGCCAAATGATAAATATAGTGAAAGAAGGTAGAAACAAAGATTGTGCTACAGCTCTCTGTTTATTTCACATGAGAGCTGGATTCACATTTACACTGCTCTACTACATAAAACTTCTGCTGTATATTGTCTTCTGTGCTGCGTCTGCCTCTGAACATGTATTGAATCTCTGCCATTGTATATTCTGCAGGGGAAACTTACATAGCAGCTTGTCTCCACCTACTAGCGTTTATTGAATTAAAAATGGGTGATAAAGCAGACTTGTGCTTAATGCCGCACTTGATATTAATATCTGCATGTCAAAGTTTAGACTTCTTGGATCTGAACTTTTTCTAATCTCAGCTATTGCAGCAAAATGTCAGCTGTAATATACAGCTCATACCCTCTGCTGATGGCACAGGCTCAGCTTTTAATTCTGTGCCATCAATCTGCCTGCCATAAATGCCAGGTGGGTCCAGTGCCTTATAGGCAGGTCTGTATTTATAGGCCACATGCTGCCAAGGGTTTGATAAATATCTACACATTAATATGTTTTGAATTAATTTTTTTTCTATAATTCTCAAAGTTCCCAGTGTATTGCTTTCTAAAATGTAATATTTACAGATAACAATATAAACTATACTGTTTATCCCTATAACAGCATTGCTATGATATTCTGTATAAAGCTGATTCAAAGCTAATTCAAACTCTTTTTGTACTTAAAAAATATTTGTAGCACCAAAGTGGTAGCCAGATGCTTTACATACAAAGTAAACCAGACAACTGCAACACGTGACTTTTCAGATTGTTCTCTTTTAGCTGACAGGGTACTTTGGGAGTTGTAGTATCTGCATACTTTTAAGGGTAATACAGATTGAGATGCTTTCTTGTGACTTTAAAGCAAACGTGTCAGAAGGATTTTGCTAAGTTAACTGCAGGAATTGTCATGTTGCCACTGTTACACAGATTAAAATGATACCTGCTGTGAAGAAATCCGTCTTGTGGTTCTTGTGTAATCAGTGTTAGAAGTTTTCAGTTAATGAAATGCATGTGCTTTGGGGCGTGACTGTTGGCAGAGTCTTATCTTCCTGCTGTAGGCCAGAGAAACCAAGGAAAGACCTGCCCACAGGCCGCCCTGAAGCACAAACCGTCTGTCTCTCTCTCTCTTTCTCAATGATGAGGAACATGTTTGTGCTTCGGGGTGGCCTATGGGCAGGTCTTTCCTTGGTTTCTTTGGCCTAGATCAGGAGTAGGACACTCTGCCTACTGTCCCAACCCTTGATCACCGGCATATCATTAACTGATTAACTTCTTATACTGACTACATAAGAACCACAAGATGGATTTCTTCACCCCAGATATCATTTTAATCAGGGTAACAGTGGCAACCATACAATGCCTGTAGTTTACTTGGCAAAATTCTGCTGACAGGTTTGCTTTAATATAGAAAAAATGGTCTGCACTCAAAATTTAAACGAGAGGTGCAGAAGGAGTGGGTCGTAGTCCCAATGCATACAGGAAGGAAAATCTGCTGCACTCTCAAAAATTGATATTTTGCAAAGTAATTTTATTGATTAACATTTATACATAAGGTGAATCAGATGGGTTACATAAGCAACAAAATAAAGCCAATTTTGACCCATCCCGGTCTTTGTCAAGGTTGCAGAATATCTGAATTACTTTAATGCAGGGTGTGGAAACAGGTTCTTTTACTTGTGGATTGCTTAGATTATTATTGTTGTGTCTTTTAGACACTAGTGAAATATGTTCCTCAGGGTGTGTGTGGGATGTTCACTTCTGCAGATATTTTCACCTTAAATCGCACTTTGGTAAATGGTACATGAGCCCCAGACAGAATGGACAAGAAAGGAATCAGTCCATATTATAACTGTAAATTGGATTTTACTGATGTACTTGATGTAACAAATATACAGAGAATAGCAAGCATATGACTAGTGAGGCTATGTTCACATCACGTTATAGCCACACATCAGTCAGTGACTCTGACGGAGCTTTCATCTAAGGCCTTGAAAAATGAGATTCAGCGTATCTGCCGATGGGGTCACTGACTTTAATGAAGCTGTCACTTTGTGCTCTATCTGACCTCATTTTCTGCAGCATTTGCCTTTTTCAGGTGAGTACCCAAACGTTATCAACCACGTTTTTATGCCTGCCTGAAAAAAGCGGATACTGACAAAAGTTAAGTCAGATAAAACACAGAGTGACTCAGTCTGTATCTTTAAAGTTATCAGCCCCATCGACGGATATGTCAGAATCCCAATTATCAGGGCTTCAAACAGAAACCCTGCTAGAGACTTTGACATGTGGCAAAAAAAGTGACGTGTACATAGACTCAATTACATCTTCTGTGACAAAGGGAGGCACAGGCTCAATGATTACATGTGATGGCACATACTTTACAGAGTATCTAGCAGTTACACACATCTCTCCTCTGGCTCTTTATCTTTTCAGGTAGTACTTTACTTCTGCCTGAAGTTCACTCACTGTGTGCAGTCAGCACCCCAACTTGACTATCTAGACTTCTTCCTCTAAATTCCAAGTCCAGCTTCCACTCTCTGTCCCTCTCACCTTGTCATCTAGGAGTCATCACAAACTCATAGCTACCTCTCTTGACTTCTGGCTCAGTATCACTGAAGTTGCTTTTTCATCTCTCTCCTAGATCTCTGTCCTGATCCTAGGTCTGTATGGCAGCTTTCCATCCACTTGTCAGTGTTACGGTTAATGTATAAGCATGGTATCTTCATCCGTCCTTATCACATTTGCCCTGGTGTGGCATTCTTGCTTTGCAGTCCCTTACTTCTTCTCTTGTGACATACTGGTCCATAATTACTATTAACCAGGAAGCATTACCTTGTTTGCTCTTAGAACAACCCTCCCCCTTAGTGACACACTGACTCGCTATAACTTATCTCTGCCAGGCTGCCTGTCATCCCATACCTTTCATATTAAAGGAATTATGATAAACCATAGCATTAACCATAAAATCCCAATTCTTGGGGGAGTCAACAATCTCTAACTCCTTTACTGTACACAGTCACAGGTTGTAGACCAATGGAGGGCTAGCATCAAATGTATATAGTCTGGGGAAAATTGTATTTTTATCTACCTGTATGTATTTATTTTGTAAATATCTAAATGTTCATTAGACTTTTACAGTGGTTTACGATCAAGAAAGGACATAACTTCTTTGCTTAGCTGTCCTCTTCTTACTCCCACCCCAAAGAGATAAGAAAAGGAAAAAGACATTTAAATGTATAGTCAATGCTAGATGCAGGTATATAATCACTAGTGATGAGTGAGCACTAACATGCTCAGGTGCTCATTGCTGGGGTCGAGCGAATTGGAATGCTCAGGTGCTCGACTCTAGCAACGAGCCCAATGTAAGTCTATGGCAAAACCGAGCATTTTTGCCGCGACCATCTCCGGGGGTCCTTTCAGGGTCTAAAAATGTCTGAAATTGATGGAAACACTGCTCAACTGACATGGAAACATCAAGGGGAATATCCCTGGAAGCATTCCTGACTCCCAGGTCACTGCTGTGAACGATGTTGTCAGAGTCATACGCCACTTTTACAGGCGCACAATAAAATATACAAAAATGAAACCAAAAAGGATTTTCCTGGGAAATAGGTTAAGGAACATCCTTTCCCGGGTAATGATTTGTATGTAAGGCAAAATAAATAGCCCAAATCAAAAATGTTCCTCCATTACTTGGGGTATGTTCACATGCAGCGTTTTTGATGCGTTTTTCAACTTTACCATTGCTTTCAATCAAGACAAATGCATTCACTGGGAAATGTCATTTTAACAGTTTACAACCTTATTTGTCCATGTGGTGTGTGACACATCATCAAACACATCCTGATTCATTTATGAAGGAGGGACTCTGAAAGTCACAAAGTCTATTTTTATGGAGCCAGCAGTCGGTCCTCACTATTCTTAGAG
Source organism: Ranitomeya variabilis (assembly GCF_051348905.1). NCBI lineage: Eukaryota > Metazoa > Chordata > Amphibia > Anura > Dendrobatidae > Ranitomeya > Ranitomeya variabilis. Next base: position 1,008,232,462 of record NC_135232.1, on the reverse strand, counting down.
AGCCATCAGCCGGCTATGCTTCATTGTTCCCATTATTAAACAGTGGGTCCCTTATACTGTTATTGCGTATGCAGTGAGTGGCAGGGCTGCCCAAAATTTGGACGCACTCCAACAACCCATTCAACAGATGATGACCACATGCAACCAAAGTTCCCAGTATTCATTTGGTACTCCCATACTGCTTGCTTATGGATTAAATGTAAGGCCTGCCCTGCACCAAAGTTACACACACCCCAATAAACCTTTGAACCCACTTGCTGGATGTTTACAAGAAAGCCAAGTTACCAACATTCATTTGGTACACCCATACTGTTTGCTTATGCATTGAATGTAAGGCCTGCCCTTCACCAAAGTTACATGCACTCTAATAAGCCTCTGAACTCACATACTGGATGGCCAGATAAAAAACAAGTTTACTTTATTTATTTGAAACTGCAAAACTGTTTGCTTATGCATTGAATGCAAGGCCTGCCATTCACCAAAGTTACATACACCCCAATAAGCCTTTGAACCCACGTACAGGATGGCCACACGAAAACCAAGTTCACATTATTCATTTGGTACCCCCATACCGTTTGCTTATGCATTGAATGCAAGGCCTGCCCTGCACCAAAGTTACATGCATCCCAATAAGGATTTGAGCACATGTAATGCATGGCAACATGAAACCAAAGTTCCCATTATTATAATATTTTTCAGTCAACTAAAGTTTGCCCATGAAGTGAACACAAGGCCTGCCCAAAATTTGCACACTCCAATCCCCCAAGGAATAAATGTGGAGGATGGCCTTCGAATACTCTTTTCCCAGTTTAAAGGAGCGGGTCTTGTATACTTGTAATGCCCACATGCTAAGTGTATGGGCTGCCAAATATTTCACCATGTGGGGGTACACCTCAACATACCGTGTAAACATTTTTGGAGCGGGCATCATAAACATTCTTGAAAAAAATTACTTGGCTGTTGCATTATGGAGCAAGTTCACCCTTGTTTTCTAGTGGTGGTGTCTGAAGAGATGTGGAGGATGTCCTCCTGTTAATCTTTTCCCAATTTAATGGAGCAGGTCTCCTAAACTTGTGATGCCCATACACTAAGTGTATGGGTTGACAAATATTTCCCCCTGGGGGGTACACATCAACATACTGTGTAAAAAAATTTTTTAAATGGAATCAAAACACCCTTTTAAACAATAAGTTGGCTGTTGCATCACGGACCATGGTCACCATGGTGATCTAGAGGTGGTGGATGATGAGGAGGAGGAGAAGGAAAAGGATAACACCAAATAGCCGAAATCAGGAAGCATATTCCCATGTGTGGGTGTGAAGAGGTGCATGGGAATAAACATCTCAAAAAAAGACACTGTATTGGAGGTTATGTTTCGCTGCTATCATTTGGTGGTGTAGAGAAGTCTGGCCCAATCCAGCCCTTGTTAATTTTTATAAGAATCAGCCGGAAAAGCAGGGTCAACATTACCCATATAAAGAGCGCACGTCTCAGCCAAGGAGTCCTTCTTGGTATGTAGTCCAATGTATAAAGATATAAAAGACAGCGCCTCACACGTTGGTGAAATAGATCACAATTTATTCTGCCTTCTGTGGCGATGTTTCGATCCCAAAGATCTTTTTCAAGCTTGACCAACGTGTGAGGCGCTGTCTTTTATATCTTTATACATTGCTACAGTCTGCATCTTCTCAAACTTTGCACTCCTTGTGAGATTACCCCGCGACTCTAGGCCAGAGTGATGGGAGGGTCTGAGAAAATTCTCCCAGAACTTTGCCAGTGTCCCCCTGCCTCTGCTGGATTGGAGTTGTGTCTCTCGCCTGTATTCCTTGGTTGTCCAACGAACTGTGACCTTTGCTGCCAGCATTTTCAGATGGGAATTTCTTTAAAAAATTCCACAACACTGGCCCTCTGGTACCGCAACATTTTAGTATACCTATCTGCCTCTGGAAGAAGAGATTGAAAGTTCTCCTTGTAGTGTGGGTCTAGAAGTGTCACCAACCAGTAATGAGTGTCACCGAAAATTTTGATAATGCAAGGGTCACCGGAAAAGCAGCACAATATAAAGTCAGCCATGCATGCCAGACTGCTAACAGGCAAGACTTCCGTGTCCTCACCAGCAGGATGACTGCTGCTGCTGTGGCAGCAGCAGCAGTTATCCTGCTGGTGAAGACACGAAAGCAGCAGGATGACTGACCATGCTGTCCTCCTCCTCCGTGTCTTCAGGCCATCCACACTGAACAGTCGGTATGACAGTTGTGCTTGTAGTACTGTCTATAGCGCATGATAGTAGCTCCTGTTCTTCCTCCTTCTCTTCATCATTGTCAACCAATCCATGTTGGGATGACATGAGGCTGGACTGTCTGTAATCAGCCTGTATGGTTCTTTGCTGAATGTCATTGTGCTTCGCCTGCAATGCCTCCTCTTTCATTGTGAGCAGAGAGCTTTTCAGAATGCAGAAAAGTGGGATGATTATGCTAATTATGGCGTCATCACTGCTCACCAATTTGGTGGAGTACTCAAAGTTTTGTAGGATGGCACATATGTCTGACATCCATGTCCACTCCTGACACTTATGTGTGGAGTCTGAACTGAATACTGACGCTTTTTTTGTGCTGGTAGTCATCAACTGCCTTCTTCTGCTCACAAACCCTTTCCAACATATGCAGTGTAGAGTTCCAACGTGTAGGGACATCACACACCAGTCCATGAGCCGGAAGCTGCAAATGCTGCTGAAGCACGGCAAGGGCAGCTGAAGCTGTAGCTGACTTTCTAAAATGGGCATACAGTTGGCGTACTTTCACAAGCAGATCCAGCAACTCCGGGTAGCTTTTGAGAAACCGTTGAATGATGAGGTTAAGCACATGGGCCAGGCATGGGACTTGTGTGAGCTCACCTCGCCACAGAGCCGCCACCAGGTTCTGGCCATTGTCACACATGACCATGCCTGGCTGTAGGTTCAGCAGTGTCAGCCACAAATGTGACTGCTCTTTCAGAGCTATACGAGTAGCACACGGCACTCAAGGTTCCTTGGTGGTGCACAAGTAAGGTTTCCAACCCGTCAGTTAATAATAAAGCACTTGGCACTCAAAGATTCATTTGCAAGATGAACGTAAAAGTTTTGTTTATTTGTGCGACCAGTTCAAAAGATTTTAAACGTTTTCGGTCACAAGACCTTCATCAGAAACATCTCTTATGAAACTGGAAGCAAGACAGCGCGATGCATAGGCCCAAAAGACCTGCGCACAAATATAACCTGGCAAAAACACCTCAGGGGTCCTGGAGGGTGTATCAGAGGTAGGGCACACGGAAACAGCGAAAACTCGCTGGAGGGAGCTGGCGCTAGTGTGTCCAGGTCCGGGATGCCGAGGTGCTGGGGAGCCGGTGTTGCCAGAAGCCACTCAGAGCACTTATCCACATGTCCATGGTTAGGTGAACTTTCCCAGTAACAGGATGGCTGAAGACACAGATAATGTTGTTTGGACACGTGCTTGTATAATGCCAGGACGGCACACCAGGATAAATAGTGGCGGCTGGTGACTGAGTACTTTGGGACGGCCACCGCCATCAGGTTGCGGAAAGCTTCTGTCTCCACGAGCCTAAAAGGCAACATTTTGAGCGCAAGCAGACAAAAAATGTGTGAATTTAGTACTGTTGCCTGTGAGGTGTTGGCTGTGTATTTCCGCTTGCGTTCCAATGACTGGGGTATGGAAAACTGAAGGCTGCGTTGGGACAAGGACATGGACGTGATTGATGATGGTGCTAGTTCATTGTGGGCAGTGACAGGTGCAGGGCAGTAGGCATCTTCACATGCAGCGTGGGCGGGGATTGCCTTGCACGGATAACAGTGGAAGAAGCAGTGGTGTCACCTGCAGATGCTGTTCCTGGAACTTGGGGTTCTGCCCCCGAAGTCAGGTAGTTTGCTGCCATGTGCCTGATCATTCTGGTGGTGGTCAGGCTGGTAGTTTTGCTACCCCTGCTGATGCGGGCATGGCAGGTGGTGCAAATGGCCTGTTTGGGGTTATTCACAGAGTCTTTAAAAAACAACCAGACTCGGGAAGACCTAACAGTTGGGCTGCCAACTTCCATTGTTTTGGTGTTATAAGGAATGGGTTGCCTGCCTTCTGTCTGCGGATACCACACTGCTTCTTCCTGCCTGTTGGGGTTCTACGCCTCCCTCCCCCTGTGTGCTGCTTTCCTTGCTCTGCATGGTCTCCTGCCAGGTTGGGTCAGTTACTATATCATCCACCACCTCGTCTTCCACTTTCCTGGACCTCCTCCTGACTTTCTAGCAATTGTGTCTCATCTTCGTCCACCTCTTGTGACATGCTCCCTCCATCGCCTTTGTGTGACCGTAGCTGCTCAAATATTTGGGCATCGCTACGTGCGATCTCATCTTGCCCAGCTTCAAGTGGACTGGGTAACAGGCCCGAATTTATAAATGGAAAAGTGAACAGCTCTTAGGAGTGTCCAAGTGTGGGATCAGTTGCCTCCGAGCACTTGGCATAGTGGGAGGAAGAAGGATCAGGTTGAGGAATATGCGGTCCAGACACACGGCTACTCAGACTTGACCGTGTGGAAGACGGTGCTGGTGGTGGTGGCAAAGTGACTGAAAGCATTATCCGCTATTCAACCAACAACCTTTTGACATTGCTCTGGGTTCAATAGTGGTGTTCTGCGGTCCCCTAGTAATTCGGACAGGAAGGTCGGGCAAGAAGATGTAGGTGTTTGTTGTGGCAAAAATTCAGCTTGCTCACGGCCTCGGCCTCGGCCTCTGCATGCATCATCACCATCACGTTCACTTCCCCGTTCCTTACTATGCGCCTTGCCCATTTTAAAGGGGCTACAATATTTTCCACATTCACTGCAATTGGCTGAATTTGGAGCGAACTGATATGTGATCCAAACTAGGGTAAGACACAGCAAAAACAGTTGAATGGAGGCCTGAAATGCCACAATTTGTAGCCCACAGATTGATGAAGCGTCTGATGGAGATACCACACTTTTCAATATGTGGCCTGTATGTTTTGTTTTTAATGCAAATTAGTGTATAGAACTATTGTAACAAACAGCCACAACAGTTGAATGGAGGTCTCAAATGCCACAATTTATAGCACACAGATGTATGAGGCGTTTGATGGAGATACCACACTGTTCAATATGTGGCCTGTATTTTTACCGCAAATTAATGTATGGAACTAGGGTAACACAGCAAATAAAGGCGAATGTAGGCCTGAAGTGCCACAATTTGTAGCCCACAGATAGATAAGGCAACTGAAGGAGATACCACACTGTTCAATATGTGGCCGGTATTTTCTTTTCCAGAAAAATAGTGTATAGAAATATGGTAACACACAGCACAAACAGTTGAATGTAGCCCTCAAATGCTACAATTTGTAGCCTACAGATAGATGAGGCATCTGAAGGAGATACTACACTGTTCAATATGTGGCCTGTATTTTTTTATTTTACACAAAATATTGTATAGAACTAGGGTAATAGACAGCCAAAACAGTTGAATGGAGGTCTCAAATGCCACAATTTGTATCCCACAGACAAAAGAGGCGTCGGATGGAGATACCACACTGTTCAATATGTGGCTTTTATTTTTGTTTTTTTTTAATACAAAATACTGCATAGAATAAGGGTTGCACCCAGAAAAAAACATTGAATGTAGGCCTCAAATGCCACAATTTGTAGGCCACATGAGGACGCTGATGGAGACACCACACTGTTCAATATGTGGCTTGTATTTATTATTTTTTAATGCAAAATAGTGTATAGAACTAGGGTAACAGACAGCAAAAACAGTTAAATGGAGGCCTCAAATGCCACAATTTGTAGCTCACAGATAGATGAGGCGTCTGATGGAGATACCGCACTGTTTAATATGTGGCTAATTGTCAAGAGCCTTGCTGCAGACTTACAGCAGGAGTATGTGCACGTGTTACAGAAGGACAGAGAGAGAGTAAGGAGCGCTGCAGGGAGCTTACCTGCCAGAGCGCAGGACCTGAAGCAAGTGACCTCCGGGGGAGTGGACAGATAACGAGTAGCGACTGTGACCGGAGAAGCTAGAGAGTAGTCTGAGCGTGCCAATGTAAAGCAGGGAGGACATTGAAGTGCCAAAAGGGTGAGACGTAAGCGTGGTCGCGGCGTAGCGATGTAGCAAAAAGGTCGGGGAGCCAAAGATAGCGGTGCAGTACAAACTGGGCAGACAGGAAGGAAGTTAGAGTACCCATCTGAAGGTCAGAACCAGAAACAGACAATAAGCACAGAGTCACAAGGCAAAGCACAGAACGAGAAAACAGACCAAGTCATACACAAGAAAGCAATCAGACTAAACAGAATGCAAGCACACCAAGGGGTCAGACACACAGCCAAGAAAGATGCATCATGTATCACTGACAAGGATCCCCAGATGAAGGCGGGTAAATATAGCCCTCCCCAAACCAAAAGGAGGCAATACAAATTAACCCCGAGAGGACAGGGAAGGAACCCTGTCCACAACCATGACACCTGTATTTTTTTAAATGCAAAATAGTGTATAGAACTAGGGTAACAGACAGCAAAAATAGTTGAATGGAGGTTTCAAATTCCACAATTTGTAGCCCACAGATAGATGAAGCGTCTGATGGAGATAACACACTTCAATATGTGGCCGGTATTTTTTTTTTTACCGCAAAACAGTGTATAGAACTAGAGTAACACACAGCAAAAAAAGGTGAATGTAGGCCTGAAATGCCCAAATTTTTAGCCCACAGATAGATGAGGCATATGACAGAGATACCACACTGTTAAATATGTGGCCTGTATTTTTGTTTTTTCCAGAAAAATAGTGTATAGAATTAGGGTAACACACAGCAAAAAAAGGTGAATATAGACCTGAAATGCCCAAATTTTTAGCCCACAGATAGATGAGGCATATAACAGAGATACCACACTGTTAAATATGTGGCCTGTATTTTTGTTTTTTCCACTGTTAGGGTTGGCAGAACGCACTGAGTATATATATATATATATGTATTATTAGGTGAGTTCGCAACCCGGGGTCCAACGTGCAGGAGAGGAACCTGCTGCTGGCAAATGGCAGCGGTATAAGCGAACTCTGTTAACTCCACAGAGTCACAAGGAACAAGATGCTGTGCCCTGTTAACCTCACAGAGGTACACAGCTACCTACCAGAGCAAACTGTGGTCATGCAGTCAGAGAAAACAGACAAACAACTCCTCACCGGAGGTGCCGGTATTCTAGGGGTTTATTTCAGCCACACCCTAACCGCATCCAGACATGACTACACTGGCGCTGAGCTCATAGACATCGGTTTGATACTAGCCGTGCGGCCATGCAAACCTTTTATAGCTGCAGCAACTTCATGACCTTCCTAGAGGACCAATGGGAGCTGCTACAGTACCTGAGCAACTTCATGACCTTCCTAGAGGACCAATGGGAGCTGCTGCAGTATCTGAGCATGTGACCCCCGACCTCCAATGAGAGGTCTTACCCTGGGCATGCTCAGAAGGGGAAAAGCAGGACTTAGTCCCAGAGACGTCTGCTCACCACTGACCAGTACTGGCTACAAAGGAAGAGCCTGGAAGAACAGTAGTATCCAGTCGCCGAGTATCAGCCTGAGCCATATGCTGGGACCGACGTCTCCACTGAGCAGACTCCACTACGGCTGGAGAAGAATGGGAGACCGCAGCGGAGGTGGTTCGAGATTCTCTCTGTGCAAAGGCGGGAACTCGACACCTAACACACACAGCAAAAAAAAGGTGAATGTAGGCCTGAAATGCCAAAATTTGTAGCCCACAGATAGATGAGGCATCTGACAGACATAACACACTGTTCAACATGTGGCCTGTATTTTTTTTGGGCCACCAAAATTGTGTCAATAAGTAGGCTTTGACACAACAAAAAAAATTCTATGGAGGCCTGAAATGGCACAATTTTGAGTGCAATGATATGCGATCCGTGTGGCGGACAAAACCCATTTTAACTCAGATGTGATGGCTGAGACGGGCAAACCCATTTAAAATTGCTAGATTTTCACTCTGTGCTATGAAAAGGATCTGGCTGTAGTCTGCAGTGTCAACAAGCAAATGGAGAAAAAAAAGGGGGCTCTGAATTGCTTTGGAATAAAATAATCAGGATTAAGATGCAAAAATAAATTATTCCTAGCCACTGATACATGGGGCTAGGTATATACAGTCAATATATGTAATAGGCATCAGCGGCAGACAGTAATGGAATGGACCCTCTTGATGTATGCAATGATATCCATATACCCACATACAGTGCCTGCATGCCTTGCACTGATATGCATAGAGCCACATAGACTCCCCTGCCTACCTAGCACTGCAATCTATTTACTCCGTAATTAGTCCTTAGGGCTCATACCCATATGTGAGAAAAAACGGTCCGTAATATGGACAAGTGCCATGCGAGTTCCATGCAAGTGTCATGCGAGTGTCATGGGAGTACAATGCGATTTTCACACCTAGCATTCAATTTACATCACAGTGCATTGTGATTGCTATCTGACTGCAATGCGATTATAACATGAGCTTTTACATACAGCAGTTCTCTGTCATTTACACATCGTTTTCATAGGTAATATTCATCAAAACAAATGCACACACACACATATATATATACATATATATATATATATATATATATATATATATATATATATATATACAGTGGGGCAAAAAAGTATTTAGTCAGTCAGCAATAGTGCAAGTTCCACCACTTAAAAAGATGAGAGGCGTCTGTAATTTACATTATAGGTAGACCTCACCTACGGGAGACAAACTGAGAAAAAAAAATCCAGAAAATCACATTGTCTGTTTTTTTATCATTTTATTTGCATATTCTGGTGGAAAATAAGTATTTGGTCAGAAACAAAATTTCATCTCAATACTTTGTAATACATCCTTTGTTGGCAATGACAGAGGTCAAACGTTTTCTGTAAGTCTTCACAAGGTTGCCACACACTGTTGTTGGTATGTTGGCCCATTCCTCCATGCAGATCTCCTCTAGAGCAGTGATGTTTTTGGCTTTTCGCTTGGCAACACGGACTTTCAACTCCCTCCAAAGGTTTTCTATAGGGTTGAGATCTGGAGACTGGCTAGGCCACTCCAGGACCTTTGTATTGTAAGGTGACATCAAACCCGGCTTAGTAATGGAGAGGTGTCAATAAGAAACCTATCCATTACTAATCCTATAGTTGTTATAGGTTAAATAAAAACACCACCAGAATAAAGTATTTCAATGAAAAAATAACAATAAACACAGTATGCCATCTTTATTATCCAGCTAATCCATGCAATGCCCTCGATCTCCTGTAATAAAAGTAAAATAATAAACCAACAAAATACCCTTTGGTTGAGATGCTCCCCTTCTATGTCAGAGACACTACGGACGTCCTCCAGAGATAAGATGGTCTCACCTTTGAGCGCGTCATATTGCTGGTCACGGTGGACGTCGAATCCTTGTACACATACATAGCATATCAGGATGGATTAAGGGCTACTAAGTTTAATTTAAGTATAAACAATCTGGATGTCACACTTCAATCCTTGACTCTTGAACTACTCAAATTTGTTTTGCCACACAATTTTTTTATTTTAAAGATCGCTTTTTTCTGCAGAAATACGGTACTGTGATGGGCGCGGCATGTGCGCCATTGTACACTAACCTCTTTCTCGGTTATTGGGAGAGGGAGGTTTTCAGCATCGCCACCACCCCGGTGCAAGCCTGGTACCACTATATTGATGATTTATTGATTATTTGGCAAGGTTCCAGTGATGATCTTGGTGGTTTCATTTCTTACTTTAATATGAACAATTATAACATTAAACTTATGTATAAATTTCATAGATAACAAATCAATTTTTTGGACATCCTGATCCTTGTTGGTGATGATAGTAGGGTACAAATTAACGTCTTTAAAAAGGAGATGTCGGTGAATGCCCTTCTACATGCCACTTCAGCCCACACTCCATCCACTGTGCAGGCTATCCCAATAGGCCAGTTCCTGTGGGTCGGACACTTATGCTCTACCGAAGAGCGGTTTGATAGGCAGGCTCTGGACCTTCGGGATAGATTTCAAGAGTGGGGTTAAAGTAAACGTTGCATTAAGCATTGTTACCAGTGGGCCAAGACGTCTAGCTATGATCAGCTCCTGTCTATCTCTAAGAGGATTTCAGATGAGTCCCATTAGATTAGGTTTATCTCCACATACAATAATAGGTGGAGCATGATTCGAGAGGTTTTGAGTAAACACTGGTCAATTCTTAAGACTTAACCAGTTATAGGTGGAATAATTCCCGAGAGACTGGCGTTGATGCCACCGCTACAGGCAAGTGGGGAGAGCAAGGCTAAGTGCTGGAATTGGTGCATCGTAGAGTTGCGACTTTTCTGGGGTGACTGAGTGCTGATGTTTTTAGCCAGGGGGGCCCAATATCTATGGCCCCTTCCTAGGTGGTGCTTCTTGTAATCCATGCACCTTATTGCTTACCGGGGGTGGTGGGTGCAGTGATGCGGGGTCCCAGGGTCGTTGCTGGAGGAGGCAGGAGTGGGCTGATGCTGCAGGCCACAGGCTGGGAAGAGGGGGGCTCCGATGTGCAGCTTGATAGTGCGGGGGTCTTGTGCTGGTGCTGCCAAGTGTCTCTGGGTGCCCGGCAGTTGCTGGCTGGTGCTGTGGGTGCCTCCAGTGCCCAGCGGTGCTGCGTGGGTGTCCGGCACTGCCAGGGGCTCTGTCGACATTTTGCGACAGGCCAGAGCCCCGGTAATTCCATGGTTCCCTGTGTGAGTGCAGTGGACTCCAGGAATATAGCCACCGCCGGGGATGACGCATGCGCAGATGGTGATCTCTGGATCAAGGTCTCAAGAGATGAGATCTCAGAGCTGAAATCTCATCTCTCGAGACTTTGGTCTCAAGATCACATCTGCGCATGCGCCGCCCCCGGCGACCATATTCCTAGAGTCCACCGCACACGCACAGGGAACCATGGAATTACCGGGGCTCTGGCCTGTCGCAAAATGTCTGCAGAGTCCTGGGCAGCGCCGGACATCCATGCAGCACTGCTGGGCACCGAAGACACCCTCAGCACCGGCCAGCAACCTCCGGGCTTCGGGAGACACCCGGTCACACCATCATCCCAGCCTGTGGCCTACACCCACGATATCGGCAAGGCATGTTCGCTTCGTAAGACGCACCCCCCATTTCCCCCCCAACTTTGGGGGAAAAAAAGTGCATCTTACGAAGCGAAAAATACGGTAATCATTTAGTAATGAAATACTTGTCCAGTAATTTGCAAACACACTGTACTAATTGTATTTGTCATTGACATCTTCATATCTACTCATTCTATATGTATTTACTGTATGTAATCTATCTCTTCTATCCTGTCAGCTAGTGATTTTAAAGAAGCCGCAGATGAATTACTGGCTTTTATTCTACCTATCTTTCAGTTCAATATATACATATATGTGTGTGTGTTACTGACATGTATATATATATAGGTATTCTTTGTGTATATTTCTATTCTATCTATTCTATTCTAAAGTGTCAGTGTGATTTTACTGTACGCGCACAGGAATTGCTGGCTTTTCCAAGGACACCGGTGCATAAAAAACGGACAACACTCGCATGGTGCGAGTGCTGTGCGTCTTTCTAGGAGCAACATCATATTGATTTCTTTATTAGGGGACATTTTCTGTGGGTTGCCATTGCCCCCATATTAGGGCTTCACATTTGTATAGGTGTGTATTGCATGTTTGCAATTTTTAAGTGTGTTTAACATTCTTTTGTGTTTTGTCCTTCATGTACTTTTTGATGTCTGCCAATAAAGTATTGTATTTTTTATGTACTGAGGTGTTCCTATATATGTGGGCATGATCTTTTTCTTGCTCTTTGTCATGTTTATTTTTAAGCCCATGGTGAACCCTCTTCTCCTGGAGTGATTTGTGGTGCCCTCCACCCTTGTACAATTGCTGTGCGTTTTTGTCTCACACCCATTGACTTGCATTGGCGAGTTTCGTCCAAGACACGCTGCAAATCGCAGCATGCTGCAATTTTTTTCTCAGTCTGATTTCCGCTGAGAAAAAAATCATAGATGAGATGTAACTCACTGAATAACATTGGTCAGAGTGCAATCCGATTTTTTATCGGATCGCACTCTTCTGTTTTTCTCGCAAATGGACTGTTAGAAGCACTCTTAGTTTAGCTGGATTTGTGTATTTTATGATGGTATACCCGCAACTGATAACCCCCCAAATCTGACCCTATCTCGGCAGCACCTCTCCCTACAATGTCTGAATCTAGAGCTGAATGTGAAGAGGGGGCCGCGGCAGGTCTCTTATAGACCTGGTGATGCTGTGCGGCCAGCCAATCACTGTAATGTCACAACCAACATGGCTGCGGCATTACAGTTCATGGCAGATAATCCCTGCATGTTGATTGGCTCTCTAAAGAGTGCCAAACATGCAGGGCAGGGACTCAAGCTCTCGCCGAGCAAACTTGGAAATGCTCGGTGCTCGCCGAGTACTGCGTGTACAGCGATGCTCGGGCGAATAACGAGCATTACTGAGCATGCTCCCTCATCACTAATAATCACACATATTATCACCACACAAATCCTTTAAACACATAAAAATCTCTAGGTGAGACCGCCATAAAAGCTATATCATAGACAGAGTCTTGTTGTCCTCTGGTATCATTTATATACAACTTTCAAATGGAAATCTTATCCTCTGAGATTCCATGATTTAATGAGCCACAGTTATCATGAATCTTTACACTTTTTTCAAGAGCCTCTTTCAATCACACATTCATTGCCATGTAACATGGCCAGTAAATTTTATCTCATATATATATTCCCTTCCTGCAACCAATTTTGGTCTATGAGCTTCCTGGCCATGTTTAACATTCTAGCCACAAGCGACTTTACAGGTTGTTTGGTGGTGAATATATTCTACAAAGCAAAGCATACAAACATATGTTGACAAATTAATAGAAAGATCATATATAGAATTCACTCTTCAGTTACTCTTGATGAAAATACTTGTTTTAGAATGAGCGCAGAACATTTAGTTTTAATTTTACATCTTATTATAAGTAAGTATATTGTAATCTAGACTCTAGACGAGATTACGGAGTAGACTGGACATAAGGAACACACTTCGGGTGTCGCTGTCTCCCATCACCCCTAGATGGGACTGTCTTGTTGCAGGAAAACAAGCCCAGTGCTCTCACTAATCCAGGAAAGCAAGCCAGGTGCTCCCACTCATTCTAAATCTACGATGAATTGATTGACATTCAGATTATAAATGTTATAATTAAATGATAAGTATGCACTAACATTATTAGTGAGGAATATGTAAAAATATAATGGATATGAAATGGTTTACTGTATATAAACCAGGTCTCATATCCTGTCGGGTTTGATAAGGAGATAGCAAAAGCCGGCAATTGAATTACCGGCTTTTCTGCTATCTGGCTCTGTATTAAATATATATATATATATATATATATATATATATATATATATATGTATATATATATGTATGTGTGTGTCAATGACATATATATATATATATATATATATATATATATATATATATATATATATTTATACCTATACTATGTGTAGACATTTATTCTATTCTATTCTAACCTGTCAGTGTTATTTTACTGTACACCGCACTGAATTCTCGGCTCTTCTATAGAACACCGATGCGTATTTTTCGCAATTCACACGCATGGTACGTGTGTAATCTGTATTTTTCTCACCCCCATAGACTTTCATTGGTGGATTCTTTGCACAATACGCTGACAAACGCAGCATGCTGCGATTTTCTCAGCCCGTAAAATACGGTCGAGAAATATCCGGCTGATGGAAGCTGCCCCATAGAGAAACATTGATCCATGTGCAATGCGTTGTTTTTGCGCCTCTCATACGTACGTCTGTATTTCTCTCTAGTGTGACCCCGGCCTTACAAATACTGTATATTGATCACAGGGAACAACTGATGCAGAAATACAAAATTAATGCAAATATTATTGTCTCCTATTTACGTTTTAGCAACTGTTTATTTTGCTAAAAGTAAAATGGCCTTTTAAGCCCTTCTGATTCTTTGCTTTTAGAGGAATATGTAGTCAGAATATGACCTGTTGTTTAAATCTTACAGTACTTTTATTCAAATTAGTGATGAGCGAATGTGGTCAGTGTTATCCAAGGATCTCGGGCGTGTTCGAGTAATATGTTCAAGTCCCCAGAGCTACAAAATGTTTGTTTGTTGAGTGAATAACTTTTCAGCTTACCTAAAGAGACTCTGAGTGCACGCTCTGTGGCTGTGGGCACATACTGGTGATACCAGATTCCTGCATACCTGCAGGCGCAACTTGATGACCCAAAAGAATAGCAACTAAATTGCTTCCCTGAGCAGGAGCTAGCCTTGTGATATGCGCATGTGGTATGCTCATTCTACACCCCTCCTCTTTATTGAAGCCATTCAATGGGCAGCCAAAGAGACAAGAACCAGCGTCAGAACAACCTTGCAGCCACATTGTGTGCACCCACACTAAGGCCGGCGTCACACACAGCATAGGGAAATACGGTCCGTATTTTACTGCTGTAATATGCAGTAATTTTCACAAAACACTGTTCCGTATTCAATGCAAGGATGCGATTTTTATGGACAAATGTATCCGTGTGTCATCCGTATGGCTTCCGTACGGCGATTTTTTTGCGCAGGCTTGCAAAATGGACAAATCATGGATCCAGCGGCTAAAATATTCCTAAAAACATATATACAGTCTATATATATATATATATATATATATATATATATATATATATATACCAGTGAGACACGTATATATATATATTTATATTTAATTCAGCGCAAGATAGCATAAAAGCCGGTAATTCAATTGCTGGCTTTTGCTCTCTCCTTCACAAACCCGACAGGATATGAGACATGGTTTACATTCAGTAAACCATCTCATATCCCTTTTTTTCTTACATATTCCTCTTTACACTATGTTCCAAATTATTATGCAAATTACGTTTTTCTCAGATTTTCCTAAATGGTCGGTGCAAATGACAGTCAGTCTAATAAAAGTCATTACCCAATAGAGTATACATCGAATTTTATTGAAGAAACCTCCCAATGATAACAGTATAATCTCTAAAATGAATAAAAACTCAAAATGCACTGTTCCAAATTATTAGGCACAGTAGAATTTCTAAACATTTGGTATGTTTTAAAGAACTGAAAATGCTCATTTGAAGAATTTGCAGCATTAGGAGGTCACATTCACTGAAAAAAAAGCTATTTAACTCCAAAACATCCTAACAGGCCAAGTTACATGTTAACATAGGAGCCCTTCTTTGATATCATCCTCACAATTCTTGCATCCATTAAACTTGTAAGTTTTTGGAGAGTTTCTGCTTGTATTTCTTTGCATGAAGTAAGAATCGCCTCCCAGAGCTGCTGTTTTGATGTGAACTGCCTCCCACCCTCATAGATCTTTTGCTTGATAATGATAATCCAAAGGTTCTCTATAGGGTTGAGGTCAGGGGAAGATGGTGGCCACACCATGAGTTTATCTCCTTTTATGCCCATAGCAGCCAATGACTCAGATGTATTCTTTGCAGCATGACAGCATGAGATAGTGCATTGTCATGCGTGAAGATGCTTCTGCTCATGAAGGCACGTTTCTGCTTTTTATACCATGGAAGAAAATTGTCAGTCAGAAACTCTATACACTTTGCAGAGGTCGTTTTCACACCTTCAGGAACCTTAAAGGGCCCTACCATCTGTTCTGGACCAAAACATGACTCCTCAACCTCCTTGCTGACGTCGCAGCCTTGTTGGGACATGGTGGCCATCCACCAACCATCCACTACTCCATCCATCTGGACCATCCAGGGTTGCTCAACACTCATCAGTAAACAAGACTGCTTGAAAAATAGTCTTCATGTATGTCTGGGCCCACTGCAACCATTTCTGCTTGTGATCACTGTTTAGGGGTGGCCGAATAGTAGGTTTATGCACCAAAGCAAGCCTTTGAAGGATCCTACACCTTGAGGTTTGAGGGACTCCAGAGGCACCAGCAACTTCAAATAACTTTTTGTAATGGTATTTTGGCAGCTGCTCTCTTAATTCAATGAATTTGTCTGGCAGAAACCTTCCTCAATATGCCTTTATCTGCATGAACTCTGTTTCAGTCATAAATCTCTTCATAGTATGATGATCACTCCTAAGTTTTCGTGAAATATCTAATGTTTTCAAACCTTGTCCAAGACATTGCACTATTTAACACTTTTCAGCAGCAGAGAGATCCTTTTTATTTCCCATATTGCTTGAAACCTGTGGCCTACTTAATAATGTGGAACATCATTTTTAAGTAGTTTTCCTTTAATTAGAATCACCGGGAAAACTAATTATCACATGTATTTAAGATTGATTTCAGTGAACCATTGAGCCCTGAGACACAATACCATCCATGAGTTTATTTTAAAAACAAAACGATTAAATCTTTATGACACTTAAATCCAATTTGCATAATAATTTGGAACACAGTGTAGTAATGCAACAAGTGTCTGTGTGTAAAATTTTGAAGCTCTAGCTATTAAATTAAATTAAAGGGTTAAATCCCGGAAAAAAATTGGTGTAGGCTCCCGCGCAATTTTCTCCGCCAGAGTGGGAAAGCCAGTGAATGAGAGCAGATATTAATAGCCTAGGGAGGTACCATGGTTATAGGACCCACCATGGCTAAAAACATCTGCCCCCAGCCACCCCAGAAAAGGCACATCTGGAAGATGCGCCTATTCTGGCACTTAGCCTCTCTCTTCCCACTCCCGTGTAGCAGTGGGATATGGGGTAATGAAGGGTTAATGTCATCTTGCTATTATAAGGTGCCATTAAGCCAGGTTAATAATGGAGAGGCGTCAATCATTACACCTATCCATTATTAATCCAATAGTATGAAATGCTTAATAAAACACATACACATTATTAAAAAGTATTTTAATGAAATAAAGACACATGGTGTTTTAATATTTTATTATATTCTCAATCCACCTGAAGACCCTTGGTCACCTGAAATAAAGCTAAACAAAACAAACAACAATATTCCATACCTTCCGTCGATCAGTCTTGTCCCATGCTGTAAATCCATCTGAAGTGGTTAAATCATTTTACACCCAGGAGCTCTGCTAATGCAGCTGTGCTCCTGTCTGTAAAATTTGGTGAATGATTGGAATGCAGGGGAATGTCCTATAGTTACCTCAAGTAGCGGTGATGCACCCTCTGCTGGATGAACTCATATGAACTCGAGCCTCGGAACTTTTCAGAAAAGTTCAGAAAGCTGACATAATTCCTGCTATACACTCTGACCACTCTGTGGTGCTGATTAACCTAGAATTTCACAAACCCTTCTCCAGCTTCAATTCTTGGAGGCTTAATGAATCTATATTACATAGCGAGGAATTCAAAAATCGTGTCCATGAGTCACTTCAAGAGTTTTTCAAAATTAACGCCTCCCAGACATTGCTCTTCCTGTGCTATGGGAGGCCCACAAGGCCACGATTCGAGGTGTTTTTATTTCAATAGCCTCTTTCTTAAACAAACAAAGGAAATCAGAAATTCTTGCCTTATACAGTGACATCGTGGCTTTGGATGCCCAACACAAAAACGAGCTATCACAAACCACACTCACCCAACTTTCCAATAAACGCCAATCTCTCAAAGATCTTCTCAACACATGCACTTCCAAACATTACCTATCTTGGAAAAATAAAATCTTTGCCCAAGGAGACAAAGCCTCCAGACTCATGATCTCACTGATCAAAAAACGCCAAACCCGAACATTTATTCATAGAATTCAATCCAAGGAAGGTCAAATTCTCCAGCAATATAATCAGATCATCGACTCCTTCCTGTCTTTCTATAAAGACCTATACCAACTCCGTCACAATGATACAATAGAAGATAAAAACCAGAGGAAAACCCATGTTCAAGCTTTCTTATCCTCCTTACACCTTCCCAAACTATCTAGCATTCAACAAGACTGCTTACTCAGACCCTTTGATCTCTCTGAACTCCAGTCCACCCTGTCTAGGGGAGGAAGGGGGAAAGCCCCTGGCCTGGATGGGCTCCCCAAAATCTACTATAAAACTTTTGCTGATGTCTTAGGTAGTGTTGAGCATTCCGATACCGCAAGTATCGGGTATCGGCCGATACTTGCGGGTATCGGAATTCCGATACCGAGATCCGATACTTTTGTGGTATCGGGTATCGGTATCGAAACAACATTAATGTGTAAAATACAACATTAATGTGTAAAATAAAGAATTAAAATAAAAAATATTGCTATACTCACCTCTCCGACGCAGCTTGGACCTCACCGAGGGAACCGGGAGCCTTCTTTGCTTAAAATGCGCGCTTTTCCTTCCTTCCGTGACGTCACGGCTTCTGATTGGTCGCGTGCCGCCCATGTGGCCGCGACGCGACCAATCACAGCAAGCCGTGACGTAATTTTCAGGTCCTTCTAGGCATTCAGTATTTTAAAATTACGTTCCGGCTTTGTGATTGGTCGCGTCGCAGTCACATGGGCGACGCAACCAATCACAAGCCGTGACGTCAGGGGAGGCAGGAGACGCGTGCATTTTTAAAATTACGTCACGGCTTGTGATTGGTTGCGTGCCGCCCATGTGACCGCGACGCGACCAATCACAGCAAGCCGTGACGTAATTTCAGGTCCTGAATGCAGAAATAGGCATCAGGACCTGAAATTACGTCACGGCTTGCTGTGATTGGTCGCGTCGCGGTCACATGGGCGGCACGCAACCAATCACAAGCCGTGACGTAATTTTAAAAATGCGCGCGTCTCCTGCCTCCCGTGACGTCACGGCTTTGTGATTGGTCGCGTCGCCCATGTGACCGCGACGCGACCAATCACAAAGCCGGAATGTAATTTTAAAATACTGAATGCCTAGAAGGACCTGAAAATTACGTCACGGCTTGCTGTGATTGGTCGCGTCGCGGCCACATGGGCGGCACGCGACCAATCAGAATCTGTGACGTCACGGAAGGAAGGAAAAGCGCGCATTTTAAGCAAAGAAGGCTCCCGGTTCCCTCGGTGAGGTCCAGGCTGCGTCGGAGAGGTGAGTATAGCAATATATTTTTTTTTAATTCTTTATTTTACACATTAATATGGTTCCCAGGGCCTGAAGGAGAGTTTCCTCTCCTTCAGACCCTGGGAACCATCAGGGATACCGTCCGATACTTGAGTCCCATTGACTTGTATTGGTATCGGGTATCGGTATAGATCCGATACTTTGCCGGTATCGGCCGATACTTTCCGATACCGATACTTTCAAGTATCGGACGGTATCGCTCAACACTAGTCTTAGGCCCTCACCAATTGAACGTTTGTAATACAGTCCTGGGTGGGGGGTCTTTTCCCTCTCAATCACTAGAAGCCCACATCTCTCTTCTTCATAAAGAAGGTAAAGATCCAGAATATTGTGGGAGCTATAGGCCCATCTCCCTACTTAATGTTGATTTAAAGATTTATGCTAGTCTTATTGCAGGGAGATTGGCAGAGCTCATGCCGCAACCCATTTCTCTCAATCAATCAGGTTTTGTGGTGGGACATGAGGGGAGGGATAATACATCAAGAATTCTCCACCTGATTCAGTACGCAAAAATTCGAAAAACTCCACTCGTTTTGTTGGGGACAGATGTCGAGAAGGCTTTCGAAAGGGTGGACTGGATATTCCTTTGCGAAACGCTTCTTGCATTTCATATCCCTGCTCAACTGGTCGATGCAATTTTCCAAATGTACACCACCCCCTCTGCCCGACTAAGAATTAATAACCTATTATCAGACCCTTTTTACATCCAGAATGGCACAAGGCAGGGATGCCCTCTCTCCCCGATTTTATATGTGTTGGTCATGGAGCCTCTCATTCAGAGCATTCAACAGGATCCAGACATTAAGGGAGTCCAAGTGGGTGGATACCACCACAAATCTGCAGCGTTCGCTGATGATCTCTTGGTGTTCCTATCTGAACCCGAAGAGGGCATCCCTGCCTTCGTTCGCCTATTAGATCTATATGGGGAATTATCTAATTATAAGATTAACATCACAAAATCGGAAGCACTTAGTATAAACATCTCAAAACCCACTGTAGACAAACTAAAAAAACTATACCCTTTCAAGTGGCCCTCTAAGTTTATCACCAACTTAGGGATTAAGATTGGGAGGTCGACTGGGGAGCTCCTGGAACTCAATATCATCCCCTTGCTGAAGCAAGCTACCTCCAACGTCCTGGAGGGCCCCCTTCCTATCCTGGATGGGTACAAAAAACCTCCTGAAAAGCATTATCCTACCCAAATTTCTATATTTATTTCAGATGCTCCCCATCTACATTCCAAAGCACTATCTATCAAGGATCAATTCTTTCTTTATTAATTATATTTGGAATGGCAAGCGACCCCGAATCAACATCAACACTCTTGCTCTACCGAAATCGAAGGGAGGAATGGGTGTCCCAGATATCTTTAAATATTACAGAGCAGCTATGCTTACCAGAATGATGGACTGGATTAGAAAACCCCTGGAAAAATTGTGGATACCTATTGAGGAACAATTAGCCCCCATCCCTCTAAGGACATTGGCCCTTTAGTATAACCACTCAAATCTAAACCAACTACTTTTTAACAAAATTACAATCGCCATCCTTAAAATCTGGAGAACAGAGTTCCCTAAACTAACTCCGCCTATCTCCCCAATTTTGACGTTACAAGATGTCACGGGACCCATTCCCCTTAAAATGCCCAATGATCCCTCCAGCTCCATTGGTGATTTATCTAACCCACCTCTACCAATTGATGATTTTTTTTATCGACGGCTCCCTAATGAGCCTCACTGAATTCCAGGCCTCTAGACCACAACTAAATATCTCCTTTCTCCACTACAAAAGAGTGAAAGACTACTGTTGCAAATACAAAGGACAATTAGACTTGATTCGCCCACTTACTCCCTTCGAACAACTATGCGCCCACAAAAATTCACCTAAAAAAGTTCTTTCAAAAATGTACAACCTCCTGATAATGGACCGGGCCAATATCAAGAGAGCCTTTACAGGTCTGTGGGAGAGGGATCTCAATATTTCTTTCACAGACGACCAGATTGCCTCTATCTACACCAAATCACATGGACCCTCACTGCGTAAAAATACAGGAAAATTCTTACAAGGTGCTATCTAGATGGTACCGCACTCCAACCCAACTACATCATTGGCATCCCTCCACCTCCGTAATGTGCTGGAGATGCTGCACAGATGTAGGTTCTTACTTACATATCTGGTGATCATGCTCAAAAATTACTCCCTTTTGGCAAATGGTTTCGAGCATAATCTCCACGGTGCTGGGTCAATTCACTCTCTTACATCCTCAGTCTACTTTACTTAATCAGCCCTCATGGCCAGGGAATCCTTCGGCCTCAAAACTGGCATGCAACATAATTGCAGCCGGGAAGTATCTGATTCCCACTTGTTGGAAATCTACTCTCATCCCCACTAAAAAACAAGTATTAGATAAAATTGACCTTCTATATCACACTGCTGAGTTAGTAGCTAATACACAAGAATCCCTCACCTCTTTTCGGTGTATATGGGAACCGTGGATCATTTTCCGCTCTAGCCCTGACTTCCTATTAACAATATCGGATGCTACCCGAGATCACTAAAACTCATATATTTAGTTTCCTCCCTATCCTCGATTCCACCCTCCAGGACCCTCTCTCCCATCGGATCCCCCCCTTTTTTTTTTCTTCTTCTTCCCCCGTCCAGCCTTCCCCTTCTGTTTCTCCTCCCTTCCTTCTCTCTCTTCCCCGTTACCCCCTCTCCACTCATCTCTTCAGTTCTGATATTTCTACTCCAAAGATTTTACTTGGGTTTACATTGTCTCCTCTAGAATCACTACTCATAGCTACACTTCTGTTTCTTTACTGAGGTCCGTTCCTGAAATCTTATTTAGATTACCTAACTTAATGTTATCCTCATAATTTGTTGGACTCATGATGCTGTCCCCTTATCTGTCCAATGTTTTTGAAATTTCTACTGTTTGTTTTTTCATTTCCTGTTCAAATGTGATTCCTTTTCTTCAATAAAAAGAAAGTTGAAAGAAAGAAAGAATGAAAGCAAGTATAATAAAATATTAAAACACCCTGTGTCTTTATTTCATTAAAATACTTTTTAATAATGTGTGTGTGTTTTATTAACCATTTCATACTATTGGATTAATAATGGATAGGTGTCTTAATTGACGCCTCTCCATTATTAACCTGGCTTAATGTCACCTTACAATAGCAAGGTGACATTAACCCTTCATTACCCCATATCCCACCGCTACACGGGAGTGGGAAGAGAGTGGCCAAGTGCCAGAATAGGCGCATCTTCCAGATGTGACTTTTCTGGGGTGGCTGGGGGCAGATGTTTTTAGCCAGGGGGGGTCCTATAACCATGGTACCTCCCTAGGCTATTAATATCTGCCCTCAGTCACTGGCTTTCCCACTCTGGCGGAGAAAATTGCGCCGGAGCCCACGCCAATTTTTCCGGGATTTAACCCTTTAATTTAATAGCTAGAGCTTCAAAATTTTACACACATACACTTGTTACATTTCTGAAGAGGAATATGTAATAAAAAAAGGGATATGAGATGGTTTACTGTATGTAAACCATGTCTCATATCCTGTCGGGTTTGTGAAGGAGAGAGCAAAAGCCGGCAACTGAAATAATTGCTTTTATGCTATTTTGCGCTGAATTATATATATATATATATATATATATATATATATATATATATATATATATATATATATACAGTACAGACCAAAAGTTTGGACACACCTTCTCCTTTAAAGATTTTCCTGTATTTTCATGACTATGAAAATTGTACATTCACACTGAAGGCATCAAAACTATGAATTAACACATGTGGAATTATATTTTTAACAAAAAAGTGTGAAACAACCGAAATTATGTCTTATATTCTACGTTCTTCAAAGTAGCCACCTTTTGCTTTGATGACTGCTTTGCACACTCTTGGCATTCTCTTGATGAACTTCCAGAGGTAGTCACCGGGAATGGTTTTCACTTCACAGGTGTGCCCTGTCAGGTTTAATAAGTGGGATTTCTTGCCTTATAAATGGGGTTGGGACCATCAGTTGTGTTGTGCAGAAGTCTGGTGGATACACAGCTGATAGTCCTACTGAATAGACTCTTAGAATTTGTATTATGGCAAGAAAAAAGCAGCTAAGTAAAGAAAAAACAAATGGCCATCATTACTTTAAGAAATGAAGGTCAGTCAGTCTGAAAAATTGGGAAAACTTTGAAAGTGTCCCCAAGTGCAGTGACAAAAACCATCAAGCTCTACAAAGAAACTGGCTCACATGAGGACCGCCCCAGGAAAGAAAGACCAAGAGTCACCTCTGCTTCTGAAGATAAGTTTATCCGAGTCACCAGTCTCAGAAATCGCAGGTTAACAGCAGCTCAGATTAGAGACCAGGTCAATGCCACACAGAGTTCTATCAGCAGACACATCTCTACAACAACTGTTAAGAGAAGACTTTGTGCAGCAGGCCTTCATGGTAAAATAGCTGCTAGGAAACCCCTGCTAAGGACAGGCAACAAGCAGAAGTGACTTGTTTGGGCTAAAGAACACAAGGAATGGACATTAGACCAGTGGAAATCTGTGCTTTGGTCTGATGAGTCCAAATTTGAGATCTTTCGTTCCAACCACCGTGTCTTTGTGCGATGCAGAAAAGGTTAACGGATGAACTCTACTTGCCTGGTTTCCACCATGAAGCATGGAGAAGGAGGTGTGATGGTGTGGGGGTGCTTTTCTGGTGACACTGTTGGGGAATTATTCAAAATTGAAGGCATACTGAACCAGCATGGCTACCACAGCATCTTCCAGCGGCATCCTATTCCATCCGGTTTGCATTTAGTTGGACCATCGTTTATTTTTCAACAGGACAATGAACCGAAACACACCTCCAAGCTGTGTAAGGGCTATTTGACCAAGAAGGAGCGTGATGGGGTACTACGCCAGATGAACTGGCCTGGTTTGGGGTGAGCTGGACCGCAGAGTGAAGGCAAAAGGGCCAACACGCGCTAAGCATCTCTGGGAACTCCTTCAGATTGTTGGAAGACCATTCCCGGTGACTACCTCTTGAAGCTCATCAAGAGAATGCCAAGAGTGTGCAAAGCAGTCATCAAAGCAAAAGGTGGCTACTTTGAAGAACCTAGAATATAAGACATAATTTCAGTTGCTTCACACATTTTTGCTAAGTATATAATTCCACATGTGTTAATTCATAGTTTTGATGCCTTCAGTGTGAATGTACAATTTTCATAGTCATGAAAATACAGAAAAATCTTTAAATGAGAAGGTGTGTCCAAACTTTTGGTCTGTACTGTATACACACCGCTGCGTATTTCTCGCAAGTCACACTCATGGTCCGTGTGTTATCCGTAATTTTCTCGCCCCCATAGACTTTCATTGGCGGATTTTTTGCGCAATATGCTGACAAACGCAGCATGCTGCGATTTTCTACTGCCGTACAAGACCGTATAATACGGATCAGTAAAATACGGCAGATAGGAGCAGTGCCATAGAGAATCATGGTACCGTATGCAATCCATATTTTCTGCGCCTCTCATACGTCCGTAAAACACACCAGTGTGACGCCGGCCTAACACTTGGAGCGCGCTGCTGTGCTTGTTCAGTGTCAGCGTGCAAGCACAGACTTGCAAGCTGATTTTAGACAGTGCTCACTTTTACTAACAGAAAGCTGTCAATAAAGATAAAATACTGGATTTATTATACAAATAGGAGGGTATAACGGTTCACCAAAGCATAGGCCATGTCAAGGGTGCACCCAAGTGCCCTCATTTGCATAATAAGCGAAAGTATATTTTTCTGCAAATATTAAAGAAGCGTTCTGGTATTTTTTCTCCTAAATGTTTGTAAATGTTAGCATAGTTTAATGTATGTGTGACAATATACTCACTGATCACTGTCTTCTCATGTACCTGCCTCCATAATGACTTCACATCCACAGCTCCTTTCTGTAGCCTTCCATCTTTTCTGGTCTTCTGACGCACATCCCGACTTGTTGCTCTTTAAAATAACATTGCCATTATGTTCCTAAATAAAAATAACCACCTATGCTGTGCCTTAAATAAGCTCTACGCTTTGCCCCTGAAAAGTTGAATTGCTTCACACTGTGGTCCCTGCAAAAAAATATTACCCCAAAATGTCCTTCTTATGGTATATGGCCTCCATGCTATCCTCTCCTTTAAAATATTTCCACCACAATATCCCCCCTTATATACTATAACGACCTAAACTAGAACTCCACACTGTCCTCCTTTATGAATTATACCCACCCACCACACCTTCGACATTTATAAACTATGATCTCCACACTGTCTCCACTCCGTACTGAGCCCTTCAAGCTGCTCCTCTCCATACTGTGCCCTTACACAGATCCTCTCATGCTGATCCCGCTATGCTGCCTTTTCTCCATACTAATCTACCCATGATGCTCCTTCTTCATAATAAGACCCTTTACACGTCACCACAATGAGACCCCCGTGCTACCTCTTCTCCATACTGCGACACTTCACACTGCCCCACTTTTCACACAGAGTCGTTACACTATACTCCCATTCATTTTGTCCCTTGCACTGTTCCCTTACTCTGTAAGGCCTCTTAACCTTCAGTCTACAGTTCTACAGTTATAGCTCCCTTAAATCCTAGTCTACAGTAATAGCCCCTATACCACAGCCTACAGCAATATCCCCCTAACCCCAAGCTTACAGTAATAGCCCCCTAATGACCAGTCTACAGTAATAGCCCTCTAACCCCTAGTCTACAGTAATAGCCGTTGAAGCCCCAGTGTATAATAATAGCCCCCACTAACCCTGAGTCTACAGTAATAGCTCCTCACTATCCTCAAGTCTGCAGTTATAGCTCCCCTAACCTCAAGTCTACAGTAATAGCCCTCCTAAATCCCTGCCTACAGTAATAGACCCTCAACCCCCAGCTTACAGAAATAGTGCCCCGAACCCAAGTATACAATAATAGCACTCCTAACTCCAGTCTACAGAAGTAGCCCCCTAATCCCAGTCTACAGATGTAGCCCCCTAACCCCAGTCTACAGTAATAGCCACCCTAACCCCAGTCTACAGTAATAGCCCCCTTAACAATAGTCTACATAATTAGCCCCTAATCCCAATATACACTAATAGCTCCCTTAAACCCAAGTCTACTGTAATAGCCCCCTAAACCCCAGTCTACAGTAATAGGCCCCCTATCACTCATTCTAAAGTAAGAGCTCTCTAATCCCCAGTATACAGTAATAACCCCCACAAATGCCACGCCTACATTAATAGCCCCCCACTCACTCTAAGTCTGCAGTAATAGCCCCTCACTAACTCCAAGTCTACAGTAATAGCCCCCTAACACCAGTCTACAGTAATAGCCCTCAAAATCCCTGTCTACAGTAATAGCCCCCTCAACCCCCATCTGCGGTTATAACCCCCTAACCACAGTCTACAGAAAAAACCTAACCTCATTCTACAGGAATAGCCCCCTTAGCCCAATGTACAGTAATAGCCCCCTAAATCCACATTCTACAGTAATAGCCTTTCTCAACCTCCAGTCTACAGTAATATTCCCCTTAACCCAAGTATACAATAATAACACTCCTTACTCCAGTTTACAGAAATAGCCCCCTAACCCATCTGCAGTAATAGCCCCCTAACCCCAGTCTATAGTAATATCCCCCTAAACCACAGTCTACAGTAATAGCCTCCTAATTCCCAATCTAAAGTAAGAGCTCTCTAACTCCCAATGTACAGTAATAGCCCCCACAAACCCCATGTTTAATTTAATGGCCCCCACTAACCCCAAGTCTACAGTAATAGCTCCCTTAAACCCAGTCCACAGTAATAGCCCCCAAAATCCCTGTCTTCACTAATAGCCCCCTCAACCCCCAGTGTACATTTGTAGCCCCCAACCCAGTCTACAGAAAATGCCCCCTAACCTGAGTCTACAGTAATAGCCCCCTTAACACCCAATCTACAGAAATAGCAAACCTTAACCCCAGTCTACACTAATAGCCCACTAAGCCCAATGTACATTAATAGCCCCCAAATCCACATTCTAGAGTAATAGCCCCCTAAACCCCATCTACAGTAATAGCCCCTCTAACCTTCAGTCTACAGTAATAGCCTCCTAAACCCAATGTAGACAGATAGCCCCCTAACCTCCAGTCTACAGTATTAGCTCCCTAATCCCAATGTCCAGTAATAGCCCACCTAAACCCAGTCTACACTAATGGACCCTTAAATTCCAGTCTAAAGTAATAGCCCTCTTAAACCCCAGTCTACAGTAAGAGCCATCTAAACCCCAGTGTACAGTAATAGCCCCCACAAATTCCAAGTCTACATTAATAGCCTCCCACTAACCCCAAATCTACTTTAATAGCCCCTCACTTACTTCAAGTCTACAGTGCTAGCTCCCCTAACCCCAGTCTACAGTAATAGTCCTCCTAAATCCCTGTCTACATTAATAGCCCCTGAACCCCCAGTCTACAGTAATAGCCTTCCTAACCCAATTCTACAAAAATAACCCTAATAGCCCCCCTAACTCCAGTCTACAGTAATAGCCCCCTAACCTCAGACGACAGTAATAGCCCTCCTATCCCACAGTCTACATAAATAGTCCCTCTAATCTCCAGTCTACAGTAATAGCTCCCAAAGCCCAAATATGCAGTAATAGGCCACCCAAAACCCCATTCTACAGTAGTAGTCCCCCTAAATCCCAGTCAACAGTAATAGCCCCCCTAACCTCAATGTACAGTAATAGAATCCCTCCAAATCTTCAGCTCTGAGTGCTTACCTGCTCTTGTGTCTGTCCTGCCCATGGCTGTGGTGGCTGTCTTCCTCCTAGATCCTGTCCACCTTGAGGCTCTGCTGCGTGTACTCCTCTGCGATGGTGAGGTCAGTAGTGTGCAAAATGACTTCATCGCACTGCAGGTGCGTCAGCAGCATTTGGACGCCACAGCACCTCATAGCAGGAAGCTGATTTACACTCTACTGACCTCATAAGCGCCGCTGCTACTAATTCCGGGGTCAATCAGCTGGTTTATTTGTATTCTCGACTTAAAGACGCGAATGTAAATAAATGGCAGTGTGCACTCCCCCCTCCTCCAAAAAGACATAGGATTTATTGCATTGTCTAATGAAAGAGGGGGAAGGTAAAAAAAATAAAAATTCCTTTCCCTCTTTTTGTGCTGCCACCTGCAACTTGCCGCCTTAGGCACCAGAGCTCCAGTGTCTAGTGGCAAATGTGGGTCTGGCTAACACCATTCTCTAACACCATCTTACAGAAAATTGATCTCAACTCATTTAATGCATTAGATGCAGCATCTAACCAGTTAGACAGAAAGTGGAGGTTTCATTTGTCACTCTTTCATTGACTCCACATGAGAAAAAGTAGCACATCATGCTAACAGAAACTCCATTTCAAATCTGAATTTAGCATTTTGCACATATTGTACTGTGATCAGTTTCCTTAATGTCATGTTTTGACTTATTTCTTGTCTAAAATATAAAGTGGATGGAGTAATTCTCAAAGTTTGCTTTGCGAATATACTGTATGGTATATATATTTGGTATATAATGTCATAAAGTTTTAATTTACTTTTCTGATATCTGGAAATATTGATCTAATTGGTAATATATTTTATGAATCAATAGTTGAAAAAAAATATTATAAGACTAGTAGGTAGGCACAGATCAAGCGAGCAAAGGTACTCGAGGACAATAGAATAGATGTAGCTGTCTTTCCATTATAGCATTACCGGATTGTTGCACACATATTCTACAGTCTTTGTTTTAATGACTTCAGCATGAATGTCTAGTGCTGTTCAATTTGTAGCTTTAATGCTATTTTCTTTTGATTTCAGGCTGACGCTTACACTGTCCTGTCCAATGGATCTAAAAAATTTTCCCATGGATGTGCAAACTTGTATAATGCAACTGGAAAGCTGTAAGTGTAATGCTAAAAAACGTAATATTTACTTATAGGCCCACTGAACCTAAATGCATGCGCACATGTGCATACTTGCTACGAATCTACAGTCTAAGGCCTTCTTCGCACGTCGAGTTTTTTGTGTCCGTATGCGGTCTGTTTTTTAAGGGCCGCAAAAATGGACACGCACACCTATTGTAATCAATGGTGGTGCGCACATGTCAGGTTTTTCACATGGACCGTGTGTCCGTGTGAAAAACCTGCAGGCATGTCAGTTTTCTTGCGAACGATGGACACAAAGTTATTCAGTCTAGATAAAGTCTGCAAGCCAAATCTAGAGTTTCTGTCTTAAATGAAATTCAGGATATTCACTCATATCTAATAATGATTATGAATTATTTACAGAAAAACGAAAAAGAAAATATTCTGTTTTCTTTACAGTAATATATACAAAATTGTCCAACATGTCACCACCACAATAATTTTTTATTTTTTTTATTTTCATCACTCTAAATGTGAGCCCGTAAGAAAAAAGTTATCTTTCTGTAATGTAACCGTTATTAATATTTTTATAAATACTATGCAATAAACCTGTATAATTAACTTTTCATCCTTTGCAAACACATTCACTTTGGCAGAACAGATTTTGACATAACATTTGTTTCTTGTCAGTTTAATGTCTTTGAATTTGGGATGTTTCTTCTGGCAACTGTTGACATGCTTCAGATGATAATCAGTATTACCCACAGCTGTTTTCAATTGAATACACACCATACTATTGAGTATCAAAGTATTTTATATGGAGTCAAGAAGATAATTCTAAGACAGTGTTCACGGAACCAGAAAACATGTCCTTGACGCTATAATAGAGACCTTTACAGAGCAATTAAATATAGAAATTGACATTTTAATTTCTGTATAATTTGTCATTAATATTTAGTAAAAAGGGACAATCTTTATTTTTACTTAGTAAAGATTCTGAATGCTTATTTTATGTTGACAGAACCGTCATATGACAAATTAATCTTTAGGTTATGCTTATATGTCTTCCAGTTGGATACACAATGAATGATCTAATTTTTGAATGGCAAGAAAATGCACCTGTACAGATAGCAGATGGACTGACTCTGCCACAGTTTGTCCTAAAAGAAGAAAAAGACTTACGTTATTGTACCAAGCACTATAATACAGGTAATCCTCTCCTAATCCTCCTACCTGATCTTATTGTTTCACTTTTTTCCTGTACTATTAATTACCAGACATTTAAGTGACTTTAACCCCTTTATGTCATTGGACGTACTATTCCGTCCATGTGTGGTGGGCCCTACTTCCCAAGGACGGAATAGTACGTCCAGCGCGATCGGCCGCACTCACGGGGGGAGCGCGGCCGATCGCGGCCGGGTGTCAGCTGCCTATCGCAGCTGACATCCGGCGCTATGTGCCAGGAGCGGTCACGGACTGCCCCCGGCACATTAACCCCCGGCACACCGCGATCAAACATGATTGCGGTGTGCCGGCGGTATAGGGAAGCATCGTGCAGGGAGGGGGCTCCCTGCGGGCTTCCCTGAGACCCCCGGAGCAACACGATGTGGTCGCGTTGCTCCGAGGGTCTCCTACCTCCTTCCTCGCTGCAGGTCCCAGATCCAAGATGGCCACGGCATCCGGGTCCTGCAGGGAGGGAGGTGGCTTACCGAGTGCCTGCTCAGAGTAGGCGCTGGTAAGCCTGCAGTGCTCCAAGTCAGATCGGTGATCTGACAGAGTGCTGTGCAAACTGTCAGATCACCGATCTGTGATGTCCCCCCCTGGAACAAAGTAAAAAAGTTTAAAAAAAAATTTCCACATGTGTAAAAAAAAAAATAAAAAAATCCTAAATAAAGAAAAAAAAAATATATTATTCCTATAAATACATTTCTTTATCTAAATAAAAAAACAAACAATAAAAGTACACATATTTAGTATTGCCGCGTCCGTAACGACCCAACCTATAAAACTGTCCCACTAGTTAACCCCTTCAGTAAACACCGTAAAAAAAAAAAAAAACGAGGCAAAAAACAACGCTTTATTATCATACCGCCGAATAAAAAGTGGAATAAAACGCGATCAAAAAGACAGATATAAATGTCCATGATACCGCTGAAAGCATCATTTTGTCCCGCAAAAAAAGAGCCACCAAACAGCATTATCAGCAAAAAAATAAAAAAGTTATAGTCCTCAGAATAAAGCGATGCCAAAATAATTATTTTTTCTATAAAATAGTTTTTATAGTATAAAAGCGCCAAAACATAAAAAAATGATATAAATGAGATATCGCTGTAATCGTACTGACCTGAAGAATAAAACTGCTTTATCAATTTTACCAAACGCGGAACGGTATAAACGCCTCCCCCAAAAGAAATTCATGAATAGCTGGTTTTTGGTAATTCTGCCTCACAAAAATCGGAATAAAAAGCGATCAAAAAATGTCACATGCCCGAAAATGTTACCGATAAAAACGTCAACTCGTCCCGCAAAAAACAAGACCTCACATGACTCTGTGGTCTCAAATATGGAAAAATTATAGCTATCAAAATGTGGTAACGCAAAAAATATTTTTTGCAATAAAAAGCGTCTTTCAGTGTGTGATGGCTGCCAATCATAAAAATCCGCTAAAAAACCCGCCATAAAAGTAAATCAAACCCCCCTTCATCACCCCCTTAGTTAGGGAAAAATTAAAAAATTAAAAAAACGTATTTATTTCCATTTTCCCATTAGGGTTAGGGTTAGGGCTAGGGTTAGGATTAGGGCTAGGGTTAGGGTAGGGTAAGGGCTAGGGTTAGGGTTAGGGTAGGGTTAGGGTTAGGGCTAGGGTTAGGGTTAGGGCTAGGGTTAGGGCTAGGGTTAGGGCTAAGGTTGGGGCTAGGGTTAGGGCTACAGTTAGGGTTGGGACTAAAGATAGGGTTGGGGCTAAAGTTAGGGTTAGGGTTTGGATTACATTTACGGTTGGGAATAGGGTTGGGATTAGGGTTAGGGGTGTGTCTGGGTTAGAGGTGTGGTTAGGGTTACCGTTGGGATTAGGGTTAGGGGTGTGTTTGCATTAGGGTTTCAGTTATAATTGGGGGGTTTCCACTGTTTAGGCACATCAGGGGCTCTCCAAACGCGACATGACGTCTGATCTCAATTCCAGCCAATTCTGCGTTGAAAAAGTAAAACAGTGCTCCTTCCCTTCCGAGCGCTCCCGTGTGCCCACACAGGGGTTTACCTGTTACCAATAAAAACGTCAACTCGTCCCGCAAAAAACAAGACCTCACATGACTCTGTGGTCTCAAATATGGAAAAATTATAGCTATCAAAATGTGGTAATGCAAAAAATATTTTTTGCAATAAAAAGCGTCTTTCAGTGTGTGATGGCTGCCAATCATAAAAATCCGCTAAAAAACCCGCCATAAAAGTAAATCAAACCCCCCTTCATCACCCCCTTAGTTAGGGAAAAATTAAAAAATTAAAAAAACGTATTTATTTCCATTTTCCCATTAGGGCTAGGGTTAGGGTTAGGGCTAGGGTTAGGATTAGGGCTAGGGTTAGGGTAGGGTAAGGGCTAGGGTTAGGGTTAGGGTAGGGTTAGGGCTAGGGTTAGGGCTAGGGTTAGGGTTAGGGTTAGGGTTAGGGCTAGGGTTAGGGCTAGGGTTAGGGCTAAGGTTGGGGCTAGGGTTAGGGCTACAGTTAGGGTTGGGGCTAAAGATAGGGTTGGGGCTAAAGTTAGGGTTAGGGTTTGGATTACATTTATGGTTGGGAATAGGGTTGGGATTAGGGTTAGGGGTGTGTCTGGGTTAGAGGTGTGGTTAGGGTTACCGTTGGGATTAGGGTTAGGGGTGTGTTTGCATTAGGGTTTCAGTTATAATTGGGGGGTTTCCACTGTTTAGGCACATCAGGGGCTCTCCAAACGCGACATGACGTCTGATCTCAATTCCAGCCAATTCTGCGTTGAAAAAGTAAAACAGTGCTCCTTCCCTTCCGAGCGCTCCCGTGTGCCCACACAGGGGTTTACCTGTTACCAATAAAAATGTCAACTCATCCCGCAAAAAACAAGACCTCACATGACTCTGTGGTCTCAAATATGGAAAAATTATAGCTATCAAAATGTGGTAATGCAAAAAATATTTTTTGCAATAAAAAGCGTCTTTCAGTGTGTGATGGCTGCCAATCATAAAAATCCGCTAAAAAACCCGCCATAAAAGTAAATCAAACCCCCCTTCATCACCCCCTTAGTTAGGGAAAAATTAAAAAATTAAAAAAACGTATTTATTTCCATTTTCCCATTAGGGCTAGGGTTAGGGTTAGGGCTAGGGTTAGGATTAGGGCTAGGGTTAGGGTAGGGTAAGGGCTAGGGTTAGGCTTAGGGTAGGGTTAGGGCTAGGGTTAGGGCTAGGGTTAGGGTTAGGGTTAGGGTTAGGGTTATGGCTAGGGTTAGGGCTAAGGTTGGGGCTAGGGTTAGGGCTACAGTTAGGGTTGGGGCTAAAGATAGGGTTGGGGCTAAAGTTAGGGTTAGGGTTTGGATTACATTTACGGTTGGGAATAGGGTTGGGGTTAGGGTTAGGGGTGTGTCTGGTTTAGAGGTGTGGTTAGGGTTACCGTTGGGATTAGGGTTAGGGGTGTGTTTGCATTAGGGTTTCAGTTATAATTGGGGGGTTTCCACTGTTTAGGCACATCAGGGGCTCTCCAAACGCGACATGACGTCTGATCTCAATTCCAGCCAATTCTGCGTTGAAAAAGTAAAACAGTGCTCCTTCCCTTCCGAGCGCTCCCGTGTGCCCACACAGGGGTTTACCCCAACATATGGGTTATCAGCATACTCAGGACAAATTGTACAACAACTTTTGGGGTCCAATTTCTCCTGTTACCCTTGGGAAAATACAAAACTGGGGGCTAAAATATAATTTTTGTGGGAAAAAAAGATTTTTTATTTTCACGGCTCTGCGTTATAAACTGTAGTGAAACACTTGGGGGCTCAAAGTTCTCACAACACATCTAGATAAGTTCCTTGGGGGGTCTAGTTTCCAATATGGTGTCACTTGTGGGGGTTTCTACTGTTTAGGTACATTAGGGGCTCTGCAAACGCAATGTGACGCCTGCAGACCATTCCATCTAAGTCTGCATTCCAAATGGTGCTCCTTCCCTTCCGAGCCCTCCCATGCACCCAAACGGTGGTTCCCCCCACATATGTGGTATCAGCACACTCAGGACAAATTGGATAACAACTTTTGGGGTCCAATTTCTCCTGTTACCCTCGGAAAAATACAAAACTGGGGGCTAAAATATAATTTTTGTGGGAATTTTTTTTTTTTTTTTTTTTTTTTTTTTTACGGCTCTGCATTATAAACTTCTGTGAAGCCCTTGGTGGGTCAAAGTGCTCACCACACATCTAGATAAGTTCCTTAGGGGGTCTACTTTCCAAAATGGTGTCACTTGTGGGGGGTTTCAATGTTTAGGCACATCAGTGGCTCTCCAAATGCAACATGGCGTCCCATCTCAATTCCTGTCAATTTTGCATTGAAAAGTCAAACGGCGCTCCTTCCTTTCCGAGCTCTCCCATGCACCCAAACAGTGGTTTACCCCCACATTTGTGGTATCAGTGTACTCAGGACAAATTGTACAACAACTTTTACAGTCCAATTTCTTCTCTTACCCTTGGGAAAATAAAAAATTGGGGGCGAAAAGATAATTTTTGTGAAAAAAAATGATTTTTAATTTTTACGGCTCTGCATTATAAACTTTTGTGAAGCACTTGGTGGGTCAAAGTAAAGTGCTCACCACACCTCTAGATAAGTTCCTTAGGGAGTCTACTTTCCAAAATGGTGTCACTTGTTGGGGTTTCAATGTTTAGGCACATCAGTGGCTCTCCAAACGCAACATGGCGTCCCATCTCAATTCCTGTCAATTTTGCATTGAAAAGTCAAACGGCGCTCCTTCCCTTCCAAGCTCTGCCATGCGCCCAAACAGTGGTTTACCCCCACATATGGGGTATCCGCGTACTCAGGACTAGGGTTGAGCGACCTTGACTTTTTTAGGGTCGAGTCATGTTTCGCGAAACCCGACTGTTGGAAAAGTCGAGTCGGGCGAAATCGGCCGATTACAGCGCAAAGTCGAGGATCGGCCGGAACACAAAACCCTATGCACGTTAATGGATATATATATATTTTTTTTTCTCTCTCTCTCTCTCTCTCTCTCTCCCCCCTCCGTCCCAGCACAGGAAATTTCCTTTTACACATTCCAAATCGCTACTGCGCACAAGCGATAAAATGATGGGTGTCATCACTCTGCCCACGCTCCTTCATTGGCTGAAAAAATGGCGCTAAACGCGTCATACGAAACGCGACTTTGGCACCAAGATCGCATACTGCATGGCCGACCCCACACAGGGATCGGGTCGGGTTTCATGAGACGCCGACTTTACCAAAAGTCGGCGACTTATGAAAATGAACGATCCGTTTCGCTCAACCCTACTCAGGACAAATTGTACAACAATGTTTGGGGTCCATTTTCTCCTGTTACCCTTGGTAAAATAAAACAAATTGGAGCTGAAATAAATTTTTTGTGAAAAAAAGTTAAATGTTCATTTTTATTTAAACATTCCAAAAATTCCTGTGAAACCCCTGAAGGGTTAATAAACTTCTTGAATGTGGTTCTGAGCACCTTGAGGGGTGCAGTTTTTAGAATAGTGTCACACTTGGGTATTTTCTATCATATAGACCCCTCAAAATGACTTCAAATGAGATGTGGTCCCTAAAAAAAAAATTGTGTTGTAAAAATGAGAAATTGCTGGTCAACTTTTAACCCTTATAACTCCCTAACAAAAAAAATGTTGGTTCCAGAATTGTGCTGATGTAAAGTAGACATGTGGGAAATGTTACTTACTAAGTATTTTGTGTGACATCTCTGTGATTTAATTGCATAAAAATTCAAAGTTGGAAAATTTCAAAATTTTCAAAATTTTTGCCAAATTTCCATTTTTTTCACAAATAAACGCAGGTAATATCAAAGAAATTTTGCCACTATCATGAAGTACAATATGTCACGATAAAACATTGTCAGAATCACCGGGATCCGTTGAAGCGTTCCAGAGTTATAACCTCATAAATGGACAGTGGTCAGAATTGTAAAAATTGGCCCGGTCCATAACGTGCAAACCACCCTTGGGGGTAAAGGGGTTAAATATTGTTAGCACTTGATTATGGTAAAATAAAAAAATTGAATCTAAGCTAAAAGACTCAAGAGCTCTAATCAATTGAACAAAACATTAATATTACACTACATTATTATTTTGCAATGTATAACAAAATCTTAAGGCATATTAACTACATCAATTTATTGACAACCGACTTCAGGTCTAATTTCCTGAAAATCATAGGTCTCAACAAATTAAAAACAATTTGCAATTTGATTCAATAAAAATGCATGGCACCGTTTCACACGTTGAAGATTGAATCAACCTGAAGACTGCATCAGCCAGAATGCAATCTCATGATGTTAGATTTGGGAGCAAAAGCTTCCCCATTTTGCCTTGCAATTATAACATCACATGTCCTAGAACATCAAATCAAGATGGACTATCGCAGGACTATAAAAGATGAGGGCAGGGAAAGCAACTGCCATTTTTAGATTTTCCAGCCCAGGAATAGCAGGTAAGAGTTCATAATTTATTACTATAGAAAGGGATAGAAATTCCTAAATAGGATTATGGTGTACTGCTGCAATGATGAAGGACATTGTATTCACAGACTGAGACTACCATTCCCATTTTCAAAGATTCAAGTGATAGGGAGATACAGGACAAACAGAGTCAGTATGACTATGAATTGATTGATCTTTGATAGATTGTAATCAAGCACTTTGATAAAGCATTTTTTTTGTTTTTGACACACTGAAAACAATGAGGGCAGATAAATAATCCTCTGTCTTATTTTGCCACTGAAATAAAATACTGAAACTAAGGCTTGTGTGTCAGATAGAGTTTGCTTCCTAACTTTTGAGATGGAAAAGCCATAAACGATATATTTTTTTAAAAACTTCTTTTCCTTTTTTTATAGAAAGGTTAAAAAAAAGAAAATAAAATGCTACATTCCAGAATTATAATCGAAAATGTGTGTTGTTAAATGGGCTTTTGGTCATCACTGGTTACTATCCATTTTCACTAGCCAGATTTGATGAGGTCACTTACAACTAGGCTGTGCTTGCATTAAAGAGCTCAAGAGGATTCAATAGAGTCCTAGGAAATCACAGAATATTCTACATGTTTTTTACAGGCAATTAAAAGTCTGTGCCATACTAAGAATAACGGCAAATTTATTCACTGCAAATCAAAAGTATAAAAAGAAATCAAAGCTGGAGAAGTCAAATAAAAAAAATACTTATTTCTATTACCAATATATCAAAAAGTGCTGTAAAAAGTGACAGTTTTTAATCTGTCAATGTGAAGCAAATGTGAAATAAAAAAATAAAACGAGGAAAGGATTTGGGATAGGAATAAAATCAATAAATGTAAAAAAAATTACTAAACAGTGTTCTATCCCCTCTAATAAGCAAGCCTCTCTCTAACAAATCACTAAAAATTAACTTTTATGATTGATACATTAAAACATTGTGCAATTTTAGGGATAATGTGATAATATAAAAAAATTGTCCCATCCGCTGATGAAGCTGCTGATGCAGTGAAACATGTTGGAGGCCCTTCTAATATGTGATTTGTCTTTAATCAAACACTGTTGGTTACTCTGTTAATACTAATGGAACAGAAATCAGGAATACAGTCGTCTGTTATTTTAAGCACTGAATGTGCTATGTATTACATCATTGATGAGGGAATATGCCAAATGTTTGGATTTTAATTCTCACAATATCCATAAAATATGATATGCTAATTAACAGAAGGCAGAAATTCATAGACTGTGACAAAGCCATTAGCATGGAGCCTGCATAGTGATACACAAAGTCCCTATGGCTACTAGTGGCTTCATAGCGCATGCTCAGTTTATGATTCTAGATGAATCAGTAAAAATCGTTTGACGGCTTCCTTAACATATGAAATTTGAGGCATGGATATGTAGAAGATTGCCCCATGGACTACTATGATTACAATGTAGTATGTTGGGTCCATGCAATGTTTAGTATGTAGAAAAATATATTTTTGAACATATCAGTCAACTCAAGATATGGATTGATCAGTTTTTATTTTTGTTCATCTTATTATATGATTTAGAGCATGTGTGCACAAACTAAGGCCTGGGTGCCATATACAGCCCATTATTCCATTTTGTGTGGCCCCTATCCTTCTGTATACAGTAGATTTTATGCCAGAGGGAAGAATAGCACAATTCACATAAGTAGAAATGATCAAGGACACATAGAACACTTTGTAACCATAATTTGGTCCTCCATACATCAACAGACTAGGGTCCCTTGACCTCCACTTAGCACTGCAGACAGGCATATGTTTGTTTTGGATGCAGCACTCACTATTCTATTTCAAGGGAATTGTGAATTGCAACCAACAACTACTACAACACCCTTAGAGAGTTACAAGTGTGAAAGGTCTTCTCCTTGCCCGCTCTTGCCACTTACACCTTAAGAACATCTCTAGAATCTGCCCTTTTCGCACCATGGAAACAACAAAAACCCTCACTGTCACAATGATCCACTCCCGCTTGGACTACTGCACTGCTCTATTAATTGGCCTCCCTGTTACTCAACTTTCCCTCTCCAGTCAATACTTAATGCAGCAGCCACGGTCATCTATCTGGCTAATCGGTACTCGGAAAAGTCCGCTCTTCCAAAGTCCTTACATTGGCTGCCCATTCATTATAGGATCCAATTCAAAGTACTTGTTCTCACCCACAAAGCTCTCCACAGTGCAGCACCCCCTACATCTCCTCCGTCATTTCTGTCTATCGGCCTAACCGGTTGCTGCGCTCTGCAAATTACTTTTGACTAACCTCAGCACTAATCCGTACCTACCACTCCCGACTCCAAGACTTTTCCTGCGCTGTGCCAATCCTCTGGAATGCACTATCCCAAGAAATTAGGACCATTCACAATTTGCATAGTTTTAGGCGCTCCCTCAAAACGCATTTGTTCAGAGCAGCCTATCATGTTCACTAATCTAAGTTATTTTATGGGTAAGTGTGCATGTGTAACCCATTCACCAGCTCCATCTATCCCTCAAGATGGCTGGACCTTCACTGTATATACATCATTGTAAATACACACCTGTACCTTGCATCTCCCCCACCTCGTTGTAGATTGTAAGCTCTCACGAGCAGGGTTGTCTTATTTTTCCTTAATGATTGTAGTGTTAATGTTGTTACTTATGACTTGTGTTTTGAAACTGTTAAACTGTAAAGTGCCGCGGAATATGTTGGTGCTAAATAAAGATTATTATTATATCATTCTCCTCTCTAGAGTACTGACTGGGGAAAAGAGCACCCCCTTTCTCCAGATATGTATGAGCCTTGGTTGTGGAACCTATATCTCTTAGATATTTATTACATACTAGCTATTGAACCCATTCTACACCCGGGTGGTGAGCATTTATATTGATATATGGTCTCCATCCTGGTATGTGCTGCTTCCACCCTGAGCCCTAATCTTGTCATGTGCTGCTACCACTTTGCGCACCCCATAGGCAGACCCTGTAGCATAAGTCAGCACCCCATAGGCAGACTCTGCAGTATAAGACAGCACCCCATAGGCAGACCCTGTAGTATAAGACAGCACCCCAT
Source organism: Ranitomeya variabilis (assembly GCF_051348905.1). Taxonomy (NCBI): domain Eukaryota; kingdom Metazoa; phylum Chordata; class Amphibia; order Anura; family Dendrobatidae; genus Ranitomeya; species Ranitomeya variabilis. The sequence continues at coordinate 1,008,192,587 of NC_135232.1, read as the reverse complement.
AGGCAGACCCTGTAGTATAAGGCAGCACCCCATAGGCAGACCCTGTAGTATAAGGCAGCACCCCATAGGCAGACCCTGTATTATAAGGCAGCAACCCCCCACAGGCAGATTCTGTAGTATAAGGCAGCTTACCCCACAGGCAGACTTTGTAGTATAAGGCAGCACCCCCGCACAGGCAGACTCTGTAGTATAAGGCAGCCCCCATAAAAAAACAATAAATACTTACCTCTCTTCTTCCTAGTTCCTGCACTGCTCCCTGCTCCCACTCACCTCCGGACCATGGCCGCTGGGCAGTGATGTCATCACACCCCCTGCCAGTGTCTGTGCTGGTGACGTCAGACGCTGACAGGGGGATGATGAGAGAAGGAGTGTAGCGCTCCTTCCCTCATCAATGTGGTCAGCTGCATTGGCTAGATTCCAATACACCTGACCATGCGATGACAGGTATGGAGCCTACTGCTGGCATCGGCCCTCCACCTGCTCAGGGGCCCCATAGCAGCCGGGCGGCAGAGAAGGGAGATCGATTCTCCCTGCTCTGCTGCAGAATGTAACTGTATCGGCACACTGTGCACGCCAATACAGTTACAGTATCTCCTGGGCCACAATCCTCATCCCCGGCAGCTTAAATCTGTGGGGTCCAGACTGCACAGGCATGTCATGCTTGCACAGTCTATAAAGGCTTCGGACAGAGTGACGCTCCCACCATTATATTATAGATACTGTTCTGTGCTGTAATCGTCTTGAATGCAAATGCCTGTGAGGCAGCGACAGGTGTTATATGCGAGGGTCGTTATGTGTCCCCCAGGATCTGCACAGAAGCGCATTGAGGCCACTGGAGTGCATTGCAGTTACAGGCATAGCTGTGATTGTGTTAAAAAATAAATGTAAGTTTGGTCTTGGGCAAGCTATTTGCCCAAGGCAGATTTAAGAAAACCTGGCATGGGCTTTTATTTTTGGAGTGGACTACAGGATGGTAGTGGTGTGGTCTGCTTCCTCCTGACCGGGTTTTACAAGTGGCCCATGGCCACAGGTTTCTTTTAAAAACCCTGCAGCAAACGGTTGGGTGTGTCATTCTTGGTTTGCAAACTTGCAGAGCAGGTGGCTCTGCAAAACTCAGCCTGTGTGAGGTAACATGGAGCCAATCAGAGCCAAAATACCAGGCAGCCCTCAGCGTAGCATGGTGGTGCCGTCGCCCATGGCAACAGGTCTCAGAAACGGACTGTCTTGTTTCCCAGCTGCTATCCAGAGCATTCCACGTGCTCTTTCTTTTGTCAGTTTTTGGACATTAAAAGACATTTGTTTTGAAATTTCCTGTGGTCCCTGCCTATCTGTCTTACTGCACCAACCCCGCTGCACTACATGCCCCTTTAAGTTTTACTGCATCCCTTGCAAGTCGTTCAACATGACATTGCTGCCCTTGGACTAGAAAAGTTTGTACATGCTAGGTTTAGAATATAATCTGAAGACCATCAGAATATAAAGAATTTTAGCTATTATAGAGCAACACATGATCAGTGAGTTGTTATGCACTATTCTTCATAAGATACCTGAACTTGAAGAATACAGATGTGTCATGTGCTACGGTACCAGATGGAGAATGCTGCTAGCTGGAACAAATGATGTTGTGGTGCTGCATCACAGAGCACAAATCATAATGGTACATGACAGGGAATGAAAAGTAAAAAAATGGATACAATGCTTACAGTGCTTGTAAAAATAATCCCTTTCCCACACTGCAATCTTAAAATTAAATTACATTTTGAATACAGATTTTCAGAAAAATATGTTAACAAAATTAAAATCTCTAAAAAGTTGTGTGCCTATATTTTAACTTTTGAACAAATTAAATAAATTCAGAACTATTCACAAACCTTGGTATGGTACAATTAAAATTCTCACTCAAATTCCCCAGATACATTAATAAAACATTATTTAAAACTACCTACCAGCCAGGGGATGTATACGAGAATATGTCCAAAATGGTAACTCCTCATTGAATGCTTTTAAGACCAGTATACAGAACCAATGGGACTTTGTGCATGATCCAGGTGTAATGCTTTGCTGTGTATATGAGACCTATGCCTTCCATAAAGAATGATGCTGATCAGGTACCTCTATGTATAATAGCTTCTATGAATTGTGAAAGTTAAAGTGGGATTACATGCACTAAATTTGAAAGTTACATTTTCAGTGATACAACTTTAGCTGGACAAATTTTTTCTGTATCTATTCCATGTAATAAATGGACAAGCCAAGTATGCAAGATCTAAAGTCGATGTTTGCAGTGTCTCTTAGCTTTGGTTTAAACCAGCAATTTTTTGTGCTTTTCATTTTTCCTCACCTTGTCCCAACAGTCATAACTTTTTTATTATTCCATCGACATAGATACATAAGGTCTTGATTTTTTTCGGGACAATGCTGTGGTTTTGAAAGACGCTATTCATTTTGCCATACAGTGTACAGAAAAGTAGGAAAAAAATTCCAATAGAGATAAAATCAGGAAAAAATACAATTTACTTGTCTTCTACTTTTACAATGTCTGTAATTTTTTTCCCTACCTCTAGGAAAGTTTACATGCATTGAAGTTCGATTCCATCTAGAGAGGCAGATGGGCTACTACCTGATTCAGATGTACATTCCCAGTCTTTTGATTGTTATTTTATCATGGGTTTCATTTTGGATCAACATGGATGCAGCTCCAGCCAGAGTTGCCTTAGGGATAACTACTGTACTAACTATGACAACCCAGAGCTCTGGTTCCAGAGCTTCACTGCCAAAGGTAAGTAACCTCAAATATATCTATTATATTGCTGTGTAGACTGATCCTCTTTGATTCCTTGAAAATTCTTTTCCAGCACTCACCCGGTCACTGATGGTCTTTGCCTCCTGGTCCCATACTTGACACACTGGAAATGTCCACTCAACCAATAAATGGGTGCAGTGGTGACCCATCCCAGACAGTGATTGTCTTAGTGAGCATTTCCTTCCATTTCCTGTGTGCCAAGATTACCCAGACCAGAGAGGACTAGATGAGCACAGGGCTTGAGAGGAATGGAGGAGGGTGGTTTTCATTACCTTAAATATTTTAGAGCAGTTCAAGGCATTTAACAAAAAGAAATAGTTTCCTGGAATATCTCTTTAAAAACAATGGTAGCATTTTCTAAAATATTCCAGCAAATTTTTCAATTGGCAAATTTAATAAACTGGAATTTTGCTTTGTACAATTTTTGTCTTGTTTTTGTTAGAATAATCTCCAGATGATATGCTGGTCACAGAGTTTTTCACTGCAAGAAGCCCCAACGATAATCTTTTTTTCTGTAGGTGACACTGGCTGCATTTCAATTTTTCTGCAACTCCATGAAGCTTTACACAGCTATTCTTAATAGCTGTCGATGAAATGCACAAATGTGTCTGGGTCATCCAGACTGATAGGTGCACTTTGTAGTTGCATTTGCCCATAAATGAGGGTCATGAATGAGAGAACTCTCTGTATTACAATTTTTCCTACATGCTGCTTGAAAATTAATTTCCCAATGAAGACAAATCCTTTAAAGGATTCTCAACTTGTTTCTTCAGGAGTACACCGCTTCCAGTTTCCTGTTTTGTCCAGAGCACTGTGCTCCTGAATATTGACAGCTGGGATCAGCGGCAAGGTCACACAGCTGGTCAGAACTATGCTCTCACTTAGGCTGCTAGCAGAGGCACCTTTCCATCTGAAGCATAGTTGAAGCATATTAAGACTAAAACTAGCTGGAATCAGCAATCTGGTCAACTCCAGAGTGAAACGAGGAGGCTGTAAAGCGTAGACCCTGCATGCGCATGAAATTAGCCATGTGGGACTGCAGGGTGGCCAGTATAATCTAGGCAATGAGCTGTACACTATAAAATTAAAAATCCCTCTATTCTTGAGAACATTGAGGATTTTAATAAGATGCAAATTGCAAATCTTCTTGTATTTATAAGCATTTTGCCTCTTTATTCATTTACGAACCTAAAACAACCCTTTTAAGTTATATGAAAATTAGCTTGAAAAAAAAATAAAGATTAATTGTAAAGCTCTTAAATGGTAATGATAACTAAGCAGATGTGAATTATTATGTTGATGGGGTAGCAAGCTGAGCGTGCCAAAATGTAGAAAATATGACTAATGGCAATTGAAACCCAAATTCCAAATTCATTAATGACAAAATGATGAAAATTATAGCTGCAGTTAAAGTATAAGTTATCATTGTGATAAAACTAAGAAATACTTGGCACTCTGGAGATATTTGTTGCAAAATTCAGAAGTAAATTTTATTCGGTGCATCCAGATCAACATATATAAACGTTTTCGGTCTATACAAATAAGACCTTCATCAGATACAGTCGTGAATGCTGAAATATATGTACAAAAACAAAAAACAAGAAAACAGTTTTTAGACAAAATTCATGATGCACAGCAAAATTCCAAAAACGATGCAATCTGTATTATTATGACAATCTACATACAGATTTGATGAGTGGCAGAAAGCAAACGTGACGGCCTGGGCGAATCCGGCCTGGAACAAGGTGAGACGTGAATCCTGTTCCGAGAATGCTAGGAGTGTACACGTGTTAGGGTTACATTTGATAATAGTGAGATGAGAACTTTCAGGTTAATGAGACATATGGAGAAAAAAGTACAATTTAATAAAAGCAACACCCCAACAAAAGGATATAAGTAGTGGAGTGACCTCCCCCAATGACTACGGGGACATGCAGATAATGCAGATAAAGTACACAGTGAGCCGCCTAAAATAGAAAAAGAAATGAAGACATGAATACATAAAAATAGATAATACACGTGATGTATAATGGTGGGGCAGGATGCCCTGTGGGCTATGTAATAATGCCAAACAGTCTAAGGGATGATCACCAGATACCTGGGCCCCAAGTTGGAAAGCCTGTGGGCGCAGCTATAAAATAATGAGCTACCCAGGGTCCTATGGTAATTACCTGGAGACCATGGATAGTGTGTGACGAAGCAAACACACTAGGTTAAATGTCAGCCAAAATGCGGGAGCGCAAGGCGCCTGCAGAGTAAAATGGGGGTGCATGTAAGTACCATAATACTGCCAATATGAATACAGCCTGATGCATGGTCACCTGGACTCCGACTCCATACCTGAATGCATGTGGTAATATGGAGACACAGCGCTATGGATAGGCGAGGTGCTCGCAGGGGAGACAGCGCTGTGAAAAGAGGCATGGGGTTACCAGGAGTGTACCAGAACTGGAGGCAGGGCAGGGCCGGCGCTGAGGCCGAGTGTTGCTGTACCTGAGATCAGAGGTGCCACGGACACCGTGCAGAGGAGAGAAAACGCTCCCGGGGCTGCTGGAGGAGGGCAGCATTTCCGGGTAAATAAGCGCTCTGTATAGTGTCACCTGACCTGTGACGTCAGCGGGTTTTTTTTTTTTTTTTTTTTTTCCGGTCTTCTGCGCATGCGCGGGTCCTCCGGTCACGTGACCCGCTGACGTCACAGGTCAGGTGACACTATACAGAGCGCTTATTTACCCGGAAATGCTGCCCTCCTCCAGCAGCCCCGGGAGCGTTTTCTCTCCTCTGCACGGCGTCCGTGGCACCTCTGATCTCAGGTACAGCAACACTCGGCCTCAGCGCCGGCCCTGCCCTGCCTCCAGTTCTGGTACACTCCTGGTAAACCCATGCCTCTTTTCACAGCGCTGTCTCCCCTGCGAGCACCTCGCCTATCCATAGCGCTGTGTCTCCATATTACCACATGCATTCAGGTATGGAGTCGGAGTCCAGGTGACCATGCATCAGGCTGTATTCATATTGGCAGTATTATGGTACTTACATGCACCCCCATTTTACTCTGCAGGCGCCTTGCGCTCCCGCATTTTGGCTGACATTTAACCTAGTGTGTTTGCTTCGTCACACACTATCCATGGTCTCCAGGTAATTACCATAGGACCCTGGGTAGCTCATTATTTTATAGCTGCGCCCACAGGCTTTCCAACTAGGGGCCCAGGTATCTGGTGATCATCCCTTAGACTGTTTGGCATTATTACATAGCCCACAGGGCATCCTGCCCCACCATTATACATCACGTGTATTATCTATTTTTATGTATTCATGTCTTCATTTCTTTTTCTATTTTAGGCGGCTCACTGTGTACTTTATCTGCATTATCTGCATGTCCCCGTAGTCATTGGGGGTGGTCACTCCACTACTTATATCCTTTTGTTGGGGTGTTGCTTTTATTAAATTGTACTTTTTTCTCCATATGTCTCATTAACCTGAAAGTTCTCATCTCACTATTATCAAATGTAACCCTAACACATGTACACTCCTAGCATTCTCGGAACAGGATTCACGTCTCACCTTGTTCCAGGCCGGATTCGCCCAGGCCGTCACGTTTGCTTTCTGCCACTCATCAAATCTGTATGTAGATTGTCATAATAATACAGATTGCATCGTTTTTGTAATTTTGCTGTGCATCATGAATTTTGTCTAAAAACTGTTTTCTTTGTTTTTTGTTTTTGTACATATATTTCAGCATTCACGACTGTATCTGATGAAGGTCTTATTTGTATAGACCGAAAACGTTTATATATGTTGATCTGGATGCACCGAATAAAATTTACTTCTGAATTTTGCAACAAATATCTCCAGAGTGCCAAGTATTTCTTAGTTATACTCGACGGGTTGGATTCCTAACTTGTGCACCACCAAGAAGCCCTGAGTGCCGTGATTTCTATTTTCATATCATTGTGATAAAGTTACCAACTATAAAAGTTATTTGGAGGGACTAAAAATTAGTCATGAATATTAAGTAATATAGACATGCATATGCATGAAGATTGAGGTTGACTTGTCTACAGGACTTGCCTGACTAAGGAAATGAGCTCTGTTAATGACCCCTTATAAATGCTAACATATCTAATTGTTTTATTCTTATTATAAAATTATTCTGAACTGGTGAGAACTTCAGAAACTTGAAAGGCTAAAAACGGAGCCTTTACTAGTTTACATCTTTAAATGGTTACTTGGAATAATGATGACAAAAACTAATGTAAGGAGATCATGTCAGGTCACCTGATGCTATTAAAATGCACATTTTTATTCCTTTATCCAGGCTTTTCAGTAATATTTTTTTGCACAACCGCATATATTTGATTTAATTTCAATTTATACACAGCACCTCACTGATTGGTTATGAACCAGGACTAGTTCTGTAAGGCATTTTCTCACAGAGACTAGTTTGTGTTCAGTAGCTGCAGTCATGCCCCCTGACTATTGCGCACAGTGGAGAAAGAGAAAAAATGGTAATGAACTCATCCTCCAGTGAGGACAATTCAGAGTGAAAACCAATTGACTTCTCATAGGAACCTTGGTAGACTGTGTTTGATCAGGGTTAGAAGTGGGAGAGCAGGTCCAAGAGAACTGGGCTCCAGTACCAATGTAACAATGTTAAAACATAACTTTGACTGTGTAATTGAAAATATGGTGAGAAAAAGCAAAAAGACAAAACAAGATTAAGGAACAATAAGCTTATATGTTTTGGATTAGCAACAAACTACAGATAAGGTTTGCTAACCCAAACAAGCAAGCTTATGAATCCTTAATCTTTTTTATCTTTCTGTTTTTCTCACCATGGACCTTCTTGACCACTTCTGATATGGCTGACAGTGCCAGCACTACCCAGTTCTTCACAGTTTGGGCTCCTTCTAGCAACTCGGTTTCCCTCTTACAGTACTGTTATACAAAGGGCTATTGGCAGAGCTTTGACAAGAGAGCTAATTTTATTTTTGTTAGCCATTACAAGGTATCATAACTACAGGATTATCTTGCTTTTTACACTGAGAGCATTATTTTTTTACCTTGCTAACACGGTATCAAACCCCTTTTTTTTCTTTGGGCACGCCTACATGACTGAAAGCTGATGGCTTCCAGGAGAAATAAAGTTCATTTTCTCATGGGCAACTTACAGTGATCGGACAACTTCATAACACTATTAATTTGCAGATTAATCCCACATCTGCAGGTTAATATCATTATCGGACATGACAGATTCCTTTAAATTGCTTAAACTAAAGTAATTTTTTTGCACTTTAGCTGGTTTCATTAGGGCTCATGCACATAGATGGAAGAATGCACTATAACTAGTGTTGAGCGATACCTTCCGATATTTGAAAGTATCGGTATCTGATTGGATTGGCCGATATCCAAAAAATATCGGATATCGCCGATACCGATACCCGATACCAATAAAAGTCAATGGGACACAAATATCGGAAGTGATCCTGGATGGTTCCCAGGGTCTGAAGGAGAGGAAACTCTCCTTCAGGCCCTGGGATCCATATTCATGTAAAAAATAAAGAATAAAAATAAAAAATATGGATATACTCACCCTCGGACGAGCCCTGGCTGTCACCGCTGCAAGCGTCTTCCTCCGTTCCTAAGAATGCAGAGTGAAGGACCTTCGATGACGTCACGGCTTGTGATTGGTCGCGTGACCGCTCATGTGACCGCTCATGCGACCAATCACAAGCCGCGACGTCATCGCAGGTCCTACACTCACTGCATTCATAGGAACGGAGGCTGCCGGTTGCACCGCTGAGGTCCAGGGGCCGTCCGAGGGTGAGTATATCCATATTTTTTATTTTTATTCTTTATTTTTTAAATGAATATGGATCCCAGGGCCTGAAGGAGAGTCTCCTCTCCTCCAGACCCTGGGAACCATACGCACCGCACACGCCTGGGAGCTTATAGGAACTTCCGATTACGATTTCCAATATCACAAAAATATCGGAACTCAGTATCAGAATTCCGATACAGCGAATATCGGCCGATACCCGATATTTGCAGCATCGGAATGCTCGACACTAACTATAACACAGTCTGGCTTTTCAATGAAAGCCCAGTTGTTGCTCTGTAGATTAAATGAAATCTTAAAATTGACTATACGTAAGTCTTAAAAGTCATAAGACATACAGACAAAAAAGCAGCACTCTGTAGTGCCATAGCATGCAAATATGAAATATGAAAATTGAATTGCATTACTGCACTAGAAATATGAAAAATTGAGAAAGCAAAGTGCATAAATTGGCCAATTCATGTGTACCTGGTAGCCATGGTAAGGCATTTCTCTTTTACAGGATCTAACACTGCCATTCCTCTCTTAGAATAAAGTCTTCATCTGAAATGGGAACCTAATGTGTGTCCTTTCTTAGACATAAATCTCTCTCTCTGTGGAGGGGTAGTGGTCCTGCTGTAATTAAAACACTTGTGGCTAAAAGGCGGAGTGCTCAGTCAGAAGGCTAATGAATACAAATTTCAAAAAGCTGACCATCACATCCAAACATAGACTAAGTGTGTACCTGGTAGCCACGGTAAGGCATTTCTCTTTTACCAGGACGTAACACTGCTATTTCCTTTTTTAAATTAAAAGTCATAAGAGACATAATTATTTGATCTTGATCCTCAATAGTAAATGGTCCTCAAATAGCTCACTACCCATTGAAGATGAGAGTTTCGTTTTGTATTGTGGTTTTGAATTTCAGTTCTGGCCTCAGACTCAACAGTTTTGATCTCCCAACATTTCTTTAAATGAGTCCAGAAAATTAACGAGGGGTAGTTTTGGTAAAAAAGAAGCAAGATACATTAATCATTAATTCTGGGCATTTCAAGGATTGCACCATAATAATCATGTACTCTACATATGGCAAGATCTGTCTATAGAGTTTTTCTTTGTAGAACTTCATAATATAAAATCAGTTTACCTAGAACTGCAGTCAAGCATCCTTTAGTGCAGAGGTCCCCAACCGCCGGTCCGCGGACCAGGACCGGGCCGTTGGGGTTTTTCAGCCGGTCCGCGGCGCCGCTGACAGCTACTTTAGCTGACTAGGATTTAGCCACAACCGTCAGCACACAGGACATCCACGTCACGCAGGGCGGGCGGATTCCACAGCCGCAGCTCCTCCCATTCCGTGACGTCACCGTGTGGGCTGAAGTCGCCGCTTCCTTGCAGTCTGTAGACGTAGCGCGTACGGCGACGTCCCGGGGCTGTGTCAGTACTGAGAGCACAGAGACGCGCAGCTAGCCAGGCGGAGGGTCCAGCACCGGAGTCACCATGGGTGAGTCTCATATCCGGCCTGTGCGGGAACAGCGGGCTGGGCCCCTCTGAATGAAGGGAAGAGGCCCCGCAGCCAGGAAGAGGGGAGGACAGGGACGGCCTGCTGCTGACAGGCGGGCGGCCGGGACCGGTATTATCGGCGGCTGTGCAGGGTCCATGTGTGGGGAGCTGGGGTACACAGCAGGCGGGGAGCATAGGATGCAGGACTCTCCCACAGTGGCCTGGGCGGGGGCCACATCTGTGCTGTGTGTGTGGACTGGACCATTGTGGCCTCCTCTATCACTGGAGCAGTGGGCACAGTGCACAGCAGGCTGGAAAAGTCACTTCAGAAGAAGCCAGGCCGTCATTATTGGGACAAGTGACACGTCGCTGTGTGACGGCGCGGGCGAGTGACCATAGAGACATGTCGCTGTGTGACGGCGCGGGCGAGTGACCATAGGGACATGTCGCTGTGCGACGGCGCGGGCGAGTGACCATAGGGACATGTCGCTGTGCGACGGCGCGGGCGAGTGACCACATTCTCATTATAAATGTCATAATTATATGATAAGTATGCACTAACCCCACCCCATATGACCAAAGCCCCGCCCATGCCCCACCCCCACCGGGCCATGGAAAATTGGTCTTGCTTAAAGCCGGTCCCTGGTGCAAAAAAGGTTGGGGACCTCTGCTTTAGTGGATGAGGTGACAATGAGCACTCATTACCTTGGCTCAACTGTGAAGCTTCTAGATAAACAAGTAAATGAAGAGTACTACAAGTACTATCAGTAGTATTGCCATGTAATTAATTGATGTCATATCTACGGGAATATCAATATCGGGAATTCATTGAAGTCAGTGAATGGTAATAGTCATTAATAGAATATTCTGTTTACACATGTCCTAAATGTATTGTGCTAGATCGGTTCACACGGCTGATTAACAAGGGAGTCATAGGAATGCTTCTCATTTAAATTTTCAACTGGTTTATTAAAACAGGCTTCATAAACCAGTCCAAACAAAAGAAACACATATTTTGTCTAGTTAACAACCAAACACCACTCACTATAGTGCTTATAACTGCGAGGTTCTCCTGCACAGGAAACAGGATGCAGCTCTGTTTACCAAGAGCCCAGCTCCGGAGGTCAGCACCCATCCAGAGTACACAGAACAATCACAAAGTCCAATGGCTTCACTTTTAGCACCTGGACTTCTCCCTAGGGTGGAGATATGGTTAAAAGCTGTCCCGCTCACCTCTTCAGCTGTTTATAATAGACCTGGCCCTGTTTTGACTGATTAACCCCTCTCCACACAAAACATGCTGGAGCAAAACTTTCACGTTTATATCACTGAATATAATAACCTCAGTGAAACATATCTCTCCTCCAGCACATTACCAATGACCCTCTTACAGTATATAATGATGCTCCAACTTTTGATGATGGCAAAAAACAAACACTTGAATGTTGAATAGACACTGTTTATAAAACTGCCTAACATGGTATAATTTGTGAATTTTGGTGGTTTTATGTCAGTCCCAGATAATTCACCAACATTTTCTAAAAGTGAGTGGAGCTCAAGTGATACAAGGTATTGCAAATTTATCATAATTTACGCCACAAACATTGGGGAGTTTACAGTAGAAATATGTGCCAGCCGCTGGCTGGTATATGTTTCCGATGGTGGTTTCTGATGGTGGTATGCGGAAGTTGCAAAGTGCATCAAATTCATTACATCTTGCATTTTATTCCAGCATACCCCTAATTAAGTTTGGCATACAAAATGTCAGTCTTAAAGGGGTTGTCCACTACTCAGACAACTCATTCTTAAATAATATGTCCATTCTAAAATAAACATACTCTATACTTATCTCCCATATAGACACGATTCTAATGAGGTTGACTCCAGGTCTCCTGAGAGTCATGTGTCATTGTTATGCCATGTGGGCTCTGTAGCCAATCATTGGCTGCTATTGACCTGATGCGCTTAAGGTACCTTCACACATAACGATTTTGTTAACGATATCGTTGCAATGTCACACTTTTTTGTGACGTAGCAACGATCCCGCTAATGATCTCGTTATGTGTGACAGCGACCAACGATCAGGCCCCTGCTGGGAGATCGTTGGTCGTAGGGAATGATCAGGACCTTTTTTGGTCGCTGATCACCCGCTGTCATCCCTGGATCGGCGTGTGTGACGCCGATCCAGCGATGTGTTCACGGAAGCTGACGGCGGGAGATGTGACAGACATCGGAATGTGAGTATGTAGTGCTTTTTTTTTTTTTACTTTTACAATGGTAACCAGGGTAAATATTGGGTTACTAAGCGCGGCCCTGCACTTAGTAACCCGATGTTTACCCTGGTTACCCGGGTGCTGCAGGGGGACTTCGGCATCGTTGAAGACAGTTTCAACGATGCTGAAGTCGTTCCCCTGATCGTTGGTCGCTGGAGAGAGCTGTCTGTGTTTCAGCTCCCTAGCGACCACACAATGACTTACCAACGATCACGGCCAGGTCGTATCGCTGGTCGTGATTGTTGGTAAGTCGTTTAGTGTAACGGTACCTTTAGACTTGCTTTAGACAAATCTTGTACCATAGCAGCCACTGATTGGCTACAGGGCTGACTTCACATAACTATCTCACTCCATCCTTGAGAAACGCTGTGTCAATATTGCCAGAATGCTGCTGATACGAGAGATACATAAGGGTTATTTTTATTGTATAAATTAGACTATAGGGGTTTTCTGAGTAAAGGACAACACCTTTAATGTATGAGGGCTTATGTTTTCTTTGCAGCAAAAACAAACTCTTGCCTCTTTGTCCCATTGGGTGCCATTTCTTATATCCTCCCCTGACCCTCACTGCATCTACTCTTCTTTTTTCTTTGTTCTTCTAATGTTGCTTTGTGAGCTAGAACAGGAGGTGTTACAAATGTTTGCTGAACTAGCACTCTTTAGGCTAGATGTATGATTTATAAATAATAAATGGGGCATTTATGCTACAAGAGCTGAAATCACTTTGATTTACAGATGTAACGTGGCTGGATAACTAGGGATAACTTTATCCCTATTCCCAAGATGGTAATTGCATGTTACAGTTGCGTTTTATTTTTCACAGTTCACAAAAATAACTTACTATGTTAGCAATGGCTTTTTTTTGAAGACTGAATAGCCTTATGCGTAAGGATGCTCTTAAATGGAAGAAATGTAATTGTAAAGTCATAAGATGGAAGATACTGTAACATAACCCATTCCCGACAATGCCAGTGTACAGAATTTGACAGTGAAATAATCAGGCTCAGGATCTGAGCCCGCTCCAACACAGTGGATGCCAACTGTGTTATACAGCCACATACACCTCTAATAGCTGCTTTCGCAGCTAGATACAATCACTGCCAGCTGTATATGGGACCCATCGCATCTTCTCAATACAATCAATACAACACCTGAAAAACCCCTTAAATCCCTTTACCACTTTGGACGTATCCATACGTCAAGGTCACCTGGTACTTTATGACCTTGGTCGTATGGATACATCATGTTGATTCTGATTCTGACAGCAGACACCCGGCACTTCAAACCCTAAATTGTTGTGAATTTGCTTTTTGGCTCCCTCTGGTGGTTACTAGTGATTTGACTCTGGGTATGTCAGTCATCCCTTGTATGCTCACCTGGGCCGTTAGTTCAGGGGTGTTGCTATATAAGCTTCCTGGACCTTCAGTTCAATTCCTGGCAACGTTGTAATCAGAGCTAATCTGTTGTGCTCTTGTCTACTGATCCTGGTTCCTGCTAGATTAAGCTAAGTCTGCTTTCTTGCTTTTTGCTATTTGTTTTTGTTTGCATTTTTGTCCAGCTTGTACTTAATCTGTATCCTGTCCTTGCTGGAAGCTCTAGGGAGCTGGTGTTCTCCCCCCGGGCCGTTAGACGGTTCGGGGGTTCTTGAATTTCCAGCGTGGATTTTTGATAGGGTTTTTGTTGACCATATAAGTTATCTTACTACATTCTGCTATTAGTAAGTGGGCCTCTCTTTGCTAAACCTAGTTCATTTCTATGTTTGTCATTTCCTCTTACCTCACCGTTATTATTTGTGGGGGGCTTGTATCCTACTTTTGGGGTCCTTTCTCTGGAGGCAAGAGAGGTCTTTGTTTTCCTCTTCTAGGGGTAGTTAGTTCTCCGGCTGGCGCGAGACATCTAGCGACCAACGTAGGCATGTTCCCCGGCTACTTCTAGTGTTGGCGTTAGGAGTAGTTATATGGTCAACCCAGTTACCACTGCCCTATGAGCTGGATTTTTGTACTTCGCAGACTTACTTATTCCTCTGAGACCCTCGCCATTGGGGTCATAACAGTTTGCCAGGCCAGTATTAAATGTTAAATGCATCGCAGAAGCGGGATTATAAGAAAGAAAATTCTGAGTTTTTTTTTTCTTTTTCTCATTTTTTTTTTTCTTTTCCCCTTTACCTCTGAGTGGCTTAAGCTTGCTGCAGACATGAATGTCCAGACCTTGATTACAAGTGTGGACCAGCTTGCTGCTCGTGTGCAGGGCATACAAGATTATGTTATCAGAAATCCTATGTCAGAACCTAAGATACCGATTCCTGAATTATTTTTCGGAGACCGATTTAAGTTTAGAAATTTCAGGAATAATTGTAAATTGTTTTTGTCCCTGAGACCCTGTTCATCTGGAGACCCCGCTCAGCAAGTGAAAATTGTTATTTCTTTTTTACGGGGCGACCCTCAGGATTGGGCCTTCTCGCTGGCGCCAGGAGATCCGGCATTGGCGGATGTTGATGCGTTTTTTCTGGCGCTCGGTTTGCTTTATGAGGAACCCAATCTTGAGATTCAGGCAGAAAAAACCTTGCTGGCTATGTCTCAGGGCCAGGACGAGGCTGAAGTGTATTGCCAAAAATTTCGGAAATGGTCCGTGCTGACTCAGTGGAACGAGTGTGCACTGGCCGCAAATTTTAGAAATGGCCTTTCTGAAGCCATTAAGAATGTGATGGTGGGTTTTCCTATTACCACAGGTCTTAATGATTCCATGGCACTGGCTATTCAAATTGACCGGCGGTTGCGGGAGCGCAAAACCGCAAATTCCCTTATGGTGTTGTCTGAACAGGCACCTGATTTAATGCAATGTGATAGAATCCTGACTAGAAATGAGCGGAAAATTCATAGACGCCAGAATGGCTTGTGTTACTACTGTGGTGATTCTACACATGTTATCTCAGCATGCTCTAAACGTCTAACTAAGGTTGTTAGTCCTGTCACCGTTGGTAATTTTCAACCTAAATTTATTCTATCTGTAACTTTGATTTGTTCACTGTCGTCTTATCCTGTCATGGCGTTTGTAGATTCAGGTGCTGCCCTGAGTCTTATGGATCTGTCATTTGCCAAGCACTGTGGTTTTGTTCTTGAGCCATTAGAACATCCTATCCCTCTTAGGGGTATTGATGCTACGCCGTTGGCAGAAAATAAACCGCAGTTTTGGACACAGGTTACCATGTGTATGGCTCCTGAACATCGGGAGGTTATACGTTTTCTTGTTTTGCATAAAATGCATGATTTGGTTGTTTTGGGGTTGCCATGGTTACAGACCCATAATCCAGTCTTGGATTGGAAGGCCATGTCAGTGTCAAGTTGGGGATGCCGTGGAAATCATGGGGATTCCCTGCCCGTGTCTATTGCTTCTTCTACGCCTTCGGAAGTTCCGGAGTATTTGTCTGATTATCAGGATGTCTTCAGCGAGTCCAGGTCCAGTGCACTGCCTCCTCATAGGGAGTGTGACTGCGCAATAGAGTTGATTCCAGGCAGTAAGTTTCCTAAGGGAAGATTATTTAACCTGTCGGTACCTGAACATACCGCTATGCGTTCATATATTAGAGAGTCTCTGGAGAAGGGGCATATCCGTCCTTCTTCTTCCCCTCTTGGTGCGGGATTCTTTTTTGTGGCCAAAAAGGACGGATCTTTGAGGCCTTGTATTGACTATCGGCTCTTAAATAAGATCACTGTCAAATTTCAGTATCCTTTGCCGCTGTTGTCAGACTTGTTTGCCCGGATTAAAGGTGCCAAGTGGTTCACCAAGATAGATCTTCGTGGTGCGTACAACCTTGTGCGCATTAAGCAAGGAGATGAATGGAAAACCGCATTCAATACGCCCGAAGGTCATTTTGAGTACTTGGTGATGCCTTTTGGGCTCTCTAATGCGCCTTCAGTTTTTCAGTCCTTTATGCATGACATTTTCCGGAAATATCTGGATAAATTTTTGATCGTTTATCTGGACGATATTCTGGTTTTTTCTGATGATTGGGACTCGCATGTAGAACAGGTCAGGATGGTTTTCAAGATTTTGCGTGAAAATTCTTTGTTTGTTAAAGGCTCAAAGTGTCTCTTTGGTGTACAGAAGGTTCCCTTTTTGGGGTTCATTTTTTCCCCTTCTGCTGTGGAGATGGACCCAGTCAAGGTCCGAGCTATTCATGATTGGACTCAACCCTCGTCAGTTAAGAGTCTTCAGAAGTTCTTGGGTTTTGCTAACTTTTACCGTCGTTTTATCGCAAATTTTTCTAGCGTTGTTAAACCTTTGACGGATATGACCAAGAAAGGCTCTGATGTAGCTAACTGGGCTCCTGCTGCCGTGGAGGCTTTCCAGGAATTGAAACGCCGGTTTACTTCGGCGCCTGTTTTGTGCCAGCCTGATGTCTCACTTCCCTTTCAGGTTGAGGTGGATGCTTCGGAGATTGGGGCAGGGGCCGTTTTGTCACAGAGAGGTCCTGGTTGCTCTACTATGAGACCTTGTGCCTTTTTCTCTAGGAAGTTTTCGCCTGCAGAGCGAAATTATGATGTGGGCAATCGGGAGTTGTTGGCCATGAAATGGGCATTTGAGGAGTGGCGTCATTGGCTCGAGGGTGCTAAGCATCGTGTGGTGGTTTTGACTGATCACAAAAATCTGATGTATCTCGAGTCTGCTAAACGCCTGAATCCTAGACAGGCCCGCTGGTCATTGTTTTTCTCCCGTTTTGACTTTGTGGTCTCATATTTACCAGGTTCAAAGAATGTGAAGGCCGATGCTCTGTCTAGGAGCTTTGTGCCCGATGCTCCTGGAGTCGCTGAACCTGTGGGTATTCTTAAGGAAGGAGTTATCTTGTCAGCTATTTCTCCGGATCTGCGACGTGTATTGCAGAGATTTCAGGCTGGTAGGCCTGACTCTTGTCCACCTGACAGATTGTTTGTGCCTGCTAGGTGGACCAGCAGAGTCATTTCCGAGGTTCATTCCTCGGTGTTGGCAGGTCACCTGGGAATTTTTGGCACCAGGGATCTGGTCGCCAGGTCCTTTTGGTGGCCTTCCTTGTCAAGGGATGTGCGGTCTTTTGTGCAGTCCTGTGGGACTTGTGCTCGAGCTAAGCCTTGCTGTTCTCGTGCCAGCGGGTTGCTCTTGCCCTTGCCTGTCCCGAAGAGACCTTGGACACACATCTCTATGGATTTCATTTCTGATCTTCCGGTGTCTCAGGGCATGTCTGTCATCTGGGTGATATGTGACCATTTCTCCAAGATGGTCCATTTGGTTCCTTTGCCTAAGCTGCCTTCCTCTTCCGATCTGGTTCCTGTGTTCTTCCAGAACGTGGTCCGTTTACACGGCATTCCTGAGAATATTGTGTCGGACAGAGGATCCCAGTTTGTTTCCAGGTTCTGGCGATCCTATTGTGGTAGGATGGGCATTGATTTGTCGTTTTCGTCCGCTTTTCACCCACAGACTAATGGACAAACGGAGCGAACTAATCAGACTCTGGAGGCTTATTTGAGGTGTTTTGTCTCTTCTGATCAGGATGATTGGGTGACCTTCTTGCCGTTGGCTGAATTTGCCCTTAATAATCGGGCTAGTTCCGCCGCCTTGGTTTCGCCATTTTTCTGCAACTCTGGTTTCCATCCTCGTTTTTCCTCGGGACATGTGGAGCCTTCTGACTGTCCTGGGGTGGATTCAGTGGTGGATAGGTTGCAGCAGATCTGGAGTCATGTGGTGGACAACTTGAAGTTGTCACAGGAGAAGGCTCAGCGTTTTGCCAACCGCCGCCGCGGTGTGGGTCCCCGACTTCGTGTTGGGGATTTGGTATGGCTGTCTTCTCGATTTGTTCCTATGAAGGTCTCCTCTCCCAAATTTAAGCCTCGCTTCATTGGTCCTTACAAGATATTGGAAATCATTAATCCTGTGTCCTTTCGCCTGGATCTTCCGGTGTCGTTTGCCATTCACAACGTATTTCATAGGTCCTTGTTGCGGCGGTACGTTGTGCCTGTGGTTCCTTCTGCTGAGCCTCCGGCTCCGGTGTTGGTTGAGGGCGAGTTGGAGTACGTGGTGGAGAAGATCTTAGATTCTCGTCTCTCCAGGCGGAGGCTTCAGTACCTGGTCAAGTGGAAGGGCTATGGTCAGGAGGATAATTCCTGGGTGGTCGCCTCTGATGTGCATGCGGCCGATTTAGTTCGTGCCTTTCACGCCGCTCATCCTGATCGCCCTGGTGGTCTTGGTGAGGGTTCGGTGACCCCTCACTAAGGGGGGGGGTACTGTTGTGAATTTGCTTTTTGGCTCCCTCTGGTGGTTACTAGTGATTTGACTCTGGGTATGTCAGTCATCCCTTGTATGCTCACCTGGGCCGTTAGTTCAGGGGTGTTGCTATATAAGCTCCCTGGACCTTCAGTTCAATGCCTGGCAACGTTGTAATCAGAGCTAATCTGTTGTGCTCTTGTCTACTGATCCTGGTTCCTGCTAGATTAAGCTAAGTCTGCTTTCTTGCTTTTTGCTATTTGTTTTTGTTTGCATTTTTGTCCAGCTTGTACTTAATCTGTATCCTGTCCTTGCTGGAAGCTCTAGGGAGCTGGTGTTCTCCCCCCGGGCCGTTAGACGGTTCGGGGGTTCTTGAATTTCCAGCGTGGATTTTTGATAGGGTTTTTGTTGACCATATAAGTTATCTTACTACATTCTGCTATTAGTAAGTGGGCCTCTCTTTGCTAAACCTAGTTCATTTCTATGTTTGTCATTTCCTCTTACCTCACCATTATTATTTGTGGGGGGCTTGTATCCTACTTTTGGGGTCCTTTCTCTGGAGGCAAGAGAGGTCTTTGTTTTCCTCTTCTAGGGGTAGTTAGTTCTCCGGCTGGCGCGAGACATCTAGCGACCAACGTAGGCATGTTCCCCGGCTACTTCTAGTGTTGGCGTTAGGAGTAGTTATATGGTCAACCCAGTTACCACTGCCCTATGAGCTGGATTTTTGTACTTCGCAGACTTACTTATTCCTCTGAGACCCTCGCCATTGGGGTCATAACACTAAATGCTGCAATCAAAATCGATCACAGCATTTATAGCGCAGGCAGAGAAAAGCCCCCTCTGCCCTTGTATTGGCATCCTCATAAAATCATTGCAAGGGAATGACAGTTGATATGGTGACCCGATGTTGTCACGACGACATTCAGGTCACCAGGACTAGCAAACTTAAAAGATCATGCTCATTGCATGCATCTAACAAGTTTATCTGTCAGTGCAGCACTGACAGTTTGTATAGCATGGGAATGCTCCTGCATCCCCATGCTAAGCAAGCAATCAGTCCACAAAAAGTGAAAGTCTCATAGTGATAAAAAGTAAAAAAGTGAAAAAAAATTATAAAAATATAACAAAACAATAATATACTGTACCCATAAATAAATATTTCATGAAAAAAAAATTACACATATTTGGTATCAAGTCAATGTGTCCAGAATCGCCTGACCTATAAAACTGTCCCACTAGTTAACCTGTTTAGTGAACACCATAAAAAAGGCAAATAACAATGCTTTATCATCATGCTATCGAACAAAAAGTGTAATAAAATGTGATCAAAAAGACGAATGAAAATCAAAATGGTATTGCTGAAAGCATTATCTTTTCCTGCAAAAAAGCAAGCCACTATACATGTAGTTCAATCAGCGAAGAAATTAAAAAGATATGAAATAAGAAATAATTATTTTTTCTATAGTAATAGTTTGTGTAACAGTGCCAAAACATTAAAAAATGATGTAAATGGGGTATTCCTGTAATTGTACTGACCTGAAGAATAAAGCTGCCATATCAATTTTAACGCACACGGAATGGCAAACAAAAAAAAACCAATTCCTGAATTGCTGGTGTTTGTTCATTCTGCCAAAAATCAGAATAGAAAGCGATCAAAAAAATATAATGTGCCCTAAAATGGTACCAATAAAAATTTCAACTCGTCTTGCAAAAAAGCAAGCCTACACATGACTCTGTTGGCCAAAATATGAAAAAATTTAAGCTTTCAAAAAAAGGCAATACAAAAACTATATTTTGCACAAACAAAGTGTTTTTAGTGTGTGACAGCTGCCAAATGATTTAAATCTGGTATTGCTGTAATTGCACGAACTCGAAGAATAAAGTCGTCTAATCACTTATACCACAAAAAGGACAGACATAAAAAATAAATAAATTAAATTCTTCACCTGCTGTTGATTGGTTCATTCTGCCTGCCAAAGATCACAGTAAAGCTGGGCTCACATTTATCCTGCTGTCTATGCTGAGCGCTTATACCCGGGATTCCAGGTAAATCTCTGAAATATGCGATTCAGACCCTGTGGTCGGCGCTCATAGAAATGCTGTAATTCTACTACATAGGGGGAATCTGAGCATCGCCTCTATGTAGCAGAGGCGATAGAGTTGTGGCAGCTTCTAGCCTCCCATGGAGGCTATTGAAGCATGCCAAAAGTAAAAAAAAATGTGTATAAAAATATGAAAAAGATAAAAAAACATAAAAGTTCAAACCTCCCCCCTTTCGACCCATTCAAAATAAAAATAAATTCAAACATACACATATTTGGTATCGCCGCATTCAGAATTGCCCGATCTATCAATAAAAA
Source organism: Ranitomeya variabilis (assembly GCF_051348905.1). Lineage (NCBI taxonomy): Eukaryota > Metazoa > Chordata > Amphibia > Anura > Dendrobatidae > Ranitomeya > Ranitomeya variabilis. Next base: position 1,008,171,605 of record NC_135232.1, on the reverse strand, counting down.
AAGATTAACCTGATCACTAAATAGCGTAGCAAGGATAAAAATCGTAACGCCAGAATTAAGTTTTTTTGGTCGCCGCGACATTGCATTAACCCCTTTCTGACCTCGGACGGGAAAAATGGAGATGCTACGGGTATTGGAAAATTGCACAATTTTTATTTTTTTTAGCAAATTTTGGAAAAATTTTTCACAACTTGGATAAAAAATAACCTAGACATGTTTGGTGTCTATGAACTCGTAATGACCTGGAGAATCATAATGACAGATCAGTTTTACCATTTAGTGAACCAAGCAAAAAAACAAACAAAAAACAAGTGTGGGATTGCAGTTTTTTTTGCAATTTCACCCCACTTGGAATTTTTTTCCCGTTTTTGAGGACAAGACATGCTAAATAAAACCAATGGTGTCGTTCAAAAGTACAACTAGTCCCACAAAAAATAAACCTTCACATGGTCATATTGACAGAAAAATAAAAAAGTTATGGCTTTGGGAAGTTGGGGAGCAAAAAACAAAAATGCAAAATCAAAAAAAGCTCCTGTCACGTACTGGTTAAACAACAGTTCGTGTCTACATGTTTGGTATTTCTGCAGTGATGAGAGCTCGCTTAATTTATGGGTGCATGTCTGCAGAACCATGATGTGGGCACAACGTACTGGTCACTATAATGTACTGGTCACTACAACGGCAGTTTGCAATTTTCATTCAGCAACATCCACTACTGCTTGCTACTGAAAAACACCCATGGAGTCAAAATCATCACTACGCCTGTAGATAAATTCCCAAAGGGGTATAATTTCCAAAATAGGGTAACGAGGGTGGATTCTGCTCTTCTAGCCCTGTGCAGACTCCATTTACAGATCCCCTAACTATTCTAGGAAAATCTGTGCTCAAGGAGGCAAATAGTGCTCTGTTCGTACTTCCAGAGTCTCGCCATGTGGGTAAGCAGTACTGTACAGCCATATATAGGGTACATCTACATTCAACAGAAATTGTGGACAAATTTTGGAGCCATTTTTAACCAATTCCCAATGTGAAAATATAAAATCTGGGGCTAAGTAAAAATTTTGGTGGTAAAAATGGAATTATTTTTTTCTTCAATGTCAAATGCTATACAATTACTGTATGTGACCCACCTGTAGTGTCAATATGATCACTGCACCCCTAAATGATTTAAAGTGTAGTTTTCAAAATGGTGTTTCTTATCGGGGATTCTGCTGTTCTGGATGCTCAAGGGCTCTGCCTAGGTGACATGGTATCCTCAAACCAGTCAAGCAAAATCTGAACTCCAATTTGGCATTTCTTCCCTTCTGAGCTTTGCACTGTGCCTCAAAAGTAGTTTTCGACCACACATGGGGTATTGGTGTACTCAGGAGAAATTGCAAAACACATTTTGGGTTTCATTTTCTCCTGTTAACATTGTGAAAATAAAAAATTGGGGTTAATAAAAACTTTTTGTGGGAAAAGTGTTTTTTTTTTTACAGCTCTACATTGTAAACTTTTATAAAGGATCAAGGTGCTCAGCACACATATAAATGAATTCCCTGAGGGGTCTAGTTTCCAAAATGTTTTCACTTTTGGAGTGTTTCTACTGTTAAGGTACCTTCACACGAAGCGACGCTGCAGCGATAGCGACAACGATGTCGATCGCTGCAGCGTCGCTGTTTGGTCGCTGGAGAGCTGTCACACAGACCGCTCTCCAGCGATCAACTATGCCGAGGTCCCCTGGTAACCAGGGTAAACATCGGGTAACTAAGCGCAGGGCCGCGCTTAGTAACCCGATGTTTACCCTGGTTACCAGCGTAAAATCTAAAAAAAACAAACAGCACATACTTACATTCACGTCCCCCTGCGTCCACTTCCTGACTGACTGAGCGCCGTACAGTGAGAGCAGAGCGGTGACGTCACCGCTGTGCTGCTTTCACTTTCACTTTGCGGCGCTGAGTCAGAGGAGGAAGCAGACTGCAGGGGACGCAATGTGAGTATGTGCTGTTTGTTTTTTTTACATTTTACGCTAGTAACCAGGGTAAACATCGGGTAACTAAGCGCGGCCCTGCGCTTAGTAACCCGATGTTTACCCTGGTTACCAGTGTAAAATATCGCTGGTATCGTTGCTTTTGCTTTCAAACACAACGATACACAGCGATCGGACGACCAAATAAAGTTCTGGACTTTATTCAGCGACCAGCGACATCACAGCAGGATCCTGATCGCTGCTGCGTGTCAAACGAAACGATATCGCTAGCGAGGACGCTGCAACGTCACGGATTGCTAGCGATATCGTTATAATGTCGTTTCGTGTGAAGGTACCTTTAGACACATCATGGGCTGTCCAAATGACACCTACAGGCAATTCCTTCAAAATTTGCCTTCCAAAGCGTAATTTCTTCTTTTCTGAGCCCTGCCATGTGCCCAAACAGTAGTTTTCCACCACATATGGAGTATCTGCATACTCAAAAGAAATTGCACAACAAATTTTGCGGTCCATTTTCTCATGTAACAGCTCTACATTATAAACATCTGTGAAGCACCTAGGGTTTCCGGGTGCTCTGCACATATCTAGATGAGTTTATTGAGGGTTGCAGTTTCCAAAATGGTGTCACTTTTGGTGGGTTTACACTGGTTTGACATATTGGGTATCGCCATACTCAGGATAAATTGAACAATAAATTCTATGGTGCAATTTCTCCTGGTACCCTTGAAAAAATGAAAAATTTGGAGCTAAAAACATTTTGAACTTTTTTGAAGCACCTCAAGGTGCTTCCCACACATCCAGATAAGTTCCATAAGGGGTCTAGTTTCCAAAATGGTGTCACTTTTGTCACTTTCCTCTGTTAAGGCACATCAGGGGTTCTCCAAACATGACAATTCGTCCGCTAATTATTTCATCAAATTTTTCTTTCAAAAAGTCAACTGTTGCTCCTTCCCTTCCAAGCCTTGCTGTGCACCAAAACAGCAGTTTTCCTCCACATATTGCGTATTGTTGTATAAGGAGAAATTGATGAACAAGTTGTATGGTGCAATTTCTTCTGTTACCCTTCAGAAAAAGGAAAATTTGGGGCTAAAAACAATTTTTTGGGGAAAAATGAGATTTTTTTATGTTCATGGCTCAATCTTTTATACTTCTGTAAAGCACCTGGGGGATTAAGGTGCTCATCACACATCTAGATAAGTTTCCTGAGGAGTATAGTTTCCAAATCTGCAGTGAAATTCTCACGGTGCTAGCGGGGATCTCACCAAGGTCACCACAGTTCAGCCCAGCTGGAAACGCAGCCTCAGTGACCGTCAGTAATCTTGATTATGTCACAGCTGGTCACTGGTGCTGCACTCTCAGCAGCTCATTCACCAGTGGTTCCCAGCCTGGATGGTCGCATCTTGGCACTGTTCAGGTTGAAAACTGTTTATCCCCCAGACATGGATTACGGTGTGGGGCAGAATGACGGACTGGTGAGAGATATTGTTGTTTATTTTTGTTTAATTACAGGAGACAAGGGAGTCAGCAGAATAAAGCATTAGGTGAGTATAACTGTATTTATTTTAAATAAAAATGGAAAAGTGTGTTTTATTTTATTTCAAATAGAAGACTTTATTCTGGCTGTGTGTTTATTTACAATACAACTATAGGATTAGTAATGGATAGGTGTCTTACAGACAACTCTCCATCACTAAGGGTACTGTCACACTCTGCAACTTTCCAACGATCACGACCAGCGATACGACCTGGCCGTGATCGTTGGAAAGTCGTTGTGTGGTCGCTGGAGAGCTGTCACACAGACAGCTCTCCAGCGACCAACGATGCCGAGGGCCCCGGGTAACCAGGGTAAACATCGGGTTACTAAGCGCAGGGCCGCGCTTAGTAACCCGATGTTTACCCTGGTTTCCATCGTAAAAGTAAAAAAAAAAAAACGTACATACTCTCACATTCCGGTGTCCGTCAGGTCCCTTGCAGTCTGCTTCCCGCTCTGACTGAGTGCCGCCGTAAAGTGAAAGCAGATCACAGCGGTGACGTCACAGCTGTGCTCTGCTCTTACTTTCCGGCCGGGAGTCAGTCAGAGCGGGAAGCAGGCTGCAAGGGACCTGACGGGCACCGGAATGTGAGTATGTACTGTTTGTTTTTTTTTACTTTTGCGATGGTAACCAGGGTAAACATCGGGTTACTAAGCGCGGCCCTGCGCTTAGAAACCTGATGTTTACCCTGGTTACAAGCGAACACATCATTGGATCGGTGTCACACACACCGATCCAACGATGACAGCGGGAGATCCAGCGACGAAAGAAAGTTCCAAATGATCTGCTACGACGTACGATTCTCAGCAGGGTCCCTGATCGCTGCTGCGTGTCAGACACAGCGATATCGTATGGATATCGCTGGAACGTCACGGATCGTACCGTCGTAGCGACAAAAGTGCCACTGTGTGACAGTACCCTAAGCCATGAGCTTGTTGTCACCTGACAATGCAAAGGTGACATCAACTCCACAAATATGAACCCCACTTGCCAACGCTAGAGGGCAAGTGGAAATAGCCAGACAAAGTGCCAACATTGGTGTGGCTGCGGGTTTATATGTTTAGGCTGGGGGGCCAATATCCATGACCCCTTACCAGCCTGAGAATATCAGCCCCCAGCTGTCTGATTTAGCTTGGATGGTTGTTAAAAGTGGGGGGACCCCATGCCATTTTTTAAAATTATTTAAATAATTAAAAAATACATCATGGGGACCCCTCTATTCTTGATAGCCAGCCTTGCTGAAGCTGACAGCTGAGGGTTGCAGCTCCCAGCTATGAGTTTTGGCTGGCTGGTTATGAAAAATACAGGGGAACCCACGGCGTTTTAATTTTTATTATTTATTTACAGCACAGGTGCCGGCTAATGAATACTCCCATCAGCCACTCCTGCTCTCACTGTTAGCAGCAGCAGGCGAGTAGTAGTCCCATCAGCTGACACCAATTTCTGAATGTAAACATCATACCTCCTATCAAAGCTGTGTGGGAACCGCGGCTGTCTGACCAGCGGTGATGATTTTACTGTCAATCAGAAGAGGTGTTTGCCACACTGCCATGCACATGACAGCATTGCAAACAATGGATGTTCGGGCCCCCCATTCAAGTGAATGGGGACCGAGTTTGGGTCCAAGTACTGTTCTGGTACCCGATCCTGAACTTTTTGTAACTGTTCGGGCAAACTCGCCAGACCTGAACATCCAGGTGTCCGCCCATCTCTATTAATTACTGAATTCACATAATTGATCATTCGCTCTACTGCACTGCACACTGCAGATGTGCATAAATTAATATATATTACTATTATAATGATAATATACAGTAAATATATATATATATATAATAATAATAATATAATATAATTGAGAGACCACCACATCAAAACCCTGTCATGGGCAGCCCAATCTCCAGATGTGAACCCCATTGAAAACCTCTGGAATGTAGTCAAGAGGATGATGGATAGTCAGAAGCCATCAAACAAAGAACTGCTTACATTTTAAAAAAGAAATCATGGTTATTCCACAAAAAATTTATTTCTGAACTCTTCCTGAGTTAAAACATTACCATTGTTTTTTCTAAATGATTATGAACTTGTTTTCTTTGCATTATTTGAGGTCTGAAAGCACTGTTTTGTTTTTTTTTAATTTTGACCATTTTTCTTTGGCAGATGCAAAATACAAAATGTATTGCTTGGAAATTTGAAGACATGTTGTCAGTAGTTTATAGAATGAAAGTACAATTTACATTTTACTCAAAAATATACCTATAAAGAGAAAAATCAGACAAACTGAACATTTTGCAGTGGTTTCTTAATTTTTGGCCTGGTAAAGAAAGGGTGGGTGTTGGGGAAATAGGGAGGTTGGGGAATAGTCTTGTTTGCAACTCACTCTCAATTAAGAAAAGATACATGAATCAGTTGCAAGCTATTATAAAAGGTACCACAAGGGTCATAGCAAATCATCAATATATTCCAAGAAGAAATTGCTTGTGTATAGCCTAAAGCTGTAACACTATATATAATAACCTAGCATTATTATAATAAGGCAAACGCATTACAGAATATTGAAGAGAAAATCTAAGCAGTTTGTACATATATTTAATTTGACCAAATAGTAATATTAATAGCATAAAAAGTTAAAGGGGTTATCTGTTGATAATAAGTTATTACCAATCCATAGGATAGATGATGATCTTGTGATTGGTGGGTGTCCAACTGCTAGGACTCCTATCAATGTATAAGTTATCTCCTTTTCTATGTTAGAAGATAGAAAAACTGGCTAACACGGTACCAAGATATATTTCTTTCCTGTATCAATATGTTAGAAGATGACACTTTTATCCCTGTTCCCAGTGGTTGGACCCGCGTTGAGCTTTCAGTTATCCATCACCTATCCAGTGGATAGGTGATGACGTCTTTTCATCTGACAATCCGTTCAACATCAGACAGCTAAACATCCCACCTGAATGTTAATGTATGTTTATTTCTAGCATTACACGATACTGTAATTAGAACTTGATCTTTCACCATTTTTTGCGTGCAGTATAGCATTATTTTTTTCTTGTTATAACAGAGATTATTTTATAGACAACAGCCATGCTGAAAAAACAGAGTAGCAGTGTAAAGCATGGGGTAGGGTAGAAACATTAGCAGATTGAGTAGCAGCTTTCACCTTTGAAATACAAGAAAAAATATATACTAGACACACTGGTGCTCACCCACCACAAATGCCCCTCAACAGCTGGAATCACAACAGACAGGGTTCCAGTTCTGTTAGTGGAAAAGCTACAAGATAATAAATGATACCGCGCTTGAAGGTAAGTGATCTAGAAGAACACCTAGTGTGGTACAAAAGGGGTGATACAATATGGTTCACTGTGATATGGACCCCAGGTTATAATGCCGGTGATTCTGATAACGGGGCTACTCAAAAAACCTAACAAATAAATGCAAAAAGTCACAATAGGTACTACGCAGTGAATCATATTGTACCACCCCTTTTGTACCACTCTAGGTGTTCTTCTAGATCACTTACCCTCAAGAGCGTTATCATTTATTATCTTGTAGCTTTCACAAAAATTGAGGCGGATGACACTTTTGTGACTCTGTTATACTTTAGTGCTCGTCATGCAAAGCTGTGAAAACACTGCTTCTTATTTATTAACTAGATGGTGGCCCGATTCTAATGCATCGGGTATTCTAGAATATGTATATAGTTTATTTATGAAGATTTCAGAATAATGCAATGAATACACAGGATTCAGACGGTCAGGCGCGACCAATTAGCGAAGCGTGGTTCAAATCCGGCGCCAATTCGCGGCCGGACTGCATCTGTCGCTGATTGTTTGGGGTCGGCCGGGCACGACCAATCAGTGAAGCCAGGGCCGGCTCCAGATTTTGAGGGCCCCGGGCGAAAGAGTCAATCAGCCCACGTAGCATATAACACAGCCCACATAGTATATAGCACAGCCACGTAGTATATAGCACAGCCACGTAGTATATACAGTAGCACAGCCACGTAGTATATTGCACAGCCACATAGTATATTACACAGCCACGTAGTATATTGCACAGCCACGTAGTATATAGAACAGCCCACGTAGTATGTTGCACAGCCACATAGTATATTGCACAGCCACGTAGTATATTGCACAGCCACATAGTATATTGCACAGTCACGTAGCATATAGCACAGCCCACATAGTACATAACACAGCACACGTATTATATAGCACAGCCCACATAGTATATAACACAGCCCACATAGTATATTGCACAGCCACATAGTATATAGCACAGCCCATGTGGTATATAGCACAGCGACGTAGTATATAACACAGCCCATGCAGTATATAACACAGCCCACACAGTATATAACACAGCCCACACAGTATATAACACAGCCCACAAAGTATATAACACAACTTGCGTAGTATATAGCAATGTAGGCACCATATCCCTGTTAAAAAAAGAATTAAAATAAAAAGTAGTTATATACTCACCTTCCGGCGGCCCCAGGATCCAGCTCAGGCATTTAGCGATGCTTGCGAGACCGCTACATCATCTGGGGTCATTGCCGCAATGCATTCTTGGGACCGGAGCGTCGCGAGGAGCGGGAAAGGCTGCCACGGACGCCGAAGGGGAGAATATAATGATTTTTTTATTATTATTTTTAACATTATATGTTTTTACTATTGATGCTTCATAGGCAGCATCAATAGTAAAAAGTTGGCCACACTTACAGGGTTAATGGCAGCGCTAATGGACTGCATTACACTGCATTATGCCGCGGTGTAAGGCAGTCCATTTAACAGACTGCTAAAACGCTATGTGGGCGCTGACTGGAGGGGAGTATGGAGGGGCCAATTCACAGCCAGACTGTGCCTGTCGCTGATAAATCACGCCCAGCAGGGCGCGACCAATCAGTGATGCAGGATTTCCATGACAAACAGACAGGCAGACAAACAGACGGAAGTGGACCTTAGACAATTATATATATAGATTCTGCCTAATGCAGAAACTGACCTGGATACCCATAGAAACCAATCAGAGATTAGATTTTTCTTGACTGCGGTATTGTTGAGGTTTCTTTCCAGCTGACCCCCTCCCTTTTATACCAACTCCACCTTTTTACAATGCTGCACCGCCCCAACGGAACACCCCTTCCCCCAAATGAACACTTAAGTTGTAACACCTTATTCTTTGGATAAATTGTCCAAATCGGATTTTTATTAACAAACATTACAATAAATAACTTGTAGTAAGGAGCTTCATGGAGCTTCAAAACCTGGCAGAAACCAGTAAATAATAAACCATCCAGCATTACCCCCAGCCAAGACTACAGGCTCCAGGGCACCTTTGTTGCCAGAAAACTTTTTCCATAACACCGACTCCCAGGGAGCCCACCCTGTAGAGTCCCAAAATCTGCCAGGCAATTAACCAAAATTCAAACATAAATGGGAGGTTACATCTACCTGATGTACAACCCTCCACAATATTGCCACCAACTCTAAGAACCCCCTCACCACTGCTCGCCGAAAAGACCCAATGACATCATCATCCAACATTTTTATATTTTACTTTACATGAAAGGCTGTAAGCCATAATCATCAACATTAACATAAATAAACACTTGAAATAGATCACTCTGTTTGTAGCGACTCTATATAATATACGAGTTTCAATTTTGTATTGCAGAATTGAAATAAATTAACTTTTTGATGATATTCTAATTTTGTGAAAAGCACCTGTGCACCAGTGTCAGTGAATATGAGATATCACTTGCTTTATGCCCTCATTTATTGGGTTTTTAATACATATTTGCAATTAATTCACTACAGATAACCTTTATTTTTTCACTGCAGGTTTCCTATGTTAAAGCTATTGACATTTGGATGGCCGTTTGTCTGCTATTTGTGTTTTCTGCCTTACTGGAGTATGCAGCCGTCAATTTTGTGTCTAGACAACACAAAGAACTCTTAAGATTTCGACGCAAAAGAAAGAAGGATAAGGTATTTTTCATCATTATTTTTTACTAGTCTTTACTAGGGTTGAGCGAAACGGGTCGACCATTTTCAGAAGTCGCCGACTTTTGGCAAAGTCGGGTTCCATGAAACCCGACCCGACCCCTGTGTGGGGTCGGCCATGAGGTCGGCGATCTTCTGAATCTGGTATCGGGATTCCGATACCGAGTTCCGATATGTTTGCGATATCGGAAATCGGTATCAGAATCCACATTTAAATGTAAAATAAAGAATTAAAATAAAAAATATTGATATGCTCACCTCTCCAGGCTGCTGGAAAGAAGCCGAGGGTGAGTATATTCCTATTAGGTATATACTCACCCTCGTACGCGCCCTGCTTCTTTCCGGCAGCCTTCCTTCTTAAGAATGAACGCGTGAAGGACGTTCCGATGACGTCACGGCTTTGTGATTGGTCGTGGCGGCCCACGTGACCGCTCAGCGACCAATCACAAGCCGTGACGTAATTCTCATGTACCTGAGAACCAGAACAGGACCTGAGAATTACGTCACTGGCTTGTGATTGGTCGCTCAGCGGTCACGTGGGCCGCCGTGACCAATCACAAGCCGTGAAGCATTCGAAAGGTCTTTCAAGCGCCATTTTTAGGAACGGAAGATGCTGGTTACTACCAGGGTGCATCAGAGGGTGAGTATATCAATTTTTTTTATTTTAATTCTTTACTTTACACGTAAATATGGATCCCAGGGCCTGAAGGAGAGTTTCCTCTCCTTCAGACCCAGGGAACCATAGTATCCCATTGCACTGCATTGGGTTTCGCGTTTCGGCCGACCCCGACTTTTTTATAGGATCGGCCGATTTCACTCGACCCGACTTTTGAGAAAGTCGGGTTTCGTGAAACCCGACCCGATCCTATAAAAATAAAAGTCGCTCAACCCTAGTCTTTACATTTGTTTAAATATGGGAGGTTTTTTAGTAAGCCTTTAAAATTAAACAAACAAGCAAGGATAGGAGATCTCTCTCTCTATATATATATATATATAAAGCTGAGTGTATGTATGTGTGTGTGCCTGTGTGGGTGTATTTATCAAGCCACGCCCACTTCACATAGCCCCGCCCACTCAACAGACAGTATCACACAGGATAGGATTACATACACAGCTCAGCAGACTATCACACAGGATAGGATTAGATACAAGGCTCAGCAGACAGTATCACACAGGACATGATTAGATACACAGCTCAGCAGACACTAACACACAGGATGGGATTAGATACACAGCTCAGCAGACTATCAGACAGGGTAGGATTAGATACACAGCTCAGCAGACAGTAACACACAGTTTAGGATTAGATACACAGCTCAGCAGACAGTATCACACCAGATGGGAGTAGATACACAGCTCAGAAGTCAGTATCACACATGATAGGATTAGATAGATACACAGCTCAGCAAACAGTAAGACACAGGATAGGATTAGATACACAGCTCAGCAGACAGTAAGACACAGGATAGGATTAGATACACAGCTCAGCAGACAGTAAGACACAGGATAGGAGTAGATACACAGCTCAGCAGACAGTATCACACCAGATAGGAGTAGATACACAGCCCGCATAAACTCTTTCTAAAACTTGGAGCACCTATTCTGCTGTTGAGAAATGTAGATCCACCAAAGCTGTGTAATGGAACAAGACTCTTGATTAGGAACCTTTTTATACATGTGCCAAAGGAGAGAACATTTTCATTCCAAGAATTCCACTCATTGCATCTAATTTGCCTTTTGATTTTAAATGTCTTAAGTTTCCAGCTCGACTGGCATTTGCAATGTCCATTAACAAGCCTCAGGGACAGTCTTTGAAAGTAGTAGGGATTGATTTGCAATCTCCATGCTTTTCTCATGGTCAACTTTATGTGGCCTGTTCAAGAGTTGGAACTGACAAAAATCTGTTCATCTTTGCACTGGAAGGAAAAACCAAAAATGTTGTTTAGCAAAAGGCTCTTAAGTGAGCGGAAAATAAAATACTATCAATACTTGGGGAATCGATTAGTTAATTTGTGTTGCAAATCTATAGTGTTGAATATATAATGCAAAATGTTTTTATGCGCAATATAATCATTATAAGTCAAGCTACACTTGACTTCAAATCAGCCCTCACCTCTGCTAAACAGACCTATTTCACTAACCTTGTATCTTCACTATCCTACAAACCAAAACAACTGTTCAGCACATTTAACTCTCTCCTCCGCCCACCACTGCCACCTCTAACTCCCTTCATCTCTTCCGAGGACTTTGCACCTACTTCAAAAACAAGATCGACCAAACAAGGCAAACCTTTACTTGTCCACTACCCCAACCACTCCATATACCAGACCTCTGCTCTTCCCTAATAACCTCCCTCTCCAAGATCACTGAAGGAGAGCTTACTTGCCTCTTTTCCAAATCGCACCTCACCACCTGTGCACTTGACCCCATCCCTTCCCACCTGCTCCCCAACCTCACTAGCACGCTCATTCCAGCCCTAACCCATCTCTTCAACCTATCGCTCTCTTCTGGTACCTTCCCCTCTGCCTTCAAACATGCCACCATCACACCCATCCTCTAAAAACTAACCTTGACCCAACTGCTATGCCAAGCTATTGCCCCATATCACTGCTCCCGTTTGCTTCAAAACTCCTTGAGCAGCATGTCCATGCTCAATTTTCCTCCCACCTCTCATCTCTCTCCTTGACAACCTCCAATCTGGCTTCCACCCCCACCACTCCACCGAAACTGCCCTGACAAAAATTACTAATGACTTAGTCACAGCCAAAGCTAACAGACAGTTCTCCATCCTCCTCCTTCTTGACCTGTCCTCTGCTTTCGACACAGTTGATCACTGCCTACTGCTAGAGATTCTCTCTTTCCTTGGCATCAAAGACCTTGCCCTGTCCTGGATTGCCTCATACCTGTCCAACCGCACATTTAGCGTTTCCCACTCCCACACTACCTCCTCATCCCGCCCTCTCTCTGTTTGAATCCCACAAGGCTCTGTCCTAGGGCCCCTACTTTTTTCCATGTATACCCTTGGCCTAGGACAACTCATAAAGTCCCATGGCTTCCAGTACCACCTGTATGCAGATGACACTCAGATCTACCTCTCTGGCCCAGATGTCACCTCCCTGCTGTCCAGAATCCCGAAGTGTCTGTCAGCCATATCCTCCTTCTTCACCTCTCGCTTCCTAAAACTCAATGTAGACTAAACCGAATTCATCATCTTTCCCCCACCTCACATATCTCCCCCACCCGATGTATCTATTATGGTAAACGGCATCACACTCTCTCCTGCACCTGAAATCTACTGCCTTGGGGTAACTCTCGACTCTGCCCTGTCCTTCAAACCTCACGTCCAAGCTCTTGCCACCTCCTGTCACCTCCAACTCAAAAATATTGCCAGAATTCATTCCTTCCTCAGCCCACAATCTACCAAAACTCTTGTGCATGCTCTCATCATCTCGCTCCTCGATTACTGCAACACTCTCCTCTGTGGCCTCCCAGCTAACTCTCTTGCACCCCTCCAGTCTGTCCTCAACTCTGCTGCCCAGCTAATCCACCTCTCTCCTCGCTACTCCCCTGCTTCTCCCCTCTGCAAATCCCTCCACTGGCTCCCAATTCCCCAACAAATCCAGTTCAAACTACTAACATTGATCTACAAAGCCATCCACAACCTGTCCCCTCCCTATATCTCTGAACTAATATCCCAATATCTTTCCTTACATTATCTTCGATCCTCCTAAGACCTCCTACTCTCCTACGCACTTATTCGTTCCTCACACAACCGCCTCAAAGATTTCTCCCGAATATCCCCCATCCTCTGGAATTCCATGCCTCAATACGTCCGATTATCCACCAACCTCGGATCCTTCAGACGGAACCTGAAAACCCATCTCTTCAGGAAAGCCTACAGCCTACAATAACCATGTCGCCGCCCCACCACCACCAGAGCCGCCGCCTCACCACCGCCAGAGCCACCACCTCACCACCGCCAGAACCGCTGCCTCATCACTGCCAGAGCCGCCGCCTCACCACCACCAGAGCCGCCGCCTCACCACCGCCAGAGCCGCCGCCTCACCACCTCCAGAGCCGTTGCCTCACCCCTACCTTCTGTCTCTTCCCCACTATCCCATAGAATGTAAGTCTGCAAGGACAGGGTTCTCTCCCCTCTGTACCAGTCTGTCACTGTAAACCTATTTACTGTAAACGATATCTATAACCCTGTATGTAACCCCTTTCTCATGTACAGCACCATGGAATTAATGGTGCTATCTAAATAAATAATAAATAATAATAATAATTATAATTTGCTATAACTAACAACAGTTGGTTACTATGCCGGGCAACGCTGGGCTCTTCAGCTAGTAGGGTATAATTTGCTGATCCCTGGGGGACTGACTACTCAGAATACCAAGGATTTGGGATCTTGAGATCAGGGGTCTGAAACCCCATTTTATATTGAGCAGAGGTTTGCATTTTTTTGCTTCCGCTCCCTTCATTGGATATGGCACTACTGGACAAAGTTAACTATAGCTATATGGTCTACAGAGCACTTGGTTTTATTACAATTATATGGTCACTGTATGGTGGTAATACTGGTCATAATACAGAAGTTTTAGCTGAAGAAGTGTTCTCATCTATATTATTTTTATTAAATAGGCATATGTTGTATAGTGTGAGTGCATTAATTTATTCACCTACAGCCACATTCTCTGGGATCCAGTGAAGTTACCGCAAAGCCGACTAGCCATCTCTCTTGAAGAGGCTTTTACAGTGTAAGCCAATGGTGCCTCGTTCTGATGCTCCTTAGGCTTACATTGCAAAAGTCACTTCCGGGTCTTGCACAGAGTAAGTTAGCTAGTCAGAATTGCGGTAACATCACCGAGAAGCAGAGCAGAACAGCAATGATTGTCTGATGATTTGGGTATGCCATCAATGTCTGTTTTTTGATGGATGCCATTAATACCTGGTGATTGGGGAATGCCATCAATGCCTGGTGATTGGGGACCGCCTACCAATCCTAAAACAAATGGCACCTGCACTTTCAGTTAACACCGAACAGAACACCACTCATGAGCGGTGACTTTTTGTGAAATGTAATACAGCCCCATTCAACTAGATATTGCTGTTACAATTACTACCCAGCTCTTATCCTGATTGCAAATAAAGTGTACAGGAAAAAGCTGAAGGGAGTACCAAGCTTTACAGAACACTGCAGACCTTATTTCCTAATGCAGATTGGACCCCATTTATCAACAATTAATGGCATATGTAATCATTGATCAAATTTGTTTTGAATTTACAGGAATTCCCAGATTCCAGTGTATTTAATCAATTTTACATCTTATTTTCGGTAATTGACAAAAATGACTGCTGCCATTATACACAAAAACACAAAAGATTGCATCAGCCACGCTCATAAGATGTCAGGCGTGGTTGAGCGGATTTCTTGACAATGCTTTGCAATCACATCACATGATATCATCCAGCCAGTCAGCAGAGACTTTCAAAGCCTGAACAAAGAAGGAGAGGCAGAGAAATCATCAGCCATTTTGGCTGATTTAGGATAGTGAGAGGATGTGAGAGGTCACAACTCAGCAACAGAGGTAGTAAGAGAAATCCATAACACAAAACCATAAACAAATTGTGCAAATAGTGTGTGACAGCACAGCCAGTGGCGTACCACCAATCGCAGTAGGCCATGCGACTTCTATGGGGCATGTGAGCTGGGGGGGCCCTGTCAGGTGTCAGTGACCAAACTGGGCCCCTTTCCAGCCGTAATATTCAGCTGATGCTCCCTCGCCCATTATTCTTTGTCGGCATCTGCTGTCTCTGCTCAGCAGGCGCTATGATGCCATTACAGCGTGCCCAAGTGCTCAGGAGATCGGAGCATTGGGTGGAATGTGGAGAAGTGAGTATTGTATTTTTTTAACTCAGTGACTCGTGGCCATAATACAGAATGTAGGACTATAGGATGGTGCATTATATTATATGGAAGGCCATAAGGAAAACATTATATTCTATTGAGGACCATGGGTAGTGCATTATATTCTATGGGGGATTATAAGGAATGTATTATGTCTTATTGAAGACCATGGGGAGCGCATTATATTATATGGAGGATCATGAGGAGTGCATTATATTCTATGGAGGACCATTGGAGAGCATTATATTCCATGGAGACCTTGGAGAGAGCATTATACCCTATGTAGGATCATGGGGAGTGCATTATACTATATGGAGGATTATGGGAGGCTCATTATGCTATATGGAGGACTATATGGGTCCCATTATACTATATGGAAGCCTATGTGTGCCCATTATAATTGGAGGACTATGTGGGGGCCATTATACTGTGTGCAAGAAAGTATACAGTGTGGATGTTTGTATGGGGTCCATCATGCTGTGTGGGGCCATTATAGTGTATGTGAGGCTAGTACGGGCTACCATAGAGTGTGGAGTAGTGTGGGGACATTACACTGTATGTAGGCAAAAATACTGCACAGAGGGCTATGTAGGATTCACAGTTGGGGGATCATACTGTGTTGGGGTCACCATACTTTGACTTGGGAGTTGAGGTAGGATACAGTAGAGTCATTATATTGTGCATGTGGAGGCTAATGTGGAAGAATTCACCATGGGGAAATCATACTGTGTTTGGGGGCACTTTTGTAGGCATCATACTGTGTGGGGGCAATGGAAGAGGAATCTAGGACATTAGCAAGAGGAAAATTACTTCGTAAAGTCTGCAAAGTTGTGAGATATGCTTTTCTGTGACTCTGACAAATATTTTGTTTTTCTTTTTGGGGGGGTTTGGGGCAATTGGAACTTTTACTATGGGGCCCCATGATTTCTATGTACACCCCTGAGCTGAGTGAAGAGCTATTACCATCCATTTACCCATTGCCATATATGTGGAGTTCACTTTGATATTACTAAGGCTCTGTTTGTGTTAAAGAGCTTGAAATGTTTTGGATAGATTCTTGGAGACCTTAGTGTCTTGAGCAATTGGAGAGTTTTTTAGTTGCCACGAACAGATTCACCGCAAATCAATTTTTGGGGAAAGATTCGGCAAAGCTGGAGAATTTGATTTCAAAAGATTTGCTCATCTCTACTAAATGTTAATTTTCAATCCTCTGAGGCTGATATTAATGAATACTATTGTTGCTGTATGTATTTTAGCAGTTGGAGGATTTCTCGAAGACAGAGTGACCTTGCATCCATATAAAATACATCACTCTTTTTTGAAATATGCCTTCTTAGTGCATAATCAATCTTTATTCCTCCACATAAAAAAAGGATTCTGTATTTAGAGGAGTATTGGAAAGCAATGCTGCAATCTTCTTTCTGTACAAACTGTCAAGCAATTGATTTGTATTTAATAGACTGACACTCTGTCCTTGAAAATAATCACTAAAGAAATCTTTATAGTGGCTGTCTTTCTAGAAAGACCCAGCAAGATGTTATCAAGTGTTTAGTCAAAGGTTTATGATACAATACTCAAGAAATGAAAATCACTTTCTCTAGATTGCTTTTTATCAAAATACCACAGCTGAATAAAATATTGATTTGTTTAATACAGCGCACCAGGTAACCAAGTGTGTGCATACAAGACATTGTACAAAGCTTATCATACTATCATAGGAATGTGTAATAGCATGCACTGCAAGTTAAGTAGTTTCCAAGACTAAAAAAAAATATATAAAACAGCACTATATGACTAGCCACTTTAATTCTACACAGTAAATTGTAAATCTTCATCTTAGCTGTAAACTTTAAATCTTTTACCTGGAGGAAGGTCTACTTATGTTCTCTCCAAATTTTACATATTCCACCCAATTTTTATTTTTGTGCCAAGGTCAATGACAGTGATGGGACTCCAAAAATCTTATAAGGTAATTCTTTTTTTGCTAAAGTGGCCAGATTAGAAATCCAATGGCCAAAATGAGCCTTCCTTGACATACTTCCTTGGCTCAGACAAGTGTGCACTTGATAGGGTGTTTTCAAACTGCATTTTGGTACCTGTTCGTTGGTCCCATCAGATATTAAATCCTAAACCCCCCTCCCCCCAGCAAAATGGGATTCATTTTTATGCGCTGGTGAGGCCATAGGATATAATAGTGTCAATAGACAACTAGGTCTGAGTGTCAGCCTCCAATAGGCATACACGCCTAAAAATAATGCACGACAGAGCGCACATTCCTGATGTCGGCATCATCATAGTCTACGTATAGCCAAGTCAGTGCATACACATGAATCCCATTTTGGGGGGTTTGGACTTAAGCCCCAACAGGACCAACAAGCGGGTGACAAAACGCAGTGTGAGAGCACCCTTTTAAATCGGGAGAGGAAAGTAAGCAGTTACCAGTTATCTACCTTGATAACAAAAACATGGAATAAGTTAAAATTTTACAAACCAAAGGCTCTGTTAACATTCCACGATCTGCTGCACTAAATCACTGCCAAGCAGATACTTTTTTGCTGATTGATGGGTCATTTCATAGCCTGTTTACACAGGTAGACTGCACTTCAGATGCACACAGAATGATCAGTAATGATCAGGTCAGTCTTCACTAGCCATCATTGTTCTCAGCAGAACAGGTCCTGTTTAGACAGGACAATGTGCTTATAGGAATGAAGATCTTTTGAGTCAGCCAACTGATTATTTTATCCAACGAACGAGTGTTTTGCACATACGTTTGGTGATTGGCAACCTGTTTACACTGCATAATTATCACTCTCAAAAATTGTACAGTTTAAATGCCCTTTAACTCTGGCTAAACTAACATTCATTTAAAATAGTTGAATCATCTTTTCGCACAGGTAAAATTCGGAAAAAAAAAACAACTTTGCAAATTACCTCCAACTAAAATTTGCTATATTCTACAGTGATTGCACAAACTTTTCCGGAGTTAGCCAGATCAATGGATCCGGCCAACATTGGGGTCGCCCTGATCCTCCAATGCTAAAAAGGCAATACAGCATAAGAGAGCTTACTATTTGGATCAGCAACTCATTTGTACTGCTGTCCTGATCTGTCAGTCATCATTGGCACATTGCTCCAGAGCAAGAAGAACAAAGATAAGAACAACCTCTTAATGTGTACGGTCACCTTTAGTGTATAGATTTATTTAACCTACAGAAACAAGCTGCCTCTTGAGATGGATAAATAAGATGGAATGATCATGGCCACAGACTATTTAGAGTATGTTTAGAACCACCATGAAATGTGTGGCAATGTAGTGAATCTTGGACGAAAACCTAAAAAATAACCATCGTTTTATTTTTTTTCCTCATAAATCAATGTGAAAATAAAAAAACTTTGTAATATGTCTTACATCAGTAAAATCTTCTTTCTCCTCAAAATTTTCAAAAATACTCAAAATTCTCAATTCACTTGTAAAATCTGTCCTGAATGAAATGGTAGTTTTTTTCATTATGGAGCTAGGAGATTACAATTAGTGCTACAGTTCTATGGAGAATTGTAACTATCGTTTCAGGAGAACTTGCAGAAAAATATATGTGTGTACCCCTAGATTTTCACGCTTTCTCCTTCCTCCCCTGTATACAGAATTTTAAAAGCAACAACTGCAATCTTATATTTCAGTAATGGGAAAATCTGCCTTCAATGAATACACATTTTACAGATTTGATCCCTGAATTGAGAATGAAAGGTCAATCCAGGAGGTGTAAGAAGCAGATTTCTTTGAGAAGATAGCTTACATACTGTAGTTGATTATATTTATGTGTATAAATGATTCATGAAATATAAAGTTACCACAATGGTTACTCTCTAAAATCCATTGTACACTTGTATTAACCAAATAATTACTTGATATTTATATATTTTCAGAATTGCTTATTTAGCTCTGATCCTTCAGGATACAGCTATGATCAATAACTACAGATCTTCTAGGGCAGAGGTGTCAAACTGCATTCCTTGAGGGCCGCCAACAGGTCATGTTTTCAGGATTTCCTTAGCATTCCACAAGGTGCTGGAATCATTCTGTGCAGGTGATTACATTATCACCTGTGCAATACAAGGAAATCCTGAAAACATGACCTGTTGGCGGCCCTCGAGGAATGCAGTTTGACACCTCTGTTCTAGGGTATTGAGTTAGCTTTAAGCCCTTCCTCAACTATCCGTGTATGATACACAGCCAGGATTGGCTTCTAACAACCACAGTTGTTAACCTGTTAAACACCGTTGACAATCTCTGTTATTCTATACGCTGATTGGCTACCCCGTGATGTGCTTATCGGTCACCAATGGGTTGCTATGACAGCCTGGGGTTTGTTGAAAACCTCGATGCCTTTCATCACAGAGCTCCATTGAAACCCTGTTGCTGGGCTTCACAGGAAACTGTGATTGATCGATTCTACTATATACGGCAATAGCACAGTATTGCTGTATATAGTGACAGTCACAGTTTCATGTCCCCCGAGGGGGCTATCAAATGAAAAAAAGTTTACAAATTAAAAAAAAAACATAAGGTCAAATCAGTGCCTTTTTCCCCAATTAAGAATATAGACATTTTAAAGTAAGAGATACACACATTTGATATAAACACATCTGTAAAAGTCTGATCTATCAAAATATAAAATTAATTAATACAATTCGTAAACATTGTAAACAGAAAACAAATTTAAATCCCAAAAATTGTGGTTTTAGGTCACGTCAACTCAATAAATGCTGTAAGAAGAGATCAAAATGTCACTTCTATCCCAAAATGGTGTCAATAAAAACATCTTAACCCTCAAAATATAATCTCTCACACAGCTTTCAATGTTAGAATTTATCTTAATGGCATCATGTCCTTAGCACTTATGTTGTGAGCTGATACACATATACAGCATCCATTTTATTCAAGCACTTAGTTCGCCCAATTGGTAGTGTGTGATCGAAAATTGCAGTAATTGGTTGAACAAAATACAAAACACGCATTGCTCATTTTGCTAAACATCAGCACTAGTGTTGAGCATTCCGATACTGCAAGTATCGGGTATCGGCCGATACTTGCTGTATCGGAATTTCCGATACCGAGATCCGATACTTTTGTGGTATCGGGTATCGGGTATCGCAACAACATTAATGTAATAATGTGTAAAAAAGAGAATTAAAATAAAAAATATCGCTATACTCACCTGTCCGACGCAGCCGGGACCTCAGCGAGGGAACCGGCAGCGTTGTTTGTTTAAATTTCGCGCTTTTACTTGGTTACGTGAAGTCCCGGCTTGTGATTGGTCAGGGCGGCCATGTTGCCGGGACGCGGACCAATCACAGCAAGCCGTGACGAAATTACGTCACGGCTTGCTGTGATTGGTCCGCGTCCCGGCAACATGGCCGCCATTAACCAATCACAAGCCGTGACGTCACGGGAGGCTGGACATGCACGTATTTTGAAAAGCGCGCGTGTCCAGCCTCCAGTGACGTCCCGGCAACATGGCCGCCATTAACCAATCACAAGCCGGGACGTCACGGGAGGCTGGACATGCGCGTATTTTGAAAAGCGCGCGTGTCCAGCCTCCAGTGACGTCCCGGCAACATGGCCGCCATTAACCAATCACAAGCCGGGACGTCACGGGAGGCTGGACATGCGCGTATTTTGAAAAGCGCGCGTGTCCAGCCTCCAGTGACGTCCCGGCAACATGGCCGCCATTAACCAATCACAAGCCGGGACGTCACTGGAGGCTGGACACGCGCGCTTTTCAAAATACGCGCATGTCCAGCCTCCCGTGACGTCACGGCTTGTGATTGGTTAATGGCGGCCATGTTGCCGGGACGCGGACCAATCACAGCAAGCCGTGACGTAATTTCGTCACGGCTTGCTGTGATTGGTCCGCGTCCCGGCAACATGGCCGCCCTGACCAATCACAAGCCGGGACTTCACGTAACCAAGTAAAAGCGCGAATTTTAAACAAACAACGCTGCCGGTTCCCTCGCTGAGGTGTCGGCTGCGTCGGACAGGTGAGTATAGCGATATTTTTTATTTTAATTCTTTATTTTACACATTAATATGGTTCCCAGGGCCTGAAGGAAAGTTTCCTCTCCTTCAGACCCTGGGAACCATCAGGGATACTGTCCGATACTTGAGTCCCATTGACTTGTATTGGTATCGGGTATCGGTATCGGATTGGATCCGATACTTTGCCGGTATCGGCCGATACTTTCCGATACCGATACTTTCAAGTATCGGACGGTATCGCTCAACACTAATCAGCACCCTACAACTGTGTGTGCCCAGCCTGGGGCTGGCAAATGGCCAAACATTTATGAGTAATTC
Organism: Ranitomeya variabilis; assembly: GCF_051348905.1. NCBI lineage: Eukaryota > Metazoa > Chordata > Amphibia > Anura > Dendrobatidae > Ranitomeya > Ranitomeya variabilis. The sequence goes on along the minus strand of NC_135232.1, from coordinate 1,008,149,815 downwards.
ATTCCAAGCACATTTGCAATGAATTATTCATATACAATCATTAATAGTGTTGTGGTATGTGCAGGTATTTACTACTTGGATGCACCATTTCTGCATCTCTTGGTAGGAAAAAAGCAGAGTACAATACGCACCGCATTTACGTGCTTTTCATGCTTTTTCAATGCACTTTTGCATGTATTTTTTTTACCTGTGTTTTTCTAGACACTGTAGATAGATAGATAGATAGATAGATAGATAGATAGATAGATAGATAGATAGATACTTGTACAACCCCCTGACATATTATAAAATTGTACCCTTTGGTGCCTTGCATGTGGAGCTTATTGTACAGCGTCTTATGAAGCTAATAAATAAATAAAATGTATTGTAACCTGTAAAGTTAAAGCAGACAGCTGGGAGCTGATATTATCAGGCAGGGAAGGTCCTTTGTTATTGGGTCCTTCTCAGCCTAAAAATACCAGCCTTCAGCCACCCCTGATTGCCCCTGTTGCATTGACAATAGGGGTAATGGGTCTTGGGGTTGATGTCAGATGTGAATTGTCCAAAAACTCAGCTTGCATCAATCCCTGCGGTTAGCAATGGAGAGGTGTCTATCAGACACCCCATCGCTAACCCATCTATATCTCCTATACACACACATACAGTGGGGCAAAAAAGTATTTAGTCAGTCAGCAATAGTGCAAGTTCCACCACTTAAAAAGATGAGAGGCGTCTGTAATTTGCATCATAGGTAGACCTCAACTATGGGAGACAAACTGAGACAAAAAAATCCAGAAAATCGCATTGTCTGTTTTTTTATCATTTTATTTGCATATTATGGTGGAAAATAAGTATTTGTTCAGAAACAAACAATCAAGATTTCTGGCTCTCACAGACCTGTAACTTCTTCTTTAAGAGTCTCCTCTTTCCTCCACTCATTACCTGTAGTAATGGCACCTGTTTAAACTTGTTATCAGTATAAAAAGACACCTGTGCACACCCTCAAACAGTCTGACTCCAAACTCCACTATGGTGAAGACCAAAGAGCTGTCAAAGGACACCAGAAACAAAATTGCAGCCCTGCACCAGGCTGGGAAGACTGAATCTGCAATAGCCAACCAGCTTGGAGTGAAGAAATCAACAGTGGGAGCAATAATTAGAAAATGGAAGACATTCAAGACCACTGATAATCTCCCTCGATCTGGGGCTCCACGCAAAATCCCACCCCGTGGGGTCAGAATGATCACAAGAACGGTGAGCAAAAATCGCAGAACCACGCGGGGGGACCTAGTGAATGAACTGCAGAGAGCTGGGACCAATGTAACAAGGCCTACCATAAGTAACACACTACGCCACCATGGACTCAGATCCTGCAGTGCCAGACGTGTCCCACTGCTTAAGCCAGTACATGTCCGGGCCCGTCTGAAGTTTGCTAGAGAGCATTTGGATGATCCAGAGGAGTTTTGGGAGAATGTCCTATGGTCTGATGAAACCAAACTGGAACTGTTTGGTAGAAACACAACTTGTCGTGTTTGGAGGAAAAAGAATACTGAGTTGCATCCATCAAACACCATACCTACTGTAAAGCATGGTGGTGGAAACATCATGCTTTGGGGCTGTTTCTCTGCAAAGGGGCCAGGACGACTGATCCGGGTACATGAAAGAATGAATGGGGCCATGTATCGTGAGATTTTGAGTGCAAACCTCCTTCCATCAGCAAGGGCATTGAAGATGAAACGTGGCTGGGTCTTTCAACATGACAATGATCCAAAGCACACCACCAGGGCAACGAAGGAGTGGCTTCATAAGAAGCATTTCAAGGTCCTGGAGTGGCCTAGCCAGTCTCCAGATCTCAACCCTATAGAAAACCTTTGGAGGGAGTTGAAAGTCCGTGTTGCCAAGCGAAAGGCCAAAAACATCACTGCTCTAGAGGAGATCTGCATGGAGGAATGGGCCAACATACCATCAACAGTGTGTGGCAACCTTGTGAAGACTTACAGAAAACGTTTGACCTCTGTCATTGCCAACAAAGGATATATTACAAAGTATTGAGATGAAATTTTGTTTCTGAACAAATACTTATTTTCCACCATAATATGCAAATAAAATGATAAAAAAAACAGACAATGTGATTTTCTGGATTTTTTTGTCTCAGTTTGTCTCCCATAGTTGAGATCTACCTATGATGTAAATTACAGACGCCTCTCATCTTTTTAAGTGGTGGAACTTGCACTATTGCTGACTGACTAAATACTTTTTTGCCCCACTGTATATAGAGATATAAATATATATACATATATAAAATAACAACTTAACACAACAACAAACGCTTCTTCCTGGTATAATCACATCCTTTTTTCCTTTTATTAAAATCCATGTGTTTTTTGCAGCAAAAATTCTACAAAAACAAAGCAAATGCGGAGCGAATACTCAATCATTTTTATACCACACACGCTGCATTTTTGCGGTGCTTTTTATGTAAATTTATGCAAATAAAAAACTGTGTTTTACAGTACCGGCAAAAGCTATGAGATTTCAGAAATATCATGCATGGATATTGTTTTTTTCCTGACTGAAGTGGAAAACTTCCGTGTTTTTGAAAACTATAGCATGTCACATCTTTCAGCGGTTTTTCACCCACAGAAAGCAATGAGTAAATGCAAAAACGCAGTAAAAAAAAGTATCATGTTTTGCTGCATTTTAAACCATAATATCTTGGTGTTCAAGGCAGTTGAAAATAGCACTTGGGATTAGTACAGTTTAGTTAAATATGTGATGTGTAAAACGTAAACATTGGCAGACCAAGGTGTGAAAATTGAACAATGCCTGTGGCAGAGCAAAGTGTAAAAGTAAACAGTGTCCTACAAACTCAATGTTCTGCCCATGTCTCAGGCAAACTATTTCCAACAAAATTAACCTCCTCCCACTGTTACATTTGTAGTTTTGTATTTTTTTCATGAACCCATGTGAATTATTTTGTCCAGAATAGTCAGTATTTTTTCAGAAATAAAATCTTTTTTTCCACTAAACTCTTTATTCAAATTGCACTTTTTCCAAAAATGGTTTTATTGGTGACCTGTTCATGATTGTGTGGTGGAAGTGGAACGTCCGCCAGGGCCATGGGGTACTCGATACCGGGTCCAGTACTTAAAGGGATGTGTCACGGCGGTGGTGATCCGGTCTGTGGCCCTGGGCACCCAAGTAAAAGTGATGGTCTTTAAAGGGGTTTGTGAAATAATAAAAGTTTGTGATGCCACCTGTGGTACTCGGTCAGGGGTGACTGATGCTGCTTAAAGGGGTCCTCTGGGGTGATGTTATGGCATCAGGGATGGTATGGCTTCCCACAGGTGAAGCTGGGTCCCCAGGGCTCCCGGTGTATTTGGCAAGGATGGTGCGGTGCCAGAAAATAAACAAAGGACACAGGGTTGTAGTCTCTTTACCTGGTTTACTGATGGTAGACAGCCACAGTCCAGGGTACTGGATCACAGGTGCTGGTATGGTCTGACCAGCTTGGAAGCAAATCCGGAATCCCCCTAACCAGGTGGGGTTGGAAGCATTCCTTCTAGCTCTGTGTTGTAGTCCCTTGATGCCTTAGGCCTCACACAAGGTCCTCACGTTTTCTCTGTCCCCCTTTTTGGTAGGATACTACCCGCATGACAGGTAACTCGAGCCTTTTTACAGGATCTCTATCATGACCTGGGCTTTATCTGCTACTGTGTCTTCGGGTGTTAATGGTGGACAGGTGACTTGCAATCCAGCTGTCCGCTGGTTTCTGCCATGGGCATGGATTTATGTGATGGAAATATATATCATATAGATCTCACTTACATATATACTCCTATAAAATTATATATAAAAATAATAATAATAATAATTTTTATTTATATAGCACCAACATATTCCGCAGAACTTTACAACTTATAGAGGGGACATGTACAGACAATAGACATTACAGCATAACAGAAATCACAGTTCAAAACAGATACCAGTAGGAATGAGGGCCCTGCTCGCAAGCTTACAAACTATGAGGAAAAGGGGAGACATGAGAGGTGGATGGTAACAATTGTTTTAGTTATTTGGACCAGCCATAGTGTAAGGCTCGGGTGTTCATGTAAAGCTGCATGAATCAGTTAACAGCCTAAGTATGTAGCAGTACAGACACAGAGTGCTATTAACTGTATACAGTGTATGAGAACATGATGAGAGGAACCTGATTGTTTTTTGTTTTTTGTTTTTTTGTTTTTGTTTTTTTCTTTTTAAATAGGCCACACAGGGATAGTTAGGTTAATGCGTTGAGGCGGTAGGCCAGTCTGAACAAATGCGTTTTTAGGGCACGCTTAAAACTGTGGGGATTGGGGATTAATCGTATTAACCTGGGTAGTGCATTTCAAAGAATCGGCGCAGCACATGTAAAGTCTTGGAGACGGGAATGGGAGGTTCTGATTATTGAGGATGCTAACCTGAGGTCATTAGCAGAGCGGAGGGCACAGGTAGGGTGGTAGACTGAGACCAGAGAGGAGATGTAGGGTGGTGCTGAGTAATGGAGTGCTTTGTATATGAGGGTAGTAGTTTTATACTGGATTCTGGAGTGGATGGGTAGCCAGTGTAATGACTGGCACAAGGTAGAGGCATCGGTGTTACGGTTGGTGTGGAATATGATCCTGGCAGCAGCATTCAGGACAGATTGGAGTGGGGAGAGTTTGGTAAGAGGGAGGCAGATTAGTAGAGAGTTACAATAGTCCAGACGAGAATGAATAAGTGAGACAGTAAGAGTTTTTGCAGAGTCAAAAGTAAGAAAAGGGCAAATTCTAGAAATGTTTTTGAGATGCAGATAAGAAGAGCGAGCCAATGATCGGAAGTGGGAGGTGAATGAAAGCTCAGAATCAAGGATGACCCCAAAGCAGCGGGCATGTTGCTTTGGAGTAATGATGGAACCACACACGGAGATGGCAATGTCAGGCAAAGGTAGGTTAGTAGAGGGAGAGAACACGAGGAGTTCAGTTTTTGACAGGTTCAGTTTCAGATAGAGGGAGGACATGATGTTAGAGACAGCGGTAAGACAATCACTGGTGTTTTCTAAGAAGGTCGGCGTGAAAGCAGGAGAAGAGGTGTATAATTGGGTGTCATCAGCATAGAGATGGTACTGGAAACCAAATCTACTGATTGTTTGTCCAATAGGGGCAGTATACAAAGAGAAGAGGGGGCCTAGGACTGATCCTTGAGGAACCCCAACAGTAAGGGGAAGGTGAGAGGAGGAACCAGCAAAACATACAGTGAAGGATCGGTCAGAGAGATAGGAGGAGAACCAAGAGAGAATGGTGTACTTGATGCCGATGGAGCAGAGCATAGTGAGGAGGAGCTGATGATCCACAGTGTCGAATGCTGCGGAGAGATCCAAGAGAATTAGCATGGAGTAGTGACCATTAGATTTAGCTGTTAGTAGGTCATTCGAGACTTTAGTGAGGGCAGTTTCAGTAGAGTGTAAAGAGCGGAAGCCAGATTGAAGAGGGTCGAGAAGAGAGTTATCTGAGAGATAGCTGGTAAGACGGGAGTGGACCAGGCGTTCGAGGAGTTTAGAGATGAAGGGAAGATTAGAGACAGGTCTATAATTAGCGGCACAATTTTGGTTGAGGGAGGGTTTTTTAAGTAATGGATGTATGATGGCATGCTTAAATGAGGAGGGAAAAGTACCGGAAGTGAGGGAAAGGTTGAATATTTTTGTTAGGTGAGAGGTGACAGCCGGGGAAAGGGACCGGAGGAGATGTGACGGAATGGGGTCACTGGTGCAAGTGGTTGGGCAAGAAGATGCAAGGAGCCTGCTTACTTCTTCTTCTGTAACTGGTTCAAAGTCAGAGAGTGAACTAGATGCAGTGGGGGAGGGATGACATTGCATGGTATGAAGAGATTGGGAGATGATTTCCTGTCGAATGTGGTCAATTTTTTCTTTGAAGTAATTGGCCAGATCGTCAGTGCGGAGATCTGTGGTTGGGGCCTGCTCTTTTGGGTTGAGTAGGGACTGGAAAGTGTCGAAGAGACATTTAGGGTTATTGGACAGCGAGGTGATGAGGGTGTTGAAATAGGTTTGTTTGGAGAGGTGAAGGGCAGAGTTGTATGTTTTTAGCATGAACTTATAATGGATGAAGCGGGATGGCAGTTCTTGATAGAGAATGAAAGAAGGTTGTGGTCAGAGAGTGGGAGAGGAGAGTTTGTGAAATCATCCAGTGAGCAAAGCCGGGAGAAGACCAAGTCAAGGGAGTTTCCATCTTCATGCGTTGGAGAGTTAGTATGCTGCAAGAGGCTGAAAGAGGAGGTTAGAGATAAAAGGTGAGAAGCAGATGGGGAGAGGGGAGAAGCAATGGGGATGTTGAAATCACCCATGATGAGGGTGGGGGTGTCACAGGAGAGAAAGTGTGGAAGGGAAGCCAGATGGCAAAATGATCCAGGAACTGATGAGAGGGGCCAGGAGGACGATACACCACCGCCACTCACATGGAGAAGGGGACGTAGAGTCTGACAGCATGGACCTCAAAGGAAGGGAATACAAGTGAGGGCACTTGGGGGATAACTTGGAAGGTACATTTGGGTGAAAGGAGCAGACCAACGCCTCCACCTGCTCTGTTGTCTGATCTTGGGGTATGAGAAAAGTGTAGTCCACCATATGAGAGAGCAGCTGTCTGACTGCTGGATCCAGGTTTCAGTAAGAGCCAGGATATTAATAGAGTTAGAAAGGAAAAAGTCATGAATGAAGGAGAGTTTATTACACACAGAGCAAGAATTCCAAAGGGCACAATTGAAAGAGACAGAAGGCATGCATGGAATATTAATAAGGTTAGTGGGGTTTCTGGGTGTAGCAATTGGGAGGTTTGACTGGCTATAACATGGGGGGCCGGGGTTTGGAGAGATGTCTCCAGCGACTAGGAGAAGGAAGATAGAAAGAGTGAGCAGATGGTTAAGTGATTTGTGAGAGCGTCTCTTGTGTTGGATGGTGGGACTGAATGGATCTGCGCTGTTAAGCAATGTGAACAGAGCATGAGTGCTATACATAGGAGAGGCAAGGACAGAGGGGCCGATATGGATGGAGTGTAAAGAATTTATGCAAGGGCGGTGAATGTGAGTTAATGCATATACTCATATATCCACAGCTAATATATACACTATAATCAATTGCTTAAAAAGGCTGACATGAACTGATATAAGCCAGACAGACTGTTCGGGGATTTCCAGCCAAAAGCGGAACAGCACCAGATGTATTAAGTGATGATCAGATGTCTCAACTTTGTCCTAGATGCAGACAGCTACACTTTAGTTGCTTAATCAGCATTCATATGTGCATTAATCACAATATTTCATATATATTTAGATAACCAATAACAGAGGAGCTAGACAATATGGTAATTAACTAACCACCCCTAACCACCTCCTTTCTATATACAATTATAAAACCACGTATGTACAATAAATCATCAGTATTGGTGGAATGTTATTGTCACAATGGTGTGCAGTCTCATTCTTGATGAGCACTCAAAATACTCAGTCTAATTGGGAACGGCCGCAGCACATACAGGGATAGATTTATCCAAACCAAATTTCCATAACAGTTACCCCCACAACCTCGGTTCACCGGCTACCGGTATCTGCGCTTCAGCATGGAGGAAACTCAGTCGCAGCTTCTCTGTCCAGCTCTTAACTCTCCGTCGCTCCACTTCCCCTCTCAGTCTCTTTACAGACTGCCCTGCTTTCCTCTTTGCTCTTCACAGGAGCTGCAGCACCTCATGTGAATGCACGGCCCCAGAACTCCTTGCTCACTCTCCTCTCATGAACGCCTCTCTCTGTCACTCCCTCGGACAGACTGACTAACTCCTCCTCCAGACCAGAATATATCTATATCTAGGGAAGCGCCCCTAAAACTGGGTTCAGAGCTCCCCTTCTGGCCTGGAGTCAGAACAGTGTTGTATACGCTGAGTACCTGATAAAGGGATCTTTCCTCGCTTCCAAGCATGACACCACTCTCCCCGTGAGGAAAGCAATGCCACTGTAACAACCAGGAACCTTGGGTGTCACAGAAGCATAGCTGAACTTTGGGATCCTGAAAAATGAAGCAAAAAATGCAGCAAAACCTTAGTTTTTGTAAACAGCTTCTTTACTGCCAAGAGTACAGGTTTGCCTGCAGAATTAAAAACGCAGCAAAAATGCAACATGTGAACATAGCCTTACTGACACAATTGAAGTCAATGGGTAAAAAAACGCTGCAAAAATGCTGAAAGAATTGACATGCTGCAGATTTGAGTCTGCACCAAATCTGCAAGTCACAAATAAGCAACGTGTGCATGAGACTTAAGGTTTCTCATTCACTTTGCTAGCATGAGGAACCCTTCAGGTTTTTGCCAAATCTGAGTAGAAAAAAACACTGAAAGCACAGGGAAAAAGCAACATGTGCACACAGCCTTACGTAAATTTACTAACTTTTTATTTATCAAAATGCATCAAATATTGTTTTTGAATTGTATAGAAGTCTATCATTACAAATGACTTATATGTGAAATTCCTTTTTTTTCTTTTGCATTAATTCTTTGTTGCAATGCTTGAATATTAAGCCAGTGCTTGGTGAACATGAGAACTCAGGCAATTTGCGCTGTAGCAATGGCATGAGAAGTGCTGGACCAACATATGGGACACTGGCTCAGGACAACAGTGCAAATTTCAGGGTAATTTATGTGTGTAATGGTTCTGTGAAAATCCAAGATGTATAGATGAAGGTTTTAGCTGGTCATAACATAACCTTCATTGCTTTCCATATGTGCCTGTCTTTAATTCCAAGGTACCTGTCCTGTTAAGTTTTCCATGCTAACAAAAATTACTGTCAATGCTTTAGAAATTAAATATTTCTTCGGCACATGCGCTAACAATGTCATGTGTTTCTAAAAGTGTAGAGAGCATTCATTCACATTTTTTAGAAACCATTGTCAGAGGTGTACAATAGGTTATATGAAGGATCTTAGGCTAAGTGCACACACCCAAAAATCATCTGTTTAAAGGATTTAGTAAGGAAGAAATTAAATTAATTTTAAATGGAAGAAAACGGATGGCTATTTATCAGATCCGTAGGCTTCAATGTTAATAAAAAAAGATGGATCTAGTTGTAATTTGTTTTTTATTTCGGGACAAAAAGGACTGCTAAGAGAACTGGTTGCTGCTCAGGGAAGTAGTGCTGAGATAGGAAGAGATCCCAGAGTAAGTTAAAACAAACCACAAAATACAAAGTGAAAAGATAAGGTACATACTGCTACAGAGTATGCTGCCTATATGCTAAACAAGAAACAGAAAAAACCCTAGCTTCTCTTTCACTGACTGGCATAAAAAATGGCAGCATTGCTGGAATCCAAATGAGAATATCACCAGCAGGTGTGAAGTATATATAACTGCATCGGAAAGATGATAGGGCAGATAAATGATTTAATGAAAACACTGCTAGATGTGCAAAGCTGGTAGAGACATACACCAAAATAATAAATGGTCTTGCAGAGCACATGAAATCTCAATAAAATACATTTAAGTTTGTGGGTGTAAAGTGAAAAAATTGTGGAAAAGTTCACAAGGTATGAATGCTTTTTCAAAGCACTGTAATTAGATAGTTAACATCAAATCGGTGGGGATCCAACTTGTGGCTCCCACGAATCAACTGTTTGAAGGTACTGCGGCATACCAGAAATGGCACAGCTTAATGCATTTTGTGTTTGTGGTGAGAAGAATCACAAGCCAGTACCATTCAAGACAAAACCCAATGTTTGGAGCTCTGCCACTTCTGGTGCACTGCAGACCCTCTTATCAGCTGATCATGTGAGTCCTGGAAGTGAGACCCACAGTGATTTGATATTGAGAACCTATCAAAGGGAGGGATGATTAATATAATTAGGTCCTAGATAACCGCCTTGAGGATTCAATACTCTTGTCTAAGGGTACTGTCACACTCTGCAACTTTCCAACGATCACGACCAGCGATACGACCTGGCCGTGATCGTTGGAAAGTCGTTGTGTGGTCGCTGGAGAGCTGTCACACAGACCGCTCTCCAGCGACCAACGATGCCGAAGTCCCCGGGTAACCAGGGTAAACATCGGGTTACTAAGTGCAGGGCCGCACTTAGTAACCCGATGTTTACCCTGGTTACCAGCGTAAAAGTAAAAAAAAAAAAACCGTACATACTCACATTCCGGTGTCCTTCAGGTCCCTTGCCGTCTGCTTCCCGCTCTGACTGAGTGCCACCGTAAAGTGAAAGCAGATCACAGCGGTGACATCACCGCTGTGCTCTGTACTGCCTTACGGCCGGGAGTCAGTCAGAGCGGGAAGCAGACGGCAAGGGACTTGAAGGACACCGGAATGTGAGTATGTACGTTTTTTTTTTTTTTTACTTTTACGCTGGTAACCAGGGTAAACATCGGGTTACTAAGCACGGCCCTGCACTTAGTAACCCGATGTTTACCCTGGTTACAAGCGAACGCATCGCTGTATCGCTGTCACACACAACGATCCAGCGATGACAGCGGGAGATCCAGCGACGAAAGAAAGTTCCAAACGATCTGCTACGACATACGATTCTCAGCAGGGTCCCTGATCGCTGCTGCGTGTCAGACACAGCGATATCGTATGGATATCGCTGGAACGTCACAGATCGTACCGTCGTAGCGATCAAAGTGCCACTGTGTGACAGTACCCTAATTTTGAGTATTTGCTTTGGACTTTGTAAAGGAACAGAAGACAAAAAAAGTGTAAGACAAGAGTTAAAGCCTTATAATGAGAAACAGTGAGCACAATACTAGCTCTATTAGTACACAGACTTTGGAGGTTTTAACTTTATATTATCAGAGTACTCAGCTTAGAGGGAGCCTTCCAATCACTCTGGAATTTGAAGCCACTTAAACCCCTTCCTGGCCCTCTAGTTACTACAATGTGGGTCTCGTGTACCTGTTCTCTCCTGGCTATAATACTGATGCCAGATGAAGGTATATGCCTTAAAAAAACAATCTTTCTCAGGGCCATATCACCTAACCAGTAAATAGGTGATAGTCGGCTTAGGCCAGAATAACCCTTTAAACAATCAACTTTAGTAAAAAAATAATTGTATCCAAGAGCTTCATTTAATTAATTTATAATCCTATATATCACTTCTGTGGAATTCTACCTCATACTTATTAGCAGAAATTGATGTGTGGCTTGTTCGGGTTTAGGGTTCTTCTATTTAATTACTCATGGTAATGTCACGCGCAGTATCTTTTACAAAAAATGTTGCCTTTTTAATTGCCTTTTTTATTGGCATTGTTACAAGGCAGCACATCAGCCTTCATATTTTTAGTCCAATTAATCGTTGCTATAAAATTGTTGGTATGATGTTAGTATAATTTATAGAACATTTACAGAATGTTACCTAATACTACTAAGCAATAAATACAGAACACATAGTGTAGTGTACAAGTATTGCAAAAATTTATTTTACCTATACAGCAGCAGAGGGCACAAGAGCCTAATTTATAAATCTGAAATATCTCTTTTTCCAAGTTATCCAATAATTTCTAGAGCTAACACAGTTTTTCTACTGAGAAAATTGACTTTTACAGGAGAGGTACCTTCTGACCCCTTAGAAATATATCTGCATCTGTCTTTAGGCATTGTTGTAATTGATTTCTGCTGTGTTCTTGCTTTAACACCCTAATAAATGTCTTTGTATTTCTTTCAAGCTAAAACAGCTTATACGACCATTTACTGTGCAGTGTTGTCAGCATGAAAAACAATGTCAAGTGTTGTACAATGTCCATGACGTGGAAGCAAATACTGGAGGATAAAATAGCTTATATTTACTTGCAATTACCCTCAGAAAGAAGCTACATTACATACAAATGCTTCCAATGCAAAAATTATCTTTTTGGGTATTTAGAATTTTTGGTCTTAAGCTTATATAAGTATTGTTCCATAGTTCAATATAAAAATGTAAGAAATGTATTCGTTTTTAAAAACATATAGAAATAAAGTAATTATCTTGATTTTTTTAAAGTGAAGGTAAGTGCAGCAAAGATGTTAAAGATGTTGTGCTGTTAAGATTCTATAGTGCTGGAGCCAGAAGCGGACAGGTTGGCGGGTGACCAAAATATGCGAATTGCATGCAATGCGGTCATGTGCTGACTAGCTGGCTTTGATCAATCAAGGGTAGAAATGCCTAGTCAGAATGTGATAAGAAGTATACAAATCCCACACTTGCTGTCACAAGATCACCCGAACTCAACACTAGTAGGGGAGAATCCTGGCAGCGCTCACTGTGTATGCCGTGAAAATTCTGCAGCTGTAATAAAAAGCAGTGAAATCCATGAAGAGCCCTGCAGGAAGTGCCATTAATGAAGAGAGATTGCCATCTGCTGGCCAGGCAAAATCAAGTGGAACCAAATTGTGCTGGAAGATTTGCAGGGAGAGTGACTTCATGTGCTGATCACATGACCAAAAGGAAAGACTTCCTTGATATGAAAGCCCTGTGCACCAAACTGCAGGCAGATTTGGCGCCAGAAAAGAGAGCAGACTCGCTTCAGGGATGTTGTTAAGACCAGCGTAACAGGCCTCTGCGTAAAGTCTGCAACATCAAGGCATCAGCCATTGCCTGACAAGGCCCATATTCCACGCAGGAGGACTCTGAGTTCTACCTGCGCTAGTTGGAACCAGGATTCATGCCCCATGGCAGTGAAGCTCAGGATACCAAACATAACCTGTCAAGAGCCGAAACTTAATTCACTCTGTTACAATCCTAAGAGACTACCATTGAGGGTTAAGCTAAGAAGATCCGTGAGGAGACTGCAACAGGTGGTATGCATCTGCGACTGCAGAAGGACAGTGCATGTGAGCAGGGCCATAACTTCCACCTTATTTCTATGCTACCGTGATCAGCTGGGATTAAGGTCTCAGGTTGGGAGGGGAGCGGTTGGTGAGTGGGAGGCTCAACAGGTTATGATAGACTATGTCAGAGAGACTTGTGGCTTCGCAGGAAAACCCGGTGACCTCCACTAGGGCCAGATTTACAGAGAGAGAATGTGATGGCTCCCACGACTAGGCGCACCACCATTGTGAACAAAACATTGACTTTAGATAAAGAAAGACTTTCTTTGCTTTTCCAAGTTTATTGTTATATTTGTTTGAATGTAAATCTGCTTAGTTACTAATAGTAATAATCTTTATTTTTATATAGTGCTAATATATTCTGCAGTGCTTTGTGGTTTGCACACATTATCATCTCTGTCCCCGATGGGGCTCACAATCTAAATTCCCTATCAGTATGTTTTTTGGAGTGTTTAGAGTTACTTTAAATGGAACCTGTCAGCAAGACTGTGCACAGTAACCTACAGACAGTGTCAGGTCAGCGCTGTTATACTGATTAAAACGATACCTTGGTTGATGAAATCTGTCTTGTGGTTGTTGTTCAATCTTAATTTTCAGTTTTGAGTTAATGATATACATGTGGTGCACTGATTAGGTATTCATAATGCAGACTGCTGAGTGCTGACAGAGCAGTCATCCCTCACTGACCTGCCCCCTAGTTAACATAATGAATATTATATATACATACTGAAGAAAAGAACCCTTCTGCAGGCAGGCGTCAGTTGTGAAACTTGCGCTGCAGCATAAGCGCATGTGTACTCTGTATATAATTTTTATGGTTGAGGTTATCCTGATATTAAAAATAAAAAACAAATTGAAAATGGCACCCGCCACGCCTGCGCAGTAGCAGCTATTGGTGTATATAGGGGTGATCCGATAGATGCCACTGTGCAGGTGCATAGCTCTAGTGTGTGCAGGGGTTGATGTCACTCTTGGGCTTCACAATATAAGGGAGCCCAGAAGATCTTTTTGGACAATATAAGCAGTTCAATACCATTAAACAACCATGATATTTTGCAGGATGTTGTAATAATAATCATAATAATAATAATCTTTAATGACATAGCGCCAACATATTCCGCAGCGCTTTACAGTTTAACAGTTTCAAACACAACAGTCATAAGTAGTGTTGAGCGATACCTTCCGATATGCAAAGGTATCGGTATCGGATTGGATCGGCCGATACCGGCAAAATATCGGATCTCGCCGATACCGATACCCGATACCAATGCATATCTATGGGACACAAAATATCGGAATGGTTCCCAGGGTCTGAAGGAGAGGAAACTCTCCTTCAGGCCCTGGGATCCATATTCATGTATAAAATAAAGAATAAAAATAAAAAATATTGATATACTCACCCCTCCGGCGGCCCCTGCTCTTAGCGGTGCCTCCGTTCCTAAGAATGCCGAGTTAAGGACCTTCGATGACGTCGCGGCTTGTGATTGGTCGCGTGACCGCTCATGTGACCGCTCATGCGACCAATCACAAGCCGTGATGTCATCGCAGGTCATTCACTCGCTCATTCTTAGGAACGGAGGCTGCCGGTTGCAGCGGTTACAACCAGGGCGCATCAGAGGGTGAGTATATCCCTATTTTTTATTTTTATTCTTTATTTTACACATGAATATGGATCCCAGGGCCTGAAGGAGAGTTTCCTCTCCTCCAGACCCTGGGAACCATACACTGGGAACTTCCGATTCCGATTTTCGACATCACAAAAATATCAGAACTCGGTATCGGAATTCCGATACCGCAAATATCGGCCGATACCCGATACTTGTGGTATTGGAATGCTCAACACTAGTCATAAGTAAGAACGTTAACAATACAATAATTAAAGCAAAATAGGATGACCCTGCTCGTGAGAGCTTACAATCTACAATGAGATGGGGGAGATACAAAGTACAGTTGTGTATTTACAATGATGGTCCAGCCATCTTGAGGGAGTGGGGGATAGAGATAATGAATGGGATACACACACACACTTACACATAAAATGACTTTGATTAGGGAATGTGATAGGCCGCTCTGAACAAATGTGTTTTGAGGGAGCGCCTAAAACTGTGCAAGTTGTGGATGGTCTTAATTTCTTGGGGTAGGGCATTCCAGAGGATTGGCGTAGCGTGGGAGAAGTCTTGGAGTCAGGAGTGGGAGGTACGGATTACTGCAGAGGTTAATAGAAAGTTGTTTGCAGAGCGCAGCGATCGGCTAGACAGAAATGACAGAGGAGATGTAAGGGGGTGCTGCACTGTGGAGAGCATTGTAGGTGAGAACAAGTACTTTGAACTGGATCCTGTAGTGAATGGGCAGCCAGTGTAACGACTAGCGAAGAGCGGACATGTCTGAGTACCGATTAGCCAGATGGACGACCCTGGCTGCTGCAATAAAGATGGACTGGAGAGGGGAAAGTCAAGTAAGGGGTTAGCCAATTAGAGTGTTACAATAGTAGTGGATCAAGGTGACAGGGAGGGTTTTTGTTGTTTCCATGGTAAGAAAAGGCCAGGTTCTAGAGATGTTGATGGTCTGTCCAATTGGGGCCGTGTAGATAGAGAAGAGAAGGGGGCCAAGGACTGAGCCTTGAGGTACCCCAACAGTGAGAGGAAGAGGGGATGAAGTGGAGCCAGCGAACAAAACACTGAAGGAGCAGTCAGAAAGATAGGAAGAGAACCAGGAGAGGGCAGTGTCCTTAATGCCTAGTGACTGGAGATTTTGTCCTGTGGCCCATGAGCTTCAAATTATGCCACTGGCAAAAAGTATCCATCAACCGCATTTTTATAGGCATAAAAGCACTCAGTTTGGTTAGGGAGAAAATAATTTGTGTTAGTGTGAAATAATATATTTTCTGTATTATAGACTTTCATGACCTTTATGTAAATGATCCTTGACAGTGCTGGTACGTTGGGGAAGAAGTTAGAAAAATGTTGCATTTCGCAGGATTATAACGCAAACTAAGGTGACTCCATATGCTGCAAAACATAGCCCTTGCATAGCTCTTTATAATGACCATGAAGGAGTACTCCAGACAAAAAGATTACTCCTCCAATTAGGTATTATATTTTAGATTGTCAAGGGTTTAAGCACTGGGACCTTAAACAATCTAAAATATACCATCTCCAAAAAAAATGTTTTTGGCTAGAATTAGTGATGGATGAGCAGTAAAATGCTCCAGCTCTCGTTGCTCGGATCGAGCAAATTGGAATACTTGGGTAATCGACCAGAACAACTAGCCCAATGTAAGTCTATGGGAAACCCGAGCATTTTAACCGCAATCCCGCCGGGGGTCCTTTTAAGGTCTAAAAACATCTGAAAATGATGTAAACAGTGCTCAAATGACACAGGAACATCATGGGGATCGCCCCTGGAAGCCTTTCTGACTCCTAGGTCATAGCTGGAACATCATGGGAATGCCCCTGGAAGCATTTATGACTCCCAGGTCACAGCTGTGAGCATTGTTGTCAGAGTCTTACGCCATTTCTACAGGCGAACCCAAAAACATACAAAAACGAAACCAAAATGGATTTTGCTGGGAAACATGTTAAGGAACATCCTTTCCAGGGTAATGACTTTTATATAAGACAAAATAATTAACCCAAAACAAAAATGTTCCTCCACCACTTGGGCTATGTTCACACATAGCGTTTTTAATGTGTTTTTAAACTTTAGCATTGCTTTCAACCAATACAAATGCATTCACTGAGAAATGTCATTGTAGCATTTAACAACCTTAGCTGGCCATGTAGTGTGTGACACATTATCAGACACATCTTGCTTCATTTATGAAGGAAGGACTCTTAAAGTCACAAAGCCTATTTTATAGTGGCATTAGGTGGCATTAATATTCTTAAAGGGCCATTATTAAACAGTGGGTCTCCTATACTGTTATTGCCCATGCAATGAGTGGCTGGGCTGCCAAAAATTAAGATGCACCACAAAACCCCTTTCACGAGACGTACAGGAGGGCATCCTGAAAAAATGTTCCCATTATAAGAAAGTGGGTCTCCCATTGTGTTTACCTATGCATTGAATGCAAGGCCTGCCCTGATCCAAAATTACATGTACCCTAATAAGCCTTTGAGACCACGTACTGGATTGCCACAGGAAAACCAACTTCATGTTATTCATTTAGTACTGCCAAACTGTTTGCTTAGGCATTGAATGCAAGGCCTGCCCTAAAGTTACATGCACCCCAATAAGCCTTTGAGCCCACGTACTGGATGGCCGCAGGAAAACCTAGTTCACATTATTTATTTGGTACTGCCATACGGTTTGCTTAGGCATTGAATGCAATACCTGCCCTGCACCAAATTTACATGCACCCCAATAAGCCTTGGAAGAGAGGTGGAGGTGTGCCTCCTGAAAACAATGTTCCCATTATTAGGTGAGTCACCCATACTGTTTGCCTATGCAGTGAATGCAAGGCCTGCAAAAAATGCCCCTTGAAAGAGATGTGGAGAAGGGCCTATAAAAAAAATGTTCCCATTATAAAGGAGCGGGTCTCCTATACTTGTAATGCCCATACACTAAGTGTATGGGCTGACAAACATTTCCCTCTGGGGGGGTACACATTTATTTATTTATTTTTAATTTACAGGCATTATAAACACCCTTGACAAAAATTAGAGTGGCTGTTGCATCACAGAATACGTTCCCCCCGTGTTCTAGTGGTGGTGTCTGAAGAGACGTGGAGGATGTCCTCCTACCAATCTATTCCCAATTTAAAGGAGTGGGTTCCCTATACTTGGAATGCCCATACAAACATTTCCCCCTGGGGGTTACACATTTTTTAAAAACATTTTTTTTACAGGCATCTTAAACACCCTTGCCAAAACTTTAGTGACTGTTGCATCACGGAACACATTCACCCTGGTTTTCTAGTGGTGGTGGATGATGAGGATGAGGAAATGGAGGAGGATAACACCAAATAGCCCAAATCAGGAAGCATATACTCATGTGTGGGTGTGAAAAGGGGCATGGGAATAAACCTTCCAAAAAAAAGACACTGTGTTGGAGGTTATGTTTCTCTGTCATTCGGTGGTGTACAGAAATCTGGCCCAATCCAGCCCTTGTTCATTTTTATAAGAGTCAGCCTGTCAGCATTTTCAGTTGTTACGTGGATGTGCTTATCAGTTATAATTACACCATCGGCACTAAAAACCCGCTCTGACAAAATGATAGGGGCAAGGCAGGCCAGGACCTCCAAGGCGTAGAGAGCCAGTTTATGCCATGTGTCCTGCTTGGATACCCAATAATTAAAAGGCATAGAGGAATCATGGAGGACATTGGTATTGTCAGCAAGGTACTTCCTCAGTATCTTCCCAAACATTGCACTCCTTGTGACAGTACCCCGCACCTCTGGGCCAGGGCGATGGGAGGTCTGAGAAAACTCTAAAGAACTTTGCCAGTATTCCCCTGCCTCTGCTGGATTGGAGTTGTGTCTCTCTTGCCTGTACTCCTTGGTTGTCCAACGAACTATGACATCTGCCACCAGCGTTCTCAGAATTTTTTTAGTAATTCCGCAACAAGTGCCCTCTGGTACTGCACCATTTTAGTACACCTGTCTGCCTCTGGAAAAAGAAACTAAAAGTTCTCCTTGTAGTGTGGGTCTAGAAGTGTCGCCAACCAGTAATGAGTGTCACTGAAAATTTTGATAATGCGAGGATCACGAGAAAGGGAGCGCAACATAACGTCAGCCATGCGTGCCAGACTGCTAAAAGGCAAGACTTCCGTGTCCTCACCAACAGGATGACTGACCATGCTTTCCTCCTCCTCCTGCTCCTCCCTATCCTCAGGTCATCCATGCTGAACAGACGGTATGACAGTTGTGTGTGTAGTACTTTCTATAGTGCATGAAAGTAGCTCCTGCTCTTCCTCCTCCTCTTCCTCATTGTCTACCAATCCATGTTGGGACGACATGAGGCTTGGCTGTGTGTAATCACCCTATATGGTTCCCTGCTCCATGTCCTCATGCTACGCCGACAATGCATCCTCTTTCATTGTGAGCAGAGAGCCTTTCAGAATGCAGAGAAGGGGAATGGTGATGCTAATTATGTCATCATTGCCACTCACCATCTTGTGGAGACCTCATAGTTTTGTAGGATGGTACATATGTCTGACATCCATGTCCACTTCTGAGGTCTTATGTGTGGAGTCTGAACTGAAAAACGACAGCCTTATTGATGCTGGTAGTCAAAAACTGCCCTCTTTTGCTCACAAATCCTTTCCAACATATGCAGTGTAGAGTTCCAACACGTTGGGACATCACTCGCCAGTCGGTGAGCCGGAAGCTGCAAATGTTGCTGAAGCACATTTAGGACAGCTGAAGATGTAGCTGATGTTCTAAAATAGGCACACAGGGGGCGTACTTTTACAGACATATTTGGCACCTCCAGGTAGCTTTTGAGAAACCATTGAATGAAGAGGTTAAGCACATGGGCCAGGCATGGTATGTGTGTGAGCTCACCTCGCCTCAGAGCTGCCACCAGGTTCCTGCCATTGTCACACACAACCATGCCTGGCTGTAGGTTCAGCAATGTGAGCCACAAATGTGATTGGTCTTTCAGAGCTGTCCACAACTCTTCAGCATTGTGCGGTTTGTCACCTAAGCAGATTAACTTCAGGACAGCCTGTTGCCGCTTGGCTGAGGCAGTGCTGCTGTGCTTTCAGCTTGTGACTGATGTGCTCATTTCAGAGATGGAGGCTAAAGAGGGGTAGGAGGAGGAGCAGGAGCTGTAGAATGTGGGGGCCACCCTGATTGACGTAGGGCCCACAATCCTCGGCATTGGGAGGACGTGTTCCATCCAAAGGTAACACTGGGTCCTGGCTTCCACTATGTTAACCCAGTGTGCCGTTAGTGAGATGTACCCTCTCTGCCCACAAGCACTTGTCCACATGTCTGTGGTTAGGTGGACTTTCCCAGTAAAAGCATTGTTGAGGGCACGGGTAATGTTGTGGAATACAAGCTGGTGTAATGCCAGTACGGCACACCGGGACAAATAGTGGCTGCTGGAAACCGAGTTCCTTGGGAACAGCCGCTGCCATCAGGTTGCATAAAGATTAATAATAATAATAATAATAATAATAATAATAATTTTATTTATATAGCGCCAACATATTCCGCAGCGCTTTACAAATTATAGAGGGGAATTGTGCAGACAATAGACATTACAGCATAACAGAAATCACAGTTCAAAATAGATACCAAGAGGAGTGAGGGCCCTGCTCGCAAGCTTACAATCTATAGGAAAAAGGGAGACACGAGAGGTGGATGGTAACAATTGCTTTAGTTATTTGGACCAGCCATAGTGTAAGGCTCGGGTGTTCATGTAAAGCTGCATGAACCAGTTCACTGCCTAAGTATGTAGCAGTACATACACAGAGGCTATTAACTGTATAAAGTGTATGAGAACATGATGCGATCATGCGAGGAACCTGATTATGTTTTCTTTGTTTTTTTCATTTTTTTTGAATGGGCCACACAGGGATAGTTAGGTTAATGCGTTGAGGCGGTAGGCCAATCTGAACAAATGAGTTTTTAGGGCACGCTTAAAACTGTGGGGATTGGGGATTAATCGTATTAACCTAGGTAGTGCATTCCAAAGAGTCGGCGCAGCACGTGTAAAATCTTGGAGATGGGAGGTTCTGATTATTGAGGATGCTAACCTGAGGTCATTTGCGGAGCGAAGGGCACGGGTAGGTTGGTAGACTGAGACCAGAGAGGAAATGTAGGGTGGTGCTGAGCCATGGAGTGCTTTGTGGATGAGGGTACTAGTTTTGTACTGGATTCTGGAGTGGATGGGTAGCCAGTGTAGTGACTGGCACAAGGCGGACGCATCGGTGTAACGGTTGGTGAGGAATATGATCCTGGCTGCAGCATTCAGTACAGATTGGAGAGGGGAGAGTTGGGTAAGAGGGAGGCCGATTAGTAGAGAGTTACAATAGTCCAAACGAGAATGAATAAGTGAAACAGTAAGAGTTTTTGCAGAGTCGAAAGTAAGAAAAGGGCGAATTCTAGAAATGTTTTTGAGATGCAGATAAGAAGAGTGAGCCAGTGATCGGATGTGGGGGGTGAATGAAAGCTCGGAATCAAGGATGACCCCAAGGCAGCGGGCATGTTGCTACAAGCCTCAAGGACACTGGGGCTGAACGAACCCTCATCCGACCCGAACTGGCGGCCCCTGAAGAAATCATTCCGGGGAAAACCCTAACTGTCACTTGGATAAGGGACATCAGCTGTCCCTTACCAATGACCCGGGTTTATATTGATTGGAGTGCCGGGAGCAGGGTGAAGGAAGTGGGGCTGTCTGATAATTTGCCCACTGATGTTTTGTTGGGGACTGATTTGGGGAGGATGGTTGCATACTACGTCCCTGACACCCCTCCCCAATCTGCTAATAAGGGTAACGTTAACCCTGATGATGATGATGATGATGATGATGATGATGATGATGGGAAATCGCATGTGTTACCTGACCATGCTTTATCTTATAATGATGCATCTGATAACCATTTTTTCCCTAGGAGTGATGGTGAAAATGTTGTACCTGTGCCAACTGAACCTGATAATGATTTTTCTGTGAAAGTTGATGTGTCCATAGGTACAGGAGTGCTCAGCCACATCACTTTGTGGAGTGAGATGGCTGATAAACCCCTAGCAGAGGCAAGTGTCGGTGCTACAGGAAATGGGGAGATACATGGGAACCGTGAGGAAGGTGATGCCATGCAATTGACCAGTGCCACTGAGGAAGGTAACTGGCCCATAAGTAGCACTGCTCCTGAGGTAATGGGGGTGGATGGGGAGGTAGAGCCCATAGCAGCGTCGGCTGATGGGTCGGTAGAAATCCCCGGGGAGACAGCCTACGTAGCTGCTGTCACCCGCAGTCAGAGTGCCCGGAACGCAGATAACTGTCTGCCTTCTGGACCCTCCTCAGTCATCATTGTGACTGAACCAGAGGTGGACCCATAGCCGGTTCCAGAGGGTTCCCGTGGGGAAGGGACCCTGACGCCGCTTCTGGCTTCCCCTAGCCAGGAGTTTCAGGCCGCTCTGCACACAGATGCGAGCCTAGAGAGTTTGAGACAACTCACCGAGACGCCCATCTCTGAGACTGATAAGGAGAGGGTGTTCTGGGAAAGAGGAAGGTTGTACCGGGAGACAGTACCTGGAAAATCGCAAAAGGAGTGGTTGAGGGAAAGACAGCTGGTCGTCACGCAGGAATTCCAGGGTGAGTTGTTACAGATTCCCAGTAGCTGGACACTTGGGGATCAACAAAACTAAGGCCCGGCTGTCTCAACACTTCTACTGGCCTAAGGCGGGGACAGATGTGTCAAACTACTGCCGTTCCTGTGTCATCTGTCAAAGAGTGGGGAAGGTGGGGCCTGCTCTTAAGGCTCCCCTGATCCCTTTGCCAGTGATAGAGGAGCCTTTCCAGAGGATCATGGTGGACATTGTGGGCCCGTTGGCCATCCCCAGCAGCTCTGGAAAGCAATACATCCTTACTGTGGTAGACTACGCTACCCAGTACCCAGAGGCAGTAGTTTTGTCATCAACTAGGGCAGATAAGGTGGCAGATGCCCTGTTGGCTATCTTTTCACGTGTAGGATTTCCCAGGGAGATGCTCACTGATCAAGGGACCCAATTCATGTCTCGCCTAATGGAGGATCTGTGTAAGAGAATGCAGGTGAAGCACCTGGTATCGAGTGCGTATCACCCACAGACCAATGGCTTGTGTGAACGCTTCAATGGTACCCTCAAACAGATGCTACACATGCTGGTTGAGACACAAGGGCGCGACTGGGAGTGGTACCTCCCACACCTGCTGTTCGCTTACCGAGAGGTTCCGCAGGCCTCGACGTGGTTCTCCCCCTTTGAGCTCCTGTACGGCAGGTGAGTACGGGGACCCCGTGGGTTGGTAAGAGAATCCTGGAAAGAGGAGCCAAACCTTTCTGAAGTGTCCATAGTGTAGTATGTCATGTGCTTCCGTGACAAGATGCAGACCTTGATGCAGTTGGTGCATGAAAACATGACGCAGGCTCAGGCTGACCAGAAGCACTGGTACGACCAGAATGCCCGAGAGAGGACCTACCACGTGGGTCAAAAGGTGTGGGTGCTGGTCCCTGTACCAACGGATAAGCTTCAGGCAGCCTGGGAGGGCCTGTACGTCATCCACCAACAGCTCAACCTGGTCACCTACGTGGTCACGCTTGACCACGTTCGGGGTAGGCAAAAGGCCTTTCACATCAACATGATGAAGGCTCATCATGAACATGAACCTTTTGTCCTACCAGTCTGCAGCTTACCCGAAGACGGGGAGGAAGACACCCTCCTGGACATGCTGGCCCAAGCCAAGGCAGGTGGGTCCATTGAGGATGTGGAGGTAAGCGCCTCGCTAACTGAACCACAGCGGTTGCAGTTGCAAACCACACTGGAACCCTTCCGGGTCGTGTTCTCCAACCGACCTGGAAGGACTGAGTTAGCAGTCCACGAGGTGGACACCGTGAATCATGCCCCGCTACAGCGAACACCCTATTGAATCTCCGACCAGGTGAAGCAGGTTATGCGCCAGGAGATCGATGAGATGTTACAGCTGGGGATGATTTAACAGTCAAAGAGCGCGTGGGCCTCACCCATAGTTCTCGTGCCAAAGAAGGACCGGACCACCCGGTTCTGCGTGGAACGCAGGGGGCTCAACGCCATTACAGCCTCTGACGCACACCCAATGCTGCACATCGAGGAGCTGCTTGAGAAGTTAGCTGGCGCAAAATACCTGACAATAATGGATCTGAGTCGAGGATACTGGCAGATTCCCCTGAGCCCCAAGGCACAGGAGAAGTCTGCCTTTATCACACCATTTGGACTGTACGAGTCCACGGTCATGCCCTTCGGCATGAAGAATGCCCCTGCCACTTTCCAGCGGATGGTCAACCTCCTGCTTCAGGGACTGGAGGAGTACGCCATGGTGTACTTGGATGACATTGCCATCTTCAGTCCCTCCTGGAAGGAACACCTGCAGCATCTCGAGGAGGTGCTCAGGCGAATTCACCGAGCAGGACTGACTATCAAGCCGGGAAAGTGCCAGATGGGCATGAGGGAGGTCCACTACCTGGGGCACTGGGTAGGCGGAGGCACCCTAAAGCCAGAGCCTGAGAAAGTGGGAGCAATCGTGGACTGGCCCACTCCCAGGACCAAGAAACAGGTGATGTCCTTCCTGGGCACCGCAGGGTACTATAGACGCTTCTTACAGCACTATAGTAGCCTGGCAAAACCTTTGATGGACCTCACCAGGAAGAAGCTACCCCACATCGTCAACTGGACCGATGGCTGTGAGGGGGCCTTCCAGGTGTTGAAAACAGCACTGTGCAACACCCCCCTGTTGAAAGCAGTCGACCGTTCTTGGTAGAGACCGATGCCAGTGAGTTTGGCCTTGGTGCTGTGCTCAGCCAGGTTGACTCAGAGGACCAAGAGCACCCCGTGTTGTACCTGAGCCGGAAACGTTTGCCGAGTCTGGGCCCTACAGCGCTTGCAGCCCTACTTGTACGGTGGCACCTTCACTGTGGTGACCGACCACAACCCTCTGCGCTGGCTAAAGATTCCATCTCCACAAGCCTAAAAGGCAACATTTTGAGCGCAAGCAGACGAGAAATTTGTGAATTTAGTACTATGGCCTGTGGGGTGTTGGCTGCTTATTTCCACTTGCGTTCCAATGACTGTGGCATGGACAACTGAAGGCTGTGCTGGTACAAGGGCATGGACATGCTCGATGATG
Source organism: Ranitomeya variabilis (assembly GCF_051348905.1). NCBI lineage: Eukaryota > Metazoa > Chordata > Amphibia > Anura > Dendrobatidae > Ranitomeya > Ranitomeya variabilis. Next base: position 1,008,125,164 of record NC_135232.1, on the reverse strand, counting down.
GTGCTAGTTGACTGCGGGAAACGACAGGTGCAGGGTACAAGGCATCTTCGCATGCACTGTGGACAGGTGATTGGATTGCACGCACAACAGTGGAGGAAGCAGTGGTTTCACCCGCAGACACTGTTCCTGGAACCTGGGGTTCGGCGTACAGGTGCTTTGCTGCCATGTCTCTAATTATGCTGGTGGTGGTCAGGCTGGTAGTTTTGCTACCCCTGCTGATGCGTGCATGGCAGGTGGTGCAAATGGCCTGTTTGGGGTTATCAGCAGAGTTTTTAAAATAAAAAGCAACCAGACTCATGAAGACCTAACAGTTGGAATGGCAACTTCCATCATGTTGGTGTTACGGGGAATGGATGCATGCCTTCTGTCTGCGGCCACCACACTGCTTCTTCTTACCTGATGGGGTGCTATGCCTCCTTCCCCATGTCTGGTGCTGTCATTGCTCTGAATGTCCTCCTGCCAGATTTAGTCAGTTACTATATCACCCACCACCTCATCTTCAACATCCACAGCCTGGTCCTCCTCCTGACTTTCTGGCAATTGTGTCTCATCATCATCCACCTCTTGTGACACTTTCTCACTGTCGCCTTCGTGTGACCATGGTTGCTCAAATATTTGGGCATCGCTACATGCGATCTCATCTTGCACCACTTCAAGTGGACTGGAAAAGAGTCCCGAATCTATAAATGGAAAAGTGAACCGCTCTTTGGAGTATCCAAGTGTGGGATCAGTTGTCTCCGGGCACTCAACATGGTGGGAGGAAGGAGGATCAGGGTGAGTAATATGCGATCCAGACTCATGGCTACTCAGACTTGACCAAGTGGAAGACGTGGTGGTGGTGGTGTTTCAAAAGAAAAACACGTGGTGGTGGTGGTGTTTCAAAAGAAAAACAACCAATAAAAGGTAAGTGCCAGAGGCAAATTTCTGGGTGCACCGGATACCTGGCTCCTGGATTTTGTCCAACCCTGATATAACGTACAAGTATAATAGTAAACAATCGATTACAGCCTGATAATAAGATAGAAAAGATCCATGTGACTGGAAGCATTATCCGCTGTCCAACCAACAACCTTTTGACACTACTCTGGGTTCAATAGTGGTGTGCTGCTGTCCCCTAGTAATTGGGACAGGAAGGTCAAGCGAGAAGATGTGGGTGTTTGTTGTGGCCCACTTTCAGCTTGCCCATGGCCTTGGCCTCTGCATGCACCATCAGCATCACTTCCACTTCTCTGTCCGTTGCCATGCGCCTTGCTCATTTTTAATTGACTACTACAATATTTTCCACGTTTACTACAAATGGCTGAATTTGGAGCAAACTTATATGTGATCAGTGTGCGTAAAAAACACAGTTTAAATTATCTGGACAGTAGGTTAAAAAGAAAAAAAACATTTTTAATAACTAGGGTAAGGCACAGCAAAATCAGTTCAAATGAGACCTCATATGCCACTATTTGTAGCCCACAGATAGATCAGGGGTCTGACAGAGGCACCACACTGTTCAATATGTGGCCTATATTTTTTGCACCAAAATATTGAATAGAACGAGTGTAACAGACAGCAAAGACAGTGGAATGGAGGCCTGAAATGCCCAAATTTGTAGCCCACAGATAGATCAGGGGTCTGACAGAGAAAGCAAAATGTCCAATATGTGGCCTGTATTTTTTACCCCAAAATACTGAAAAGAACTATGGTAACAGACAGCAAAGACAGAAGAATGGAGGCCTGAAATGCTCAAATTTGTAGCCCACAGATAGATCAGGAGTCTGACAGAGAAGGCACAATGTCCAATATTTGGCCTTTATTTTTTACCCCAAAATACCGAATAGAACGAGGGTAACAGATAACAAAGACAGTGGAATGGAGTCCTTGAATGCCCAAATTTGTAGCCCACAGATAGATCAGGGATTTGACAGAAAAAGCAAAATGTCCAATATGTGGCCTGTATTTTTTACCCCAAAATACTGAATAGAAGGAGGGTAAGAGACAGCAAATACAGTGGAATGGAAGCCTGAAAAGCCCAAATTTGTAGCCCATAGATAGATCAGGGGTCTGACAGAGAAAGCACAATGTCCAATACGTGGCCTGTATTTTTTACCCCAAAATACTGAATAGAACTATGGTAACAGACAGCAAAGACAGAAGAATGGAGGCCTGAAATGCTCAAATTTGTAGCCACAGATGGATCAGGGGTCTGACCGAGGTACCACACTGTTCATTATGTGGCCTGCATTTTTCACCCCAAAATACTGTGCAGAATGAGGATAAGAGACAGGAGAGACAGTGGAATGGAGTCCTGAAATGCCCAAATTTGAAGCCCACAGATAGATCAGGAGACTGACAGAGAAACCACAATGTCCAATATGTGGCCTGCTTGTTTTTTACCCCAAACTTCTGTATAAACGAGGGTAGCAGACAGCAAAGACAGTGGAATGGAGGCCTGAAATGCACAAATTTGTAGCCCACAGATAGATCAGGTGTCTGACAGAGAAACCACAATGTCCAATATGTGAACAAGCAAAAAAAGGGGTGGGCTCTGGATTGCTACCTGCGGCTAGGAATATATGTAATAGGCAGCAGCAGCAGCAGACAGTAATGGAATGGACCCTCTTGATGTATGCAATGATATCTATATACCCACATACAGTGCCTGCATGCCTTGCACTGATATGTCTAGAGCGACGTACACACCCCTGCCTACCTAGCACTGCAATCTAGATACTCCGTAATTAGTCCTTCGAAGGACTGTTGGTTTAGCTGGATTTGTGGATTCTATGATGGTAGACCCACTCTAAAGGTACCGTCACACTAGGCGATATCGCCAGCGATCCGTGACGTTGCAGCGACCTGGATAGCGATATCGCTGTATTTGACACGCAGCAGCGATCTGGATCCCGCTGTGAAATTGCTGGTCGCTGCTAGAAGGTCTGCACTTTATTTGGTCGCTAGGTCGCCGTGTTTGACAGCAAAAGCAAGGATACCAGCGATATTTTACACTGGTAACCAGGGTAAACATCGGGTTACTAAGCGCAGGGCCGCGCTTAGTAACCCGATGTTTACCCTGGTTACCAGCGTAAAAGTTAAAAAAACAAACAGTACATACTCACCAGCGCGTCCCCCAGCCTCTGCTTCCTGACACTGACTGAGCGCCGGCCCTAAACTGAAAGTGAAAGCACAGCGGTGACGTCACCGCTGTGCTGTTAGGGCCGGAGCTCAGTCAGTGTCAGGAAGCAGACGCTGGGGGACGCGCAGGTGAGCATGTACTGTTTGTTTTTTTAACTTTTACGCTGGTAACCAGGGTAAACATCGGGTTACTAAGCGCGGCCCTGCGCTTAGCAACCCGATGCTTACCCTGGTTACCCGGGGACCTCGGCATCGTTGGTCGCTGGAGAGCGGTCTGTGTGACAGCTCTCCAGCGACCAAACAGCGACGCTGCAGCGATCGGCAGCGCTGTCGCTATCGCTGCAGCGTCGCTTAATGTGACGGTACCTTAACTAATAAATCCCCAAATCTGATCTTATCTCGGCAGCAACTTTTCCTACACTGTCTGAATCAGGAGCTGAATTAGTCGAGCAGGGCGGCGCCAGGTCTTTTATAGACCTGATGACACTGTGCGGCCAGCCAATCACTATAATACCACAACAAAAATGGCTGCGGCATTACATTGCATTCCAGACAATCCCTGCATATTGATTGGCTCTGAAAGAGTGCAAATCATGAAAGGAGGGCACCCGAGCTCCCACCAAGCAAACCCGGAAATGCTCTGTACTCGCCGAGTACCGCGAGTACAGCGATGCTCAGGCGAGTAACGAGCATTACCGGTTATACTCGCTCATCACTAGCTAGAATATGATTATAAAGGGTTTGTATACTTTCTGCAGTTTCAAACCTTGAAGCAATTCTAACTCCTTTGGGTTCTATAGAACTAGTAGTATACATAAGGTAAGCAGGGAAATATTTTTGTTGAATGCTAGGAAAGAATACTCCAGTTGAAAGTGAAGCCGACGTCATTCTTTTAAAATGCACCCCACTCACTATCAGTGCTTTCGTGAATAATGAGAGGGTTCACCAGGATAATAAATGTATATATTGTGTTTCAGAAAAGCAGGCAGCACTCCAAAAAATGATGAAAAAAAGAGGACTTTATTAGCCCATCTGGTGTGGCAACGTTTCGGCTGTGAACAGACTTTCTCAAGTTGTCTGGGAGGCCCTGTACCCGTCTCTGGCTTATTTGGAGCTGTTACTGTATTTTTCAGTTTATATTGTGTCTCAACCACAGAAAGTTTTTTCAGACTTCATGGACTACACCTAGCACTACACCTTTCTGTGCTTCATGTCAAAATAAGCCTTCCTGTCCATAATGAAAATCAGAATATGCATTGAGATTAATTGCTATGGTCAAAATGATGAAACGAGTCCCACTTGTTTGATGTTAATGCCTTAAAATTTGAAAGGGTTATCTCATCGCTGCAAAGCCCACTGCAAGCAAATCAGAAAAATGCAGAGGATGTGTAGTTTTAAATGATGACCATCACATAAATTTCATTTCATGTAATATTAGGGTGACCCAAGTTTTCCCAACTATGTTCTGGTTTATAGAAAGTGGTCAAGAGCAGAGAGAGGACCTTTTATGCCCTAATAAACAAACTGTGCCATGTCATGTTTTCATTAATGTTACCAAATCATAATAGTAGAATGCAGTCTCTGAGGAAATGGGGCAATGACTGGAAGATTAGACATTGTTTATTGTCTGTAACCATGGAGACACACAGGTATGCATAGGAACTGTATGCATGACAAGTAATATATTTTAAATGCAGAATACTCTCAAAGTTGTTTAGCTTTTGTGATACATCAGAGCAATAAAATGGATTCAAAGGAGCACATCTGTTTTCAATGTATTTACCAAAAAAAGTGTACAGTATGTCAGTGATGAGAAAGTGACAATGCTATTGTTACATCACAGGCACTGTAATACTTCACTTCCTTGGAGATTTGTACCTCATTCCAATTATTCTAGACATAGGTGGGAACACAGGATACTCTGTTCTGACACATGTTAGTGTGGATGGATAACTTATCTTTTTGATGAGAACATTTGCAGCAAACTATGTTCATACAACTTTGCTAGAAAATAAGATTCATCAATGCTATCACTTCAATTGTGAAATTGTGTTTTTTTTTATTTCAATGGCATTCCTCAGCTCAAGAAATGAACGTAACTAAAAGTTGTCTAACTGTCATTGCAGGATGATGATGTGAGAGACAATCGTTTCAGCTTTACAGCATATGGTATGGGACCTTGTCTACAAGCAAAAGATGGCGTGACTCCAAAAGGACCCAACCCAGCACCTATAGTACCAAAAACCCATGAAGAGATGCGAAAAGTGTTTATTGACAGAGCAAAAAAGATAGACACAATTTCTCGAGCTTGTTTCCCACTGGCCTTTTTAATATTCAATATCTTCTACTGGGTGATCTACAAAATTCTAAGACATGAGGACTTTCACCAGCAAGATTAAGAGACTAAATGCTGGTATGTCAACATTAAGGTTGTCCATAAAAGTATGAACATCAACGTCTTAATTCCATTTTTCCCTAATAGATAGAAGCTTTTCAAATCAAACAGAAAATAACACAATCACAGCTACACTAAACTGCCAACTGTTTTTACGTGTTATTACTCAGAGGTACACAATCGTACACAAAGCTTACTGTTTTTTAAGTGATTTTTTTTACTGTATATTATTATACACAACAGGACCAAATAGCTAAATTGGTTGTAGGTTTTAAAGTGACCACAAATTTATTTACCTTTTTATTTCAAATTTGTGAAAACCTTTAACGTATATTTTTGAGTAGTAAAAACTATTTTTTAAATATACTTATTGTCAGATTTTGTACAACACAGAGCAATGCTGAAAGGATGGTAAAACTAATCAATATGATCACAATATATAAAACTAGTAACATTAAACCTAGTGAACATTAAATTGCACACATCATTTTATGGATTCAAATCTTGTCCATTGAGATCACATCTGCTTAGACTTTAAGAAACGGTAAAATCACTGCACCATTGTGAAAAGGCTATCTACCTCGATTGTGGTATTGGTAGTCAATATCTGTATGTGAGTAATGGAGAACATACATTGCAATGAATAGCAATCAGAATATATTCTAAGATATGTACTGTCAGGGAGGAAACTAAAATATGATGATACTACGTGTGTGATGGCACTTTTAAAAAAATATAATTTTGTGATATAATTAAGTGAAGCTGACAGGGAAATGTAGAGATGAGATTGTGGATCTAATGGTGGCTTTGGGCAAATGTGACATTTTCTTTGTGCCCACTTTGATGATCTATCGTTAGGTCGGTCGGGGTCCGATACCCATCACCCCGTTGATCAGCTGTTTTTGCAGTTGGCGCCAGCCGAATCTGCTCATTTGCAGAGCTTCTCTTTCTTCTAATAGTGGCCCCGGCAGGGTACTGATTGATTTTAATAGGAGATGGATGTGCAGTACCGGGCAGCAGCCACTGTGAGAAGACTTAGCAGCGACACAAATGAGCAGTTCCGACCAGTGGCCACCAACACCGAGAACAGCTGATGGATGGGGATGTTGGGTGTCGGATCCTGACAGAACAGACATTGATGATTTATCCTAAGGATAGGTCATCAATTTTAAAGTCGTGGACAAGCGCTGTAAAGAGTTTTCTTGATGATAACCACTTATCACCATTCCATAGGATATGTAATAAATGTGTGACAACTGGGGGTCCCACTGATAGAACCAACTACTGAACATGAGAGCAGAGACAAAATGCCCTTTATATGAATTCATTCTGCTGCTTAGTTAAAAGTTTAGAGGTTTAATATAGAGGTCTTGCAAAACAGGTATGTGAGCGAGCTGCAGGGAGGTGAAAAGGTAACCAGCTCACCTTCCATGGAGGACAGTTCAGTGTGAAAACCACCAATGGAAAAAGGGTCCATGAGGACTGGGCTCCAGCACCAATGGTAACATGTTAAGACATAACTTTTACTGTGCAGTTAAAAACATGGTGAGAAAAAGCAAAATGTTAAAAAGATTAAGGATCCAGAAGCTTACACGGTAAGCTGTGAATGAGGGTTGCTAACCCAAAATGCTTAAAGGGATTGTCCACTACTAAGACAACCCCTTCTTAAAGTAAAAGTTTGGCTCTGATAAAATAATAAAGCCTATACTCACCTCTCGTGCCAGCAGTCTCTCTCCCTGGGGCTGTGATGCAGTGTTGTGACATGTGACACCCAGGGCCGCCCCAAACATATTGGCGAACTAGGCGGCTGCCTAGGGTGCTGACCCTAATGGGGCGCCAGAGAAAAAATAGAAAAAATTATAAAAAATCTTTTCAAAAGGCAAAAGGTGTATGGAGCGGAGCTGAATGTGTATGAGGTGTATGGAGCGGAGCCGTGTGTGTATGAGGTGTACGGAGGAGAGCTAAATGTGTACGAGGTGTACGGAGCGGAGCCGCATGTGTACGAGGTGTATGGAGCGGAGTGCATGTGTACGGAGCGCAGCCGCGTGTGTAGGAGTAGCTATGTGTGGCCATTATACGGTACGAAGTATCATGTGTGGCCAATATACAGTATGGAGCATCATGTGTGGTCATTATACAGTATGGAGTATCATGTGTGGCCATTATACAGTATGGAGCATCATGTGTGGCCATTATACAGTATGGAGCACTGTGTGGCCATATTTTTTTGTTTATAATTATTCTTTATGAAACAGTGTGATCAGCAGTGCTAAATGGGTGTGGTTGAGACGTGGATATGGGTGTGGCTAGTTATGAATGGGTGTGGTCAGAGGCATGGCCTAAAATTTGCCGTGGCGCGCTTCGCGCGCCGCAAACTTTTTCCCTCTTTCCCATCTTCAAAAGTTGGGAGGTATGTTAAAATTAGTAGGGGCGCAACAAAATAGTTTTGCCTAGGGCGCCGTAATCTCTCGGGCCGGCCCTGGTGACACCGGCACCCAAAAAGCATGAAGAGGAAATCCAGGCTGCAGTCGATCCCTAGCTTCCACTTCATGTTCAGTTTGTCTGAAGGCAGAGACAGTGGCACCAGCTGATGTGAATTCCGTTCTCGGACTTCCTCCTGTGGTCATGAATGGTACTTTGGTTGGTTCTGCTCTTGGACTCCCTCTGGTGGCTTCGAGCGGAACTGCTGGTCACTGAGGTTGGCTTTATCAGCTGCTCTCGTTTATTGCTATTCTGCTTTCCTATTTAACTCCACTCAGATCGTTACTTCATGCCAGCTGTCAATGTTTCAGTATTGGTTCAGATCTCTCTTGGACTTCTCTGAGGACCTGTCTACTCCAGCAGAAGCTAAGTCTTTGCTAGTTCATTTGTTGTTACTGCTAATTTCTAGTCCAGCTTGCTATCATGATATTCCCTTGCTAGCTGGAAGCTCTGGGGTGCAGAGTGGCACCTCCACACCGTGAGTCGGTGTGGGGAGTCTTTTTGCTTACTCTGCATGGTTTTTTGTAGTCTTTTGTGCTGACCGCATAGTTCCCTTTTCTATCCTCTGACTATTTAGTGAAATCTGGCCTCCTTTGCTAAAACCTGTTTCATTCCTGTGTTTGTGACTTTCCTCTTAACTCACAGTCAATATATGTGGGGGTCTGCCTTTACGTTTGGGGAATTTCTCTGAGGCAAGGTAAGGCTTCTATTTCTATCTTTAGGTGTAGTTAGCTCTTAGGCTGTGAAGAGGCGTCTAGGGAGAGTTAGGTACGCTTCACGGCTATTTGTAGTGTGTGATAGGAGTAGGGTTTGCGGTCAGCAGAGTTCCCACTTACCCAGAGCTAGTCCCGATTTTGAATTTACTCATCAGGTCATTAAGGGTGCTCCTAACCACCAGGTCCATAACAGTACAGCTGGCCATAAAGTGTTAATGCATCTTAAAAGAGGGATAAGAGAAGTTCTGAACCCATTTTTTTTTCTTTGCAGTGTGTTTTGTCTCTCTTTTCCCCTTAACCTCTGGGTGGTTCAGGACTCAGGTGTAGATATGGATATTCAAGGTCTGTCCTCTTGTGTGGATCATCTCACTGCAAGGGTACAAAGCATTCAAGATTATGTAGTTCAGAATCCAATGTTAGAGCCTAGAATTCCAATTCCTGATTTGTTTTCTGGGGATAGATCTAAGTTTCTGAATTTCAAAAATAATTGTAAACTGTTTCTTGCTTTGAAACCCCTCTCCTCTGGTGACCCCATTCAGCAAGTACAAATTATTATTTCTTTGTTGCGTGGCGACCCTCAAGACTGGGCATTCTCCCTTGCGCCAGGAGATCCTGCATTGCTTAATGTAGATGCGTTTTTTCTGGCGCTTGGATTGCTTTATGACGAACTGAATTCAGTGGATCAGGCAGAGAAAATCTTGCTAGCTTTGTGTCAGGGTCAGGATGAAGCGGAGATATATTGTCAGACGTTTAGAAAATTGTCTGTGCTTACTCAATGGAATGAGTGTGCCCTGGCAGCATTTTTAAAAAGGGTCTTTCTGAAGCCCTTAAGGATGTTATGGTGGGATTCCCCACGCCTGCTGGTCTAAATGAATCAATGTCCTTGGCCATCCAAATTGATCGGCGTTTGCGCGAGCGCAAAATTGTGCACCATTTGGCGGTGTCCTCTGAGCAGAGGCCTGAGCTTATGCAATGTGATAGAACTTTGACCAGAACTGAACGGCAAGAACACAGATGTCAGAATAGGCTGTGTTTTTACTGTGGTGACCCCACTCATGCTATCTCTGATTGTCCTAAGCGCACCAAGCGGTTCGCTAGGTCTGTCACCATTGGTACTGTACAGCCTAAATTTCTTTTGTCTGTTACTCTGATTTGCTCTTTGTCATCCTACTCGGTTATGGCATTTGTGGATTCAGGCGCTGCCCTGAATTTGATGGACTTGGAGTTTGCCAGGCGCTGTGGTTTTTTCTTGGAGCCTTTGCAGTATCCTATTCCATTAAGGGGAATTGATGTCACGCCGTTGGCCAAGAATAAACCTCAGTACTGGACTCAGTTGACCATGTGCATGGCTCCTGCACGTCAGGAAGATATTCGCTTTTTGGTGTTGCATAATTTGCATGATGTGGTCGTGTTGGGTTTGCCATGGCTACAGGTTCATAATCCAGTATTGGATTGGAAATCAATGTCTGTGTCTAGTTGGGGTTGTCAAGGGGTACATGGCGATGTTCCGTTGGTGTCAATTTCTGCTTCCACTCCTTCTGAAGTCCCTGAGTTTCTGTCGGATTACCATTATGTATTTGATGAGCCCAAATCCAGTGTCCTACCCCCTCATAGGGATTGTGATTGTGCTATAAATTTGATTCCTGGTAGTAAGTTTCCTAAGGGCCGACTTTTTAATTTATCTGTGCCATAGCACGCCGCTATGCGGAGTTATATAAAGGAGTCCTTGGAGAAAGGGCATATTCGCCCGTCTTCATCACCGTTGGGAGCAGGGTTCTTTTTTGTGGCCAAGAAGGATGGTTCTCTGAGACCCTGTATAGATTACCGCCTTCTCAATAAAATCACGGTCAAATTTCAGTACCCTTTGCCTCTGCTGTCTGATTTGTTTGCTCGGATTAAGGGGGCTAGTTGGTTCACCAAGATAGATCTTCGAGGGGCGTATAACCTTGTGCGTATTAAACAGGGCGATGAATGGAAAACAGCATTTAATACGCACGAGGGCCATTTTGAGTACCTGGTAATGCCATTCTGGCTTTCAAATGCTCCATCTGTGTTTCAGTCCTTTATGCATGACATCTTCCGAAAGTATCTGGATAGATTCATGATTGTATATTTGGATGATATTTTGGTCTTTTCGGATGATTGGGAGTCTCATGTAGTGTTGAGCGATACCGTCCGATACTTGAAAGTATCGGTATCGGAAAGTATTGGCCGATACCGGCAAAATATCGGATCCAATCCGATACCGATACCCGATACCAATACAAGTCAATGGGACTCAGGTATCGGACGGTATTCCTGATGGTTCCCAGGGTCTGAAGGAGAGGAAACTCTCCTTCAGGCCCTGGGAACCATATAAATGTGTAAAATAAAGAATTAAAATAAAAAAAATCGCTATACTCACCTGTCCGACGCAGCCGGGACCTCGGCGATTGTAAGCGGCAGCGTTGTTTCTTTAAAATTCGCGCTTTTACTTGCTTACGTGAATTCCCGGCTTCTGATTGGTCAGGGCGGCCATGTTGCCGGGACTCGGACCAATCACAGCAAGCCGTGACGAAATTACGTCACGGCTTGCTGTGATTGGTCCGCGTCCCGGCAATATGGCGCCGTGACCAATCACAAGCCGTGACGTCACGGGAGGCTGGACACGCGCGCTTTTCAAAATAAGCGCGTGTCCAGCCTCCCGTGACGTCACGGCTTGTGATTGGTTAATGGCGGCCATGTTCCTGGGACGCGGACCAATCACAGCAAGCCGTGACGTAATTTCGTCACGGCTTGCTGTGATTGGTCCGCATCCCGGCAATATGGCGCCGTGACCAATCACAAGCCGTGACGTCACGGGAGGCTGGACACGCGCGCTTTTCAAAATAAGCGCGTGTCCAGCCTCCCGTGACGTCACGGCTTGTGATTGGTTAATGGCGGCCATGTTGCCGGGACGCGGACCAATCACAGCAAGCCGTGACGTAATTTCGTCACGGCTTGCTGTGATTGGTCCGAGTCCCGGCAACATGGCCGCCCTGACCAATCAGAAGCCGGGAATTCACGTAAGCAAGTAAAAGCGCGAATTTTAAAGAAACAACGCTGCCGCTTACAATCGCCGAGGTCCCGGCTGCGTCGGACAGGTGAGTATAGCGATTTTTTTTATTTTAATTCTTTCTTTTACACCTTTTTACATTAATGTTGTTTCGATACCGATATCCGATATTACAAAAATATCGGATCTCGGTATCGGAAATTCCGATACAGCAAGTATCGGCCGATACCCGATACTTGCAGCATCGGAATGCTCAACACTAGTCTCATGTGAAACAGGTCAGAATGGTATTCCAGGTCCTTCGTGCTAATTCCTTGTTTGTGAAGGGGTCTAAATGTCTCTTCGGAGTTCAGAAGGTTTCCTTTTTGGGCTTCATTTTTTCCCCTTCTACTATCGAGATGGATCCTGTTAAAGTTCAGGCCATTTATGATTGGACTCAACCTACATCTGTGAAGAGCCTCCAGAAATTCCTGGGCTTTGCTAATTTTTACCGTCGCTTCATCGCTAATTTTTCTAGTGTGGGTAAACCTTTGACTGATTTGACAAAGAAAGGTGCTGATGTGGTGAATTGGTCCTCTGCGGCCGTTGAGGCTTTTCAGGAGCTGAAACGTCGTTTTTCTTCGGCCCCTGTGTTGCGTCAGCCAGATGTTTTGCTCCCTTTTCAGGTCGAGGTTGATGCTTCTGAGATTGGAGCAGGGGCTGTTGTGTCTCAAAGAAGTTCTGATGGCTCTGTGATGAAGCCATGTGTCTTCTTTTCTAGAAAGTTTTCGCCTGCTGAGCGTAATTATGATGTTGGCAATCGGGAGCTGCTAGCTATGAAGTGGGCATTCGAGGAGTGGCGACATTGGCTTGAGGGAGCCAAGCACCGTGTGGTGGTCTTGACGGATCACAAAAATCTGACTTATCTCGAGTCTGCCAAGCGGTTGAATCCTAGACAGGCTCGATGGTCGCTGTTTTTCTCCCGTTTCGATTTTGTGGTCTCATACCTTCCAGGTTCTAAGAATGTGAAGGCGGATGCCCTTTCTAGGAGTTTTGTGCCTGATTCTCCGGGAGTCCCTGAGCCGGCTGGTATTCTCAAAGAGGGGGTAATTCTGTCTGCCATCTCCCCTGATTTGCGGCGGGCGCTGCAGGAGTTTCAGGCTGATAGACCTGACCGTTGTCCAGCGGAGAAATTGTTTGTCCCTGATAGATGGACTAGCAGAGTTATTTCTGAGGTTCATTGCTCGGTGTTGGCTGGTCATCCTGGGATTTTTGGTACCAGAGATTTGGTGGCTAGGTCCTTTTGGTGGCCTTCCTTGTCACGGGATGTGCGTTCTTTTGTGCAGTCCTGTGGGACTTGTGCTCGGGCTAAGCCCTGCTGTTCTCGTGCCAGTGGGTTGCTTTTGCCCTTGCCAGTCCCGAAAAGGCCTTGGACGCATGTTTCCATGGATTTTATTTCAGATCTTCCTGACTCTCAAAGGATGTCTGGGTGGTTTGTGATCGCTTTTCTAAGATGGTCCATTTGGTACCCTTGCCTAAATTACCTTCTTCCTCTGATTTGGTGCCATTATTTTTTCAACATGTGGTTCGTTTGCATGGCATTTCGGAGAACATTGTGTCGGACAGAGGTTCCCAGTTTGTCTCTAGGTTTTGGCGGCCCTTTTGTGCTAAGACGGGCATTGATTTGTCTTGTTCTTCGGCTTTCCATCCTCAAACAAATGGCCAAACCGAACGAACCAACCAGACTTTGGAAACCTATCTGAGATGCTTTGTTTCTGCTGATCAGGATGATTGGGTGACCTTCTTGCCATTGGCTGAGTTCGCCCTTAATAATCGGGCTAGTTCGGCTACTTTGGTTTCGCCTTTTTTTTGCAATTCTGGTTTTCATCCTCGTTTTTCTTCGGGGCAGGTTGAGCCTTCTGACTGTCCTGGTGTGGATTCTGTGGTGGACAGGTTGCTGCAAATTTGGGCTCACGTAGTGGACAATCTGACGTTGTCCCAGGAGAAGGCTCAACGTTTCGCTAACCGCCGTCGTTGTGTTGGTCCCCGACTTCGTGTTGGGGATTTGGTTTGGTTGTCTTCTCGTTATGTTCCTATGAAGGTTTCTTCCCCTAAGTTTAAGCCTCGTTTCATTGGTCCTCATAAGATTTCTGAAATTCTCAACCCTGTGTCATTTCTGTTGTGAATTTGGATTCTGGGCTCCCCCGGTGGCTACTGGTGGAATTGAACTTGTGACATCATCTTCCCTGTTCACCTGTTCTGATTAGATCTGGGTGTCGCTATATAACCTGGCTTCTCTGTTAGATGCTTGCCGGTCAACAATGTTATCAGAAGCCTCTCTGTGCTTGTTCCTGCTCCCAGACATCTACTAGATAAGTTGGACATTCGTCCATGTTTTGTTTTTGTATTTTGGTTCCAGTTCACAGCTGCAGTTTCGTTACTGTGTCTGGAAAGCTCTTGTTGATCAGGAATTGCCACTCTGGTATTATGAGTTAATGCCAGAGTCCTAAAGTAATTTCTGGATGTGTTTTGTTAGGGTTTTCTACTGACCATGAAAGTATGCTTTCTGTCTTCTGCTATCTAGAGAGCGGACCTCAAATTTGCTAAAGCTATTTTCCTGCTGCGTTTGTTGTTTCATCTCATGTCACCGCCAATATATGTGGGGGGCTTCTGTCTCCTTTTGGGCATTTCTCTGGAGGTGAGTCAGGTCTTATATTTCCCTCTGCTAGCATTATTTAGTTCTCCGGCCGGCGCTGGGCATATAGGGATAAAAAGTAGGACATGCTACCTGGCTACTTCTAGATGATGCGGTAGGTTTAGTTCATGGTCAGTACAGTTACATCTTCCAAGAGCTTGTTCCTATAGAGGCTTATGCTAGTTCTCTGGCCATGGAGATCATGACAGTTTGACCGGCCCACTAAAGGGTTAAAATCCTTGGCTGAGAAAGGAGAGAAATAAGAAGTCTGCTGAGAGTTTTTTTTTTTTTTTTTCCTCTGTGCTCTTAATTGGATCACTTGCCAGTCTGTCTATGCTGCAGTCTTTCTTTTTTTTCTCTCTCCTTATAATCTTTGAATGGCTTTGTGTTCACCTGTTAATAATGGATCTTCAGAGTGTAACTGCAGGTTTGAATAATCTCACCACGAAAGTACAAAATTTGCAAGATTTTATTATTCATGCTCCGGAATCTGAGCCGAGAATTCCTTTGCCGGAATTCTTCTCAGGGAATAGATCTAGCTTTCAGAATTTTAGAAATAATTGTAAGCTATTTTTGTCCCTGAAATCTCGTTCTGCTGGAGACTCTGCACAGCAGGTTGGGATTGTGATTTCCTTGCTCCGCGGCGACCCTCAAGACTGGGCTTTTGCATTGGCACCAGGGGATCCTGCGTTGCGCAATGTGGATGCGTTTTTTTTGGCCTTGGGCTTGCTGTATGAGGAACCTCATTTGGAACTTCAGGCAGAAAAAACTTTGATGTCCCTATCGCAGGGGCAAGATGAAGCTGAAATTTACTGCCAAAGATTCCGTAAATGGTCTGTGCTTACTCAGTGGAATGAGTGTGCCTTGGCGGCTACTTTCAGAGAGGGTCTCTCTGATGCCATTAAGGATGTTATGGTGGGGTTCCCTGTGCCTGCGGGTCTGAATGAGTCCATGACAATGGCCATTCAGATCGATAGGCGTCTGCGGGAGCGCAAACCTGTGCACCATCTGGCGGTGTCCACTGAGAAGACGCCAGAAAGCATGCAGTGTGATAGAATTCTGTCCAGAAGCGAGCGGCAGAATTTTAGACGGAAAAATGGGTTGTGTTTCTATTGTGGGGATTCTACTCATGTTATATCAGCGTGCTCTAAGCGTACTAAAAAGCTTGATAAATCCGTTTCCATTGGCACTTTACAGTCTAAATTTATTTTGTCTGTGACCCTGATTTGCTCTTTGTCATCTATTACTACTGACGCCTATATCGACTCTGGCGCCGCTTTGAGTCTTATGGATTGGTCCTTTGCCAATCGTTGTGGGTATGATTTAGAGCCTTTGGAAACTCTTATTCCTCTGAAGGGGATTGACTCCACCCCATTGGCTAATAATAAACCACAATACTGGACACAAGTGACTATGTGTATTAATCCGGATCACCAGGAGACTATTCGTTTTCTAGTGCTGTATAATCTACATGAGGATTTGGTGCTGGGATTGCCATGGCTGCAGTCTCACAACCCAGTCCTTGACTGGAGAGCTATGTCTGTGTTGAGCTGGGGATGTAAGGGGACTCATGGGGACGTACCTTTGGTGTCCATTTCATCATCTATTCCCTCTGAAATCCCTGAGTTCCTGTCTGATTATCGTGACGTCTTTGAAGAACCCAAGCTGGGTTCACTACCTCCGCACCGTGAGTGCGATTGTGCTATAGATTTAATTCCGGGTAGTAAATACCCAAAGGGTCGTTTATTTAATCTGTCTGTGCCTGAACATACTGCTATGCGAGAATATATAAAGGAGTCCTTGGAAAAGGGACATATTCGTCCATCGTCATCTCCCTTAGGAGCCGGTTTTTTCTTTGTGTCAAAAAAAGACGGCTCTTTGAGACCATGTATTGATTATCGGCTTTTGAATAAAATCACGGTTAAATATCAATACCCATTGCCGTTGCTGACTGATTTGTTTGCTCGCATAAAGGGGGCCAAGTGGTTCTCTAAGATTGATCTCCGTGGGGCGTATAATTTGGTGCGGATCAGGCAGGGGGATGAGTGGAAAACCGCATTTAATACGCCCGAGGGCCACTTTGAGTATTTGGTGATGCCTTTTGGTCTTTCTAATGCCCCTTCAGTCTTCCAGTCCTTTATGCATGATATTTTCCGCGATTTTTTGGATAAATTTATGATAGTGTATCTGGATGATATTCTGATTTTTTCGGATGACTGGGACTCTCATGTCCGGCAAGTTAAGAGGGTTTTTCAGGTTTTGCGGTCTAATTCTCTGTGTGTCAAGGGTTCTAAGTGCGTTTTTGGGGTTCAGAGAATTTCCTTTTTGGGATATATTTTTTCTCCCTCTTCCATTGAGATGGATCCTGTCAAGGTTCAAGCTATTTGTGATTGGACGCAGCCCTCTTCTCTTAAAAGTCTTCAGAAATTTTTGGGCTTTGCCAACTTTTATCGTCGATTTATTTCTGGTTTTTCGGATGTCGTTAAGCCATTGACCGATTTGACTAGACAGGGTGCTGATGTTGCTAATTGGTCCCCTGATGCTGTGGAGGCCTTTCAGGAGCTTAAGCGCCGTTTTTCTTCTGCCCCTGTGTTGCGTCAGCCTGATGTGACTCTTCCTTTTCAGGTTGAGGTCGACGCTTCTGAGATCGGAGCTGGGGCAGTGTTGTCGCAGAAAAGTTCTGACTGCGCCGTGATGAGGCCTTGTGCCTTCTTTTCCCGTAAATTTTCGCCTGCTGAGCGGAATTATGATGTTGGGAATCGGGAGCTTTTGGCCATGAAGTGGGCGTTTGAGGAGTGGCGCCATTGGCTCGAGGGGGCCAGACATCAGGTGGTGGTATTGACTGACCACAAAAATTTGATTTATCTTGAGACCGCCAGGCGCCTGAATCCTAGACAGGCGCGCTGGTCATTATTTTTTTCTCGGTTTAATTTTGTGGTATCGTACCTACCAGGTTCTAAGAATGTTAAGGCGGATGCCCTTTCTAGGAGTTTTGAGCCTGATTCACCTGGCAACTCTGACCCCACAGGTATTCTTAAGGAGGGAGTTATCTTGTCAGCTGTTTCTCCAGACCTGCGGCGGGCCTTGCAGGAGTTTCAGGCGGATAGACCGGATCGTTGTCCGCCTGATAGGCTGTTTGTTCCTGATGATTGGACCAGTAAAGTCATCTCTGAGGTGCATTCTTCTGCGTTGGCAGGTCATCCTGGAATTTTTGGTACCAGGGATTTGGTGGCAAGATCCTTCTGGTGGCCTTCCCTGTCACGAGATGTGCGAGGCTTTGTGCAGTCTTGTGACGTTTGTGCTCGGGCCAAGCCTTGTTGTTCTCGGGCTAGTGGATTATTGTTGCCCTTGCCTATTCCTAAGAGGCCTTGGACACACATCTCGATGGATTTTATTTCAGATCTGCCTGTTTCTCAGAAGATGTCTGTCATCTGGGTGGTGTGTGACCGTTTTTCTAAGATGGTTCATTTGGTTCCCCTGCCCAAATTGCCTTCTTCTTCCGAGTTGGTGCCCCTGTTTTTTCAAAATGTTGTTCGTTTGCATGGTATTCCTGAGAATGTCGTTTCTGACAGAGGAACCCAATTTGTGTCTAGATTTTGGCGGGCATTTTGTGCTAGGATGGGCATAGATTTGTCTTTTTCGTCTGCTTTTCACCCTCAGACTAATGGCCAGACCGAGCGGACTAATCAGACCCTGGAGACATATCTGAGGTGTTTTGTGTCTGCTGACCAGGATGATTGGGTTGCTTTTTTGCCATTGGCGGAGTTCGCCCTCAATAATCGGGCCAGCTCTGCCACCTTGGTTTCCCCGTTTTTCTGTAATTCGGGGTTCCATCCTCGATTTTCCTCCGGTCAGATGGAATCCTCGGATTGTCCTGGAGTGGATGCGGTGGTGGAGAGATTGCATCATATCTGGGGGCAGGTGATGGACAATTTAAAGTTGTCCCAGGAGAAGACTCAGCTTTTTGCCAACCGTCACCGTCGTGTTGGTCCTCGGCTTTGTGTTGGAGATTTGGTGTGGTTGTCTTCTCGTTTTGTCCCTATGAGGGTCTCATCTCCTAAGTTTAAGCCTCGGTTCATCGGTCCGTATAAAATATTGGAGATTCTTAATCCTGTTTCCTTCCGTTTGGACCTCCCTGCATCCTTTTCTATTCATAACGTTTTTCATCGGTCGTTATTGCGCAGGTATGAGGCACCGGTTGTGCCTTCCGTTGAGCCTCCTGCTCCGGTGTTGGTTGAGGGTGAGTTGGAGTACGTTGTGGAAAAAATCCTAGACTCCCGTGTTTCCAGACGGAGACTCCAGTATCTGGTCAAGTGGAAGGGATACGGCCAGGAGGATAATTCTTGGGTCACTGCATCTGATGTTCATGCCTCTGATCTGGTTCGTGCCTTTCATAGGGCCCATCCTGATCGCCCTGGTGGTTCTGGTGAGGGTTCGGTGCCCCCTCCTTGAGGGGGGGGTACTGTTGTGAATTTGGATTCTGGGCTCCCCCGGTGGCTACTGGTGGAATTGAACTTGTGACATCATCTTCCCTGTTCACCTGTTCTGATTAGATCTGGGTGTCGCTATATAACCTGGCTTCTCTGTTAGATGCTTGCCGGTCAACAATGTTATCAGAAGCCTCTCTGTGCTTGTTCCTGCTCCCAGACATCTACTAGATAAGTTGGACATTCGTCCATGTTTTGTTTTTGTATTTTGGTTCCAGTTCACAGCTGCAGTTTCGTTACTGTGTCTGGAAAGCTCTTGTTGATCAGGAATTGCCACTCTGGTATTATGAGTTAATGCCAGAGTCCTAAAGTAATTTCTGGATGTGTTTTGTTAGGGTTTTCTACTGACCATGAAAGTATGCTTTCTGTCTTCTGCTATCTAGAGAGCGGACCTCAAATTTGCTAAAGCTATTTTCCTGCTGCGTTTGTTGTTTCATCTCATGTCACCGCCAATATATGTGGGGGGCTTCTGTCTCCTTTTGGGCATTTCTCTGGAGGTGAGTCAGGTCTTATATTTCCCTCTGCTAGCATTATTTAGTTCTCCGGCCGGCGCTGGGCATATAGGGATAAAAAGTAGGACATGCTACCTGGCTACTTCTAGATGATGCGGTAGGTTTAGTTCATGGTCAGTACAGTTACATCTTCCAAGAGCTTGTTCCTATAGAGGCTTATGCTAGTTCTCTGGCCATGGAGATCATGACACATTTCGTTTGGTCTTTCCAGCTTCTTTTGCCATCCATAATGTGTTACATAGGTCGTTGTTGCGGAGGTACGTGGCGCCTATGGTTCCCTCCGTTGATCCTCCTGCTCCGGTGTTGGTTGAGGGGGAGTTGGAGTATGTGGTGGAGTATTTCGAGACGGAAGCTTCAGTACCTGGTTAAGTGGAAGGGCTATGGTGAGGAGGATAATTCCTGGGTTGTTGCCTCCGATGTCCATGCTGCCGATTTAGTTCGTGCCTTTCATTTGGCTCATCCTGATCGGCCTGGGGGCCCTGGTGAGGGTTCGGTGACCCCTCCTCAAGGGGGGGTACTGTTGTGAATTCCGTTCTCGGACTCCCTCCTGTGGTCATGAATGGTACTTTGGTTGGTTCTGCTCTTGGACTCCCTCTGGTGGCTTCGAGCGGAACTGCTGGTCACTGAGGTTGGCTTTATCAGCTGCTCTCGTTTATTGCTATTCTGCTTTCCTATTTAACTCCACTCAGATCGTTACTTCATGCCAGCTGTCAATGTTTCAGTATTGGTTCAGATCTCTCTTGGACTTCTCTGAGGACCTGTCTACTCCAGCAGAAGCTAAGTCTTTGCTAGTTCATTTGTTGTTACTGCTAATTTCTAGTCCAGCTTGCTATCATGATATTCCCTTGCTAGCTGGAAGCTCTGCTGTGCAGAGTGGCACCTTCACACCGTGAGTCGGTGTGGGGAGTCTTTTTGCTTACTCTGCGTGGTTTTTTGTAGTCTTTTGTGCTGACCGCATAGTTCCCTTTTCTATCCTCTGACTATTTAGTGAAATCTGGCCTCCTTTGCTAAAACCTGTTTCATTCCTGTGTTTGTGACTTTCCTCTTAACTCACAGTCAATATATGTGGGGGTCTGCCTTTACCTTTGGGGAATTTCTCTGAGGCAAGGTAAGGCTTCTATTTCTATCTTTAGGTGTAGTTAGCTCTTAGGCTGTGAAGAGGCGTCTAGGGAGAGTTAGGTACGCTTCACGGCTATTTGTAGTGTGTGATAGGAGTAGGGTTTGCGGTCAGCAGAGTTCCCACTTACCCAGAGCTAGTCCCGATTTTGAATTTACTCATCAGGTCATTAAGGGTGCTCCTAACCACCAGGTCCATAACAACCAGCACTGATTGGGTGCCGGGCATCACATGTCATTCCATCGCATCACAGCTCCGGGACTGCGAGTGCTGACACTGCAGGAACGGAGACACCAGAGGAAGTGAGTATAGGCTTTATTATTTTATCAGGGCCGAATATTTAGTTTAGTAAGGGGCTGTCCTAATAGTGGACAACCCTTTTAAGCTTATTGATGCTTAATCATTTAATCTTTTTGCTTTTTCTCACCTTGTTTTTAATTGCACAGTTAAAGTTTTGTTTTAAAATTTTACCATTGGTGCTGGATCCTTCGTCCATGTGTGAGCTGTTCCTCCTTATTTGGGTACACATTACCTCCATTTTTATGATCATTGGGGGTCCCAGCAGTTGCACTCCCAGACATCAGATGCTTATTACTTTTCCTATGAATAGAAGATTAATGCTGATTCTGGAAGAGCCTTTTTAATGAGGAAGGCCAAAGTTCTCATAACTAAAGAAGACGAATATACACTCACTGGCCACTTTATTAGGTACACCTGTCCAACTTCTTGTTAACACTTAATTTCTAATCAGCCAATCACATGGCGGCAACTCAGTGCATTTAGGCATGTAGACATGGTCAAGACAATCTCCTGCAGTTCAAACCGAGCATCAGTATGGGGAAGAAAGGTGATTTGAGTGCCTTTGAACGTGGCATGGTTGTTGGTGCCAGAAGGGCTGGTCTGAGTATTTCAGAAACTGCTGATCTACTGGGATTTTCACGCACAACCATCTCTAGGGTTTACTGAGAATGGTCCGAAAAAGAAAAAAAATCCAGTGAGCGGCAGTTCTGTGGGCGGAAATGCCTTGTTGATGCCAGAGGTCAGAGGAGAATGGGCAGACTGGTTCGAGCTGATAGAAAGGCAACAGTGACTCAAATCGCCACCCGTTACAACCAAGGTAGGCCTAAGAGCATCTCTGAACGCACAGTGCGTCGAACTTTGAGGCAGATGGGCTACAGCAGCAGAAGACCACACCGGGTACCACTCCTTTCAGCTAAGAACAGGAAACTGAGGCTACAATTTGTACAAGCTCATCGAAATTGGACAGTAGAAGATTGGAAAAACGTTGCTTGGTCTGATGAGTCTCGATTTCTGCTGCGACATTCGGATGGTAGGGTCAGAATTTGGCGTAAACAACATGAAAGCATGGATCCATCCTGCCTTGTATGGAGCATCTTTGGGATGTGCAGCCGACAAATCTGCGGCAACTGTGTGATGCCATCATGTCAATATGGACCAAAATCTCTGAGGAATGCTTCCAGCACCTTGTTGAATCTATGCCATGAAGAATTGAGGCAGTTCTGAAGGCAAAAGGGGGTCCAACCCGTTACTAGCATGGTGTACCTAATAAAGTGGCCGGTGAGTGTATAGTAGGATGTTCTCACAGTAATGACCATAGTTATATTTGTATATTTAATTTATATATTTGATATGTATATTTACATATGTTTAATTTTTTTGTAATTAGAGATTACAATTTTACTGTATGTTCTTTTCATGAAGATTTTCTGTTTAGATTATGATTAATATCAGCAGAGTTTAGAAGACAATTCAGTCTGCAGATATAACATAAAAAAAATACTCTTATTAATGAACAGAAGCTTATAACTATCAGGTATCATAAGGATGCTGCCTATCAGGGAAATTATTAAGATATAGAAAAACTGAAAGAGTGTACTAAAATAAAAAAGGACATTGCTAATTATATGGCGCATTGCATAAATAATAACTTAGTCCAAAACATATCTGTAAATAATGTCCAAAGAGCACATAATAATAATAATAATAATAATAATAATATATATATATATTAGTAAACTGCTCCGATCCTGGGGAAAATGCCGAGTGCCACTTCAGTGTTATATGATTCTGACTCAAAAGTTAAGCATATACAGTAATTTGACTTTTAGACTCTGTTTACACTAATACTTCCAGATCCGTTTGTCGCTATTTTTAAAATTTGGCTTTTAGATTCTGTTTTCTGATCTGTTTAAATTAGTTTTTATTAGACCTATCAGAATCTAACTTGTAGATAACAAAAAACTTTCTCATGACTCTTCCGAAACTATTGTTTTTGGCGATTCTTTTAGCAAATCGCATACATGCCTATGAGAGATATATTGAAGAAAAAAAGTTAAAAGAATTGAAACAAAAGCGGCTTTGTGGAAGGAGGTCATGATATATCTTTAAATCTTCAAAAAAATTGTTCAGAGTGGATGAGCTGCACAAAAAAATAAAATGAAAAATAGAAAACAGTATCGATCACTCAGGTAAATCAGTCCTGATAACAACTGCCAGTCATACATGTGCCAAGTTTTATTAATGCTTTCATATTGCAATTGCAATGGATGCACAAAAGTAATTTCCAACTGCTAGTGAGCTGCATTGAGGTCCTCTAAATATCACATGCATCTCCCTGGATACTGGTTGGGTTATAAAATAATTGCAGTATTACGGTTTTAGACAATTTTACAATTTTATACATTCCAAATGTTTCTTAATAAAATGACGAAAACCATTAAAGAAGAATTTCTTATATAAGTGACCCATAGTCAGCTGTGCAGTGCACTGAGAATTAATTCCTTTTCCTGACAGATGAGAATTTGTGGTTTTTCAATGTCTCTTTTATTTGAATTGTTCTATATCAGTCCTTGTATTTTATTTTTAATGTATATCTTAGGATGGATGTACACTACGTTTACAAATGTTGCATCCTATAATTGCAGAGATGTA
This sequence comes from Ranitomeya variabilis, assembly GCF_051348905.1. Classification (NCBI taxonomy): domain Eukaryota; kingdom Metazoa; phylum Chordata; class Amphibia; order Anura; family Dendrobatidae; genus Ranitomeya; species Ranitomeya variabilis. The sequence continues at coordinate 1,008,101,676 of NC_135232.1, read as the reverse complement.
TTACAATGGTAGGGGTTCTTTGGTATACAGTGTTTTCCTTTTTTTAATGCTTATTTGTGGGGTTATTTCCGTTGGGTCTTTTTTGGAGGTGGTAGGGGTCTTACTGGATGCTGCAGCCTACCGTTAACAATAAGAAAATGAGCCAATATGGACATACTACAAAGAGTACCATTTTAGTGCCATCTATAAATTAATTTTGGTGTGTTTCTTAGGTCATATTGGAAAATTAGGCATGCCTTTTTTAGGTGTTATGAAAAAAATCATGTAAAATGTACGAACACAAAAAAAAAAGAAAACAAAACAAAAATGTATGCTTTTAAAAACAAGCCAAAAAAATATGTGTGTAAAGAAAAACTAAAAGTTATTTATCCAAACTGAGTACAAAAGAAAAAGAGAAGACAATGTCCATAGCAAATAATGATTTTGCTGATGTTGCTCCCCAATGGATCTCTAAAAATGGAAAGTTTCCTTTTGGCAAATTCTACAGTTTTAAAATATCACTGTAATATGAACTATGAAAATGCTGAAATATAATAAGTAGAGATGCTTCACAATTAAAGTTGAGCAGAACTGGTAAAATTTGAATTCACCTTTTTGTGTGAATTTTCCCTGGAAATTCAATTTGCCGAAAAGTTATTCTTGGCAAATTTTATGTCCCTTACAATGCTCTTGGGTGTCTCTAAACTCCAAAGCATAATAAACATCACATGTGGAAACAAAAAGAAAATCCTTATATTCACCTTACTGTTCACCTATCTGAACCCTTCTTTCTTCACCGTCACCTGCTTCATATCACTGCTATGAGCACTGAATCTCGGGACTTCAGGCTGAGATGCCTGAGAGGGTTCTGCACAAGTGTGAGGAAGGTCACAATGACATGTCACAACGTTTACCATCAAGTGCGTGCATGTTCAGAACCATCTTTGGCCTCAACAGAGCTGAAAATCACGGCCAAGCCTGAGAGGCCTGGAAATTTCAGTGTTTGCAGTGATGATAAGAAGATGGGATGAGAGCCGCATGGATGACAGTGAGGAGCATAGGGTCCGGAGAGGTGAGTGGTAAGGTGAGTATTAGTGATGAGTGAGTATACTCATTGCTCGAGATTTCCCGAGCATGCTCGGGGGGTCTCCGAGTATTTGTAAGTGCTAGAAGATTTAGTTTTTGTTGATGCAGCTGCATGATTTACAGCTGCTAGCCAGCATAAGTACATGTGGGGGTTGCCTGGTTGCTAGGGAATCCCCACATGTACTTATGCTGGCTAAGAGATGTAAATCATTCAGCTGCGGCGATGAGAACTAAATCTCCGAGCACTAAAAAATACTCGGAGGACACCCGAGCGTGCTCGGGAAATCTCGAGTAACGAGTATACTCACTCATCACTAGTGAGTATAAGTGGTTTCTCTTTGTTTTTAAATCTTTAATTTATTATGCTGTGGAGTTTGGAGAGATCACATAGCATAATAAGGGACTTTAAATATGCGTAAAATAACTATACTCTGAGAGTGTAAGAATTTTTTTACTTTTTCATGGCCCTCTATGGTATAGAAAAAATTCATTATGCTGACTCGAATTACAAAAGATCTGCATTTTGTCAAATATGGATTTTTGTAATAGTCAAGTAGAATTCAACTTGAATCTATTCGCTCATCTCTACTCACTATGTTTTACTTGTATGAATATGTATGTTGTTTTTAATTTTTTATAAATATTTATTTTTCATATTTATTGTATTATTTACATACATGCTATCTGTATTTTTGTGTAGTGTTTGTCAAATTAGTGAATACTGGTGAAATGGCAACAGCTTGTGTACAAAATGCCTCTGAAAGTAGATGTCAAATGAAGATCGAGCATGTAAGATCACTACAAGCCCAAATCCTTTCATTGGAAGAAAAACAATAGACATATCAGTCTGGCAGCGACTTAGGCTGAGTTCACACTTGCAGGACGCATGCGGAAGTAGGCAGAGCGTAGGCGGAGCTTAAAGGAGGAACTGCACAGCCATACTAAGACCAGCCACAAGCAAGTGTGAAACTGGCCTTAGTCCTCTCTTTGTCCTACTGAAAACCAAGCACACTTGGCCAAGACACTAGAGATTAGTTGTCTTCAGACGTAATAAGTTAATAACTATTATATTAGTTGAGAGAAATATGGAGCAGTGAATTAAATATTTAACTTTTTAACAAAACCGACTAAAAATAAGACTGTCCTTGTTGTCTCTAGTAACTAGTGATCAGCTTTCATTTCTAAAACTGTGTTAAAATGAAAACTTCGCTGTGATTAATTGCTATGGGGAAAAAATGAAAATTCTTCTTTTTGACAGTTTTCCATAAATTTAAATTCTCCCTAACATTTATTAAGTAAGATAATATGTCACAGTACAATAAATGTTACAATAGACTGCATTCAGATTTTGGTAGAGAATCTATTTACAGCTGCTACGTGTACCAGAGACACTGCTATGATTAAAGGAGTTTTCCAAGTTTCATTTTTTATGCTTCTCTCTCTGAAAATAAACAAAACTTACCCCTCCTGCACCAGCACTACTTTTCCACCATTCCACTCGGTCTTGACATGACTGTAGTGCTGATGTCATATGGGCAGCAATAGGCAGCCAATCATCATGAGACTACTGAGCCCAGTGATTGGCTGCCACAGTTATATGCTCTAGTTGGATCTCACCACTGCGTGTCTGTCAACAAAGACCAAAGTCAGCACTTGAGAGTCAGGGGGTAAGTCTCATTTTGATATTTTTTGTACTATTTTATTAGAGGATGCCTATGGTATAAATCAATTGAAACCTCAAAGATATGAATATATTCTACACCTTACACGATAATTAGTGACATTGTGGACCATGATGCTACTTGTCTTTCCACTATTACTAACTCAGACTAACACAGATTTCAGGAATTGTCTCTTAAATACTTGAACTAACATTTTCGCTACATCTTTTAACTACTTTAAAGGAAATCTGTCAGTGAGATCAACCCTACTAAGCCATCTATATGGGTATGTAGGTCACAGAATGTTAAATGAAATGTCACCGTGATATCCACGATTTGGTGTCTTATTCAAGAGAGATTCATATTTTTCTTATGCAAATGAGTAAAGATCTATGGGCCGTATGTAGATCTCACCAAAAATCTGCCTCCAGAGCTTAATATGAAAGAAATGGGCATTATCAGCGTGAGAGATGTAATGACTTATAGTTTGTTCTCCTGATCTGCATGTCTCACATTGATAACTCCCCTTTTGATTTGCAATAAGCTCTGAAGATTCTCAGTGAGATCTATGTCTGGCCCGTAGATCTTAACTGCTCATTTACATATTAATAAACTTGGTTTTCTCTGGGAAGAAGACATCAAATCACAGATATTAAGGTATCATTTTATTCTATTACCTGCATGCTAATATAGATGGCTTAGGAGGGTTAATCCTGACTGATTCCCTTTAAATGTGCTGTAATATTATCATTTTCCTTTTTTTAAATTAGAAATGCTTGCCTGACTTATTACCCGTTGTAGATAGACACATATAACTATAGAAATATGATGTAACCATAAATACTGCCAATTTTACCATTTAGCTAGATTACTCAAATCTACTTGCTTTAAATTCAAGTGATTTGTCTTGCTATCATTATCCCATATAAGTTAAAAAGCCTAAATGAATACTATTTCTTAAATACATTTTGTTGCCTTATTTAAGCAATGTAAAATGCATTGCTTGAATTGTTTTGCTAATATTAAATTTCATTATTTTAAAAAGCGAAAAATCTAAAAAAATATATTTTCAACTAAACTTTTCAGTTGCTTACAACGAAAGTCCCCAATCTATTTAAAAGAACATATAAGTGTGTATATGTGTACATACACTTAAATAATAAGGTATAAAAATGTATAATAATGTATATAGAGCTTTATTGAATTTTCTTGTGCCATGTAATGCCAAAGTATGGCACTATAGAAGCAATGCTTAAAGTGGAGAATATCTGCATATAAAGGAGATATAAAAAGGGTGCCATATTACACATTCGTGTTGTACTAGAACTAAGTGAAAGCAATATAGAAGAGCTAATGAGAATAAAAGATAAACAACCAATTATATCTAGGAATAAAATTATAGATCTTTTATTTATTTGAGTATTATCAATTATTTTATTATTTTATACTATTATTTGATTATTATCAAATAATCTATTAAATTAAATGCCTTAATCGAAAGATGACAGCACATGGCCTATCAGTTCTTTCTCTTCCTTCTTACTTTCTCTTTCACATCCCCCTTTTATTAGGAGACATAATTGAATAAAGAATAGATACAGAACATCTGATTACTAATTGCAATGCTTTTGTCGACCTCCTTTTACTATGTTTAAGGCTCACATAGCTCATATATGTTTTTCGTTGACAAAAAGATATCTTGTATTTTTATCCCTGACAAAACTGAATACTTATAAAAGAATATTATGGCTTCAATTTATAGTTTTTATAAAAATTTGTACAGTTTGAAAAGAGATACAAATGTGTAAGATACTCTCTCAATCAAATCTCCATGGTATTAATATCACTGCTACCATTAATTAAGAGCCTCTAAAGGGAATCTGTCAGTAGGATTAACCCTCCTAAGCTGTCTATATGGGAATGCAGGTAAAAGAAAGTTGAATAAAAGGAGACCTTGAAAACTGGGATCTGATGTCTTATTCCAAATAAATCTATATTTTTCTTATTTGTAAATTATATCTTCCAGGCTATGGGGAGGATGTTACAAAGATAAGTCTGCCTCTAGAGCATATTTTAAATGAAAGGGGAGTTACCAGTGTGAGTGAGATAACTAACACAAAACAGTAGAACTGAACTTTGTCTTGTCCACAAACATGTAGCCAGCTGCAGCTCTAACAGTTCTGCTGTAATGGAACACTGGCTGCTTATGTATGGAATGGAAGCTGAAGCTCTTAGAGAGGAATATGAAAGTGTGTCAGTTATAGTACCACTCTGCAGTGAGATCAATTACTAACCCCTTAGTGACCAACTCAATTTTAACCTTAATGGCCAGGTCAACATTTTGAAATCTGACCAGTGCCATTTTATGTGGAAATAACTCTGGAACGATTCAAAGTATCCCAATGATTGTAAGATTGTTTTTTCGTGACACATTGCACTTTATGTTAGGGGTCAATTTAAGTTGATATATTTTGCATTCATTCGTGAAAATATCAACATTTTGATCAAAACTTGGAAACATTTGAATTTTTTAAAATTTAAATCTTTATATCCTTCAACCAGTTAGTCATGCTGTACAAAATAAATAAAAAATATCATTACTCATATGTCTACTTTACATCTGCATAATTTTTCAAATGTAATTTTATTTTGTTAGGATGTCAGAAAGTTTAAAAGTTTAGTAGCAGTTTCTCATTTTTTAAAGAATTTTGCAAAACCTGTATCTTTAGGTACCAACTCAGATTTAATTGTACTTTGAGGGCCCTATATATTGTAAACTCCCCAAAAGTGATACCATTTTAAAAACTGCACTTCTCAAAAACTACTATCAGGAAATGTTTACATCCTTCAGGTGCTGCACAGAAATTAGCACAAGAAAATGGACCCCACTATTTGTTACCTAGTTTCTTCAGAGCGTGCTGATGCCATTCCATGTCATGTTGCATTTTCAGAGCCCTTGACATGCCAATATAGCAAATATCCTTCCACAAGTGACCCCATTTTGGAAATTAGGTGCCTAAAGGAATTCTTCTAGGGGTGTACTGGGCATTTTTATCCTGCAGGTGATTCAGGAAATTTTATGACATTTAGATGTGAACAGAAAAAATTACATTTTTCACACGAAAATATTGCTTTAACACTAAATTTAATATTTAAAATATTGCTTTAACACTAAATTTAATATTTTCACTAGGGGGAATAAGAGAAAAATGGACCCCATAATTTATTATGCAATTTTACTGGCAGTACCCCATATATGGTTGTACATTATGGCACACGGCAGGGATCAGATGAGAAGGAGTGCTACTTGAATTTTGGAACGAAGATTCCAAATTTGTGGGCGTCATTAGCAGATTCCCTGAGGTGCCAAAACAGCAGAAACCCCCACAAGTGAACAGATATTGAAAAATTCACTGCTTACGGAATTCACGAGTACTGAGTATTTTGAACCCACTGCTGCCTCATAGAATTTTATAACATGGGAACTTGGATATATAACATTTTAGTTGTAAAAATGTAATTTTTTTATTGTTGCAAATTTGTCACCTCCTCAAGAGTTAACAGGTGAAACTGGACCTCATAATGTATTTTTCTATTTCTTCGAAATAGGGTGAAGTCCTATATGTCATCATAAACTACTGTTTGGGTTGAGAAGGAAAGAGTGCTATTTGGCTTTCAGAGCCTTAGGATAGTTTGCAAGCAATGTTGTCAGTGCCCCTAAGGGGCCAGAATAGCTGAAAAACCCCCAAAGTGACCCTATTGTGGAAATTGCATCTCTCAATGAATTCATCTACTGCTGCAGCAACTGTTTAGTGCCCATACATTGTGCCCCCATACAGTGTAGTGAAGAAAAAAGGGAAGAAAAGTCAGCTCACCACGTTGTAGGAATACAGAAGAGAGGTCCCGCGTGGATGGCCTGGAGCAGGGCAAAATCCTCAGTATGAAAAGGATTGGAAATCCAGCGAGGTATATGTGGTAAAATTCAGAAATAACTTTATTATCAAAAATGAATAAAATTCAAAAACAAAGATGTAGTCACCAGCGGCACACTGAGCAATTTGTTTCGGCTAAGGAGCCTTATTCCTGGTAGTGCATAGTATAGCAGTTTTTGATAATAACAGTTTTTCTGAATTATGCCTCGATGGATTTCCAATCCTTTTCATATTGCAGATTTTGCCCTGCTCCAGGCCATCCATGTGGGAACTCTCATCTGTATTCCTACAATGTGGTGAGCTGGCTTTTCTTCTTGGTTGCAGACTTTGAAAGTAAGAGACTAAACTTCTTTACGTCTATGTTCAGTAATGATCAACATAAAGAAGTGGATCTCAATTGCACTGCAGTAAACTCTAACAATGATTTTAACAGTCTTATGAAACAACTAGAAACTAAAATGTTAAAATACACAAAAATTTGGTGGGAGGCTACCACTTTAAAGTTGTATATTTCTATTAAAAGGATTTCCAATCCTTTTCATACAGTGCAGTGCCCCCCTTATATTATAGCATCCCCAAACACTATGCATTGTGTGTGCTTCTGCAGACATACACCTCGTAAATTGTTAATTGCGCTATCCCTGCTCCTATAATGTTAAACTGGTGGCGGTTTAGGCCCAGTGGGGCTCAGATGTGGGAGGATTTGTAATCGTGAGCGCAGATTTCACTGGAATTAGTTTTTTCAGATGGGGGTGTCATGTTGCTTTTCCAGAGTCTTTGCTCTACCAGTAACATGGGAACTCCCAATATTTAAAGTGACAAATGATGGACCTGAATGGGGGCTTATTTTTATGGGATTTTTATTGATAACATTTTGGTGTACCTAAAAAATTTTGATCGCTTTCAGGCTGGAGTCACATTCTTGTGTTCTAAACACTTACGTCAGAGTTTCAGTGTAAATCCCATGGAACCAGTCACTACAATGAGGCAGATAGAGATGCTTTGAACTGTATTTGCCATCTAGTTCTGGTGGTGGCCATCTTTTTTGGCATTCACAGTATGGTGGTCGACCTCACTTGTTAGCTAAATAGACTCATAAATTGATCGGACAACTCCAGAACAGAGATCAGGCAGAGTCCAAAGGGAGTTACTGCGCAGTAGCAGAGATTCGCTTGCGCAGAAGATCAATGAAGACTCTGCCCATAGAAGGGCGGATAAGTTTCACATAACCACACGAGTGGACAGTGCATGCGCGGGATTACAGTGCCACAACTGGACGTCACAGGTTAGTGTGATATGCATGGTAGGGGGTGCCATTATAATGAAGAGAGGAGGCAGGGATTTTCTCCAGGCACAGCACTCACAGGAGCCTGGAAGAAATCAATAACATGTACCATTAAACCTGCTTTTCTCAACATCTATACTGCAGCTATGGGGTACACAGGTAAGGCTGGATTAACCATTCTATTACCTGTCTGCCCATGGTAAAAGCTTATATTTGTCCAGGTCCAGGGGGGTAACAGATTCCCTTTAATGACCACCATTTTATTGCGTATTGGCAGTAAAATAATCTGTGGAAGCTGATTCTCATGCAGATCAGTGTGTGGACCATAATTCTGAACAGGTCAGACTCCAGAATAAGACATCGGATAGCAGATATCTAGGTATCTTTATATTCAGCTTCCTTTGACCTGCATGGCCATATAGACAGCTCTGCAAGGTTGATCTTACTGACAGATTCCTTTTGCGGTCACCATGCATATACAGATTAATGTCCAATGAAACTACTGATTTTATATATGGGGCTTTCTGACTTGCCTCTAACTGATGATATTGGGGAAAAAAACAATGGGGCATGTTGATTGTTAATGCCTTATCTTATGGCCTGTGTCCCAATATGTCTTTCAAAAGAGCAATTATTAAAAAATAGATTCATTGTTTAAAACACAGCATGAACCATCAATTGCAAATCAGCTGTACAGCATATGTTTCATATCAACTAACTTAAAATTAAAATGGCAAGTCTAATGGGATCATAGAAATATGTACAGGATATCTAAGAACTGATTGGCCATTGTAAATATCACTCACTCATCTAAATATTACTGAAAGCAGTTAATTTAGAAGCAGAAAGAGGCTACATTTAAAATAATGTTGCTAAAAATATACGTAAAGTCAAATATCAACCAAAAAAACAAATCAAATTAACAATTAAAAGAGAAAAGAATTTAGAATTAAACTAACAAAGTATTACTACTTCATGAAAAAAATATTTTTTCCAGTTAGTTAAATTACATTGGTGTGAAAAAGTGTTTGCCCCCTTCCTGATTTCCTATTCTTTTGCATGTTTGTCACACTTAAATGTTTCAGGTCACGAAACAAATTTAAATATTAGAAAAAGATAACACAAGTAAACACAAAATGAAGTTTTTAAATTAATGTCTTTATTATTAAGGGAAAAATGAATCCAAACCTATAGGTCCATGTGTGAAGAAGTGCTTGACCCCTAAACCTAATAATTGGTTGGGCCACACTTAGCAGCAACAACTGCAATCAAGCGTTTGCGATAACTGGCAATGAGTCTTTTACAACGCTCTGGAGAAATTTTGGCCCACTCACATTTGCAGAATTGTTGTAATTCAGCCACATTGAAGGTTTTAAGGTCATGCCACAGCATCTCAATCGGATTAACATCAAGACTTTGACTAGGCCACCCTAAAGTTTTAATTTTGTTTTTCTTAAGCCATTCAGAAGTGGACTTGTTGGTCTGTTTTGGATCATTGTCATGCTGGATAATCCAAGTGCGCTTCAGCTTGAGGTCACAAACAGAAGACCGGACATTCTATTTCAGGATTTTAGGGTGGAAAGCAGAATTCTTGCTTCCATTTACCACAGCAAGTCTTTCAGGTCCTGAAGCAGCAAAACAGCCCTAGATCATCACACTATCACCACACTTTACTGTTGGTATGATGTTCCTTTTCTGTGTTACTTGTACTCCAAACGTAATAGGACATACACCTTCCAAAAAGTTCAACTTTTCTCTCGTCAGTCCACAGAGGCTTGGGGATCATCAAGATGTTTTCTGGCAAAACTGAAACAAGCCTGTATGTTCTGATTGCTCAGCAGTGGATTTCATCTTGGTACTCTGCTATGCAGGCCACTTTTGCCCAGTCTATTTCTTATGATGGAGTCATGAACACTGACCTTAACTGAGGCAAGTGAGGCCTGCAGTTATTTGGATGAAGTTTTGGAGTCTTTTGTTACCTCTTGAATGAGTTGTCACTGCGCTATTGATGTAATTTTGTTTGGCCGGCCACTCGTGGGAAGGTTCACCACTGTTACATGTTTTCACCATTTGTGGATAATGGTCCTCGCTGTGGTTCGCTGGAGTCCCAAAGCTTTAGAAATTACTTTATAACCTTTTCCAGACTGATATATCTCAATTACTTTATTTCTCATTTGTTATAGAATTTCTTTGGATTGCAACATCATGTCTAGCTTTTGAGAATATTTTGGTCTACTTCACTTTGTCAGGAAAGTCCTATTTAATTGATTTCTTGGTTGAGAACAAGTGTGGCAGTAATCAGGTCTGTGTGTGGTTAGGGAATTTGAACTCAGCCTCCCAAAGATGTGATAAACCACAGTTAATTTATGTTTTAAAGGGGAGCCAACCACTTTATCACACAGGGCCCTGTAGGTTTGGACTTATTTTTCCCTTAAAAATAAACACCTTCATTTAAAAACTGCAATTTGAGTTTACTTGTGTTATCTTTGTCTAATATTTAAATTTGTTTGGTGATCTGACACATTTAAGTGGGACAAATATGCAAAAGAATAGGAAATAAGGAAGGAGGTACACACTTTTTACACCACTGCATATGTCTTCCTAAAATTCCTTAGCATGGTTAAAATTAAATGTGTTTACATATAATATATTATCTTCTCTTCTCTCAGCAATAACTGTATATTTGATATAAAATTAAACTCTTTTACAAAATAAATCTTGCCATTGATTACAACATTGAAAAGAGTGTAAAATCAATATGTTGGTATAATATAAATTAAAGGGGTAGTTCACGTTTTTTTCTCTTAAAATTATGCTCATGATGGTTTGAAAATACAAAAATCCCTATACTCACTTACTGATCCCCAAGCCTCTCTTCAGGAGCGCTGCAAGTGTCCCTAACCAGTTTCTTTGATTTCTATTCTGACTGGGAAATCACTGGTCATAGCTGTTCTCACCAGAAGGTAAAGCTAGGAAACAGCCGGGAAACTCAGTAGAGCTATGGAAGAGCGGTGGAGGACTACTATATGAGTGTAGTTTTTTTTTCAGATCATGAAGGTTCCAGTTTTAAGAGGAAAAAAAATGAGGTTGAACACTTCATTAAATAGCCTGTAGTAAGTTGTACACTGCTTGCACCTGTCAATTTCCATCTATTGGGAAATAAAATATTTTTTGCAAGATCTATTACAAAGCGCAAAAAACATAATTTTAAGATATTAGGAATATGTTTTGCACTCACACTTTAAAAGCAAAAAAAGCTGCTGAAAAACACTCTCCAAAACTCCAAAAATACATGGTATATTTAAATCCATTTCCCAAAAAAAATTATGAAAAAAGAGGCAGAACTTAAAATAGTTAGAAAATGTACCAAATCCATTACCACGGTTTACCATTTTGTCCCAAAGCTCATATGTGATATCAGCTAACAGTTGAAAATAAAAGTATCTGCCAGGTCGAAGTGCAGTATAGGCTATTTTCACCATGCCATAAAGTTGGACAAATTTTGATACGTCTCCCCCCACAGTTTTATCAATGGAATGGAAGATGTTAATTTTTGGTGAATGTGTTATGGAGCTTTTGCTTCAATTGTGGCAAAAAAAAGAAAAAAAAATGTTAAAAAAATAATTATGTACCATGCTTGCAATGCTTGAATTATATTGCACTTATATATTATGTTGGCGAAATATGCAAGAAGAAAAAATATATGTTTTTATCATCATGTATTCATATAAATATATAAATATATATAAATGGTGTCTGTTGACAAGAGCACTGTAAATGGCATTTTCAAAAAAAGAAAATATGTATGTGTTGTAGAAACATGCCGAAAACTACAGAGTACTGCAGATAAATGACAGGTATGGTCATTAGAAAAATTGCAATTAAAACATAATGGAGGATGAGTTTCTAAGGGAATTTATTTTTTGGTGTTTGGTCATTTTCCTGTGCTAGGAACACTGCATGCTTTATATGATGTAATTTTTCCATTTACTCCTAGCAGACCCAGCCTCAAACTAAATGTCTAAATAAATACTCTAACTTATTTACTGATGACTGTAAATATTTTAATGTAAAAATAAATTCTCTTTATTACTAAATGTTTTGCTATTATTTGTTCTAATTATGTCACAAAGTATAAAAAGTAAGAAATTAAGCAAGAGCATATGGAAGATCCAAACAACATAGTTGGTTTCCAAGTGAGGCTATCCAGCTGCTGCAAAGCTACAACTCCCAGAATATTCTGATTACACAGGTCTACTAAAAATATTTTTTGTAATCATCGCAGGTGACTTTGTACTTTTCTGAGTCATCTTCATGTCCTGATTTAAAAAATGTATATAGTTTTTCTGTTGCACGTATAGTTTCCATGGAGAAGAATCATTATTATAAGGTGTAGGAAATATACTGGCGACATCAAGAAAACAGTAATCTACATATCAGAAAAAAATGCTTCACCTTACAAAACAGTTTTTATTGAGCCAAAACAATTTCACATGCAAAACAGAAACCAAAATATGACCAGAAATTAAAAGTGCTTGACATTAGACTGTCGTTGATACGATTTTTCAGGGTTATCTCTATATAACATCTAATAGTAATCTGCCATCATTGAGTCATTCCAAAAACCCTGGTAGCGGTGTTCCATTACTTTAATGTCCTGGTGAAACCGCTCGCCTTGTTCATCGCTTACATCCCCAAGATTTTGAGAGAAGGAATCTAAATGTGAATGCAAAAAGTGCATTTTCAGAGATATGCGACATCCAAGACACTGATATGCATTTAGCATATCATTGATGATGCGATGCTTATATTGTATACCATCCAAAAGAACTGACAGATTTTCCTTTAGATAACATGAGTGAGCAATAGGGATTGATGGTTTCATATTTCCATTGTGAAGCAACACTGTTTTCAAACTTCTCTGGGATGAGTCAATAAACAATCGCCAATCTGCAACAAAATACTCTTGATTCAGTTATTCAAAAAGGCCATTCACATTGTTACAGTACACCATTGGTCCATCAACTGTGAAAAATTGTGTTAAAGTGTTACTTCTGTTTCGGTAATAACACACTTTGACATCATCATGAAGAAGATTCTTCTGTTTCAACCTAGATGCAAGTTCAGCTTTATCTTTTGACAATGAAAGGTCTCTGTTGAGATCATTTAATTCATGTTGAGTAAAGCATTCTGGCTGCTCGGCTGCTCCATCAGGTACATACTCATCTTGACTTCAGGTCTCCATGTCTTCGCCAATAGCTTTAGCTCCGTAGTCTTCAAATTCTACTTCATTTTCATCCAATCTAGAAAACGGTTGCACAAGAACTGGCAAGGTACCATCATGTGGAACTGGCCTAATCGCAGATTCAAGTTCAGGGTAATTAATCTTATGTTTGTTCTTTGTAGAAAAGCCCTTCAGTTTGACAAAACAAAAGTAGCAGTTATCACTATGATTTTTGTGCTCTCTCCAAAACATGGGAACAAAGACCATTTGAACAACTTGAGCGTATCACGAGGGGCACAGCTTTTGTCTTGATCACAAAGTGGACACTGAAAGTACATCTGGTACATCTTTTTAATATCATGAGTAGTGATGAGTGAGCACTAAAATGCTCGGGTGCTCGTTGCTTGGGTCGAGCAAATTGGAATATTCGGGTACTCGACCCGAGCAATGAGCCCAATGTAAATATACGTACATCTCATTTTTATGACATTTCCACCTGGAGGAGTAACATTTGTTTTGGTTTCAGATTAGAATCGGGCATCATAAAAACACCCTTGCACAAAAATTGAGTGACTTTTGCATCAAAGAATACGTTTTTCCCTGGCTTTCTAGTGGTGGATAATGAGGAGACATTGATGAAGGCCTCATTAAAAACTACTGCTCTCATCAGCCTACACCTGCTGCGTAGTGACAGCAGGAGCGACTGATGGGAGTATTAATCAGCTGACACCTGCGCTGTAAATAAATAATTAAAGAAAAAAAGTCTGCCAGCTTCAGCAAGGCTGCTCATCAAGAATAGAGGGATCCCCACCTCGATTTTTTTAATAATTTAAATAAATAATTAAAAAAAATGAAGTGGCGTCCCCCCTGCTAAAGCAGACATCTTGGGGCTGGCATTCTCAGGCTGGTAAGGGGCCATGGATATTGCCTCCCCAGCCTAAAAGTAGCAGCCCACAGCCGCCCAGAAAACACGCATCTATTAGATGCTCCAATTCTGGTGCTTTGCCCGAGTCTTTCCACTGGCCTTGTAGTGGTAGCAAGTGAGGTTTATGTTTGTGGGGTTGATGTCATGCTTGTATTGTCAGGTGACATCAAGCCCATGGCTAAGAAATGGAGAGGCATCTAGAATACACCTATGCATTACTAATCCTATAGCTTTATGGTAAATGAAGACACAGATAGAATAAAATCCTTCATTTGAAATTAAACAAACACACTTACTTTTTTATTTAAAAATAACAAACACAGTTATACTCACCAAACACCAATTCCATTGAATCCATCATCTCCTGTAATAAAAATGAAAAAACAACAATATCCTTCATCTGTCTGTAGTTCTGTCTTACGCCGTAATCCATTGATTGACTGAAATTGATCAGAAGCAGTGTTTGCCACACTGTAATGCACATAACACCGTGGCAAATACTGGATGTTTGGGCCCCACATTCAAGTGAATGAGGTTCGGCTACTTGACCCCGAACTTTTTTTTAACTGTTCAGCCGAACCCACAGGACCCCAACATCCAGGGGTCAGCCCATCTCTACTGGAGAGTGCATTGCTAACTGATTACATGGGTTTTGAAGAAGCACAAAGTTGAGATGTAGATGGGATGCTAGGAGTTAACCCGTCTCCTCGAATATAACTACTCTGCACAATCGCAAGGGTCTTGGCAGTTACTAGTTGCCAAGCTTCATAAAAACCAGCTGTACACAATGAAACATAAAATGCTCTCATTGCAGGAGAATAACAGCAGATAGAAAAAAAGCAAGTCAATTGCAAACTTGTTTATTTTCATGCTGTCGAACTAATTAACAAAATTCAATAAATTGAAAACACCTTTTTAAGTAATAAAAGTTATTAATGAAAGAATTTTGGAGCTGAAAAAATTGGAAAATGTACACATAAAGAATAAACTCACTTCGTTGTAATGGCGTGTAAACAACCAACAGACAAGGTGTAATCATTTTACTATTAAATGTCACATACAGTGCACATTATTGTTTTTAACATGTTGACATATAAGATAAAAATGTCACTCAGTCACCTTTTCAATTAGACATGCTCATACAAATACACGAATGTATCATCTAAAGTTAAATCAGTCATTGCTGTAATCACTTATTTTTCTATAGCAGGAAAATGAATCACCTGAGATATTCTTTAGTCAGCAGTAATAATTTCTTGAATGTAAATATGTACAACCAAGTAAATAAGGCATTGATGGAAGCCACTTGAATAATGTGTAAGCTTACAGATGACTTCTCTGTCCTATTCATAGGTAATTATATGTACACAGTGATGATAATGCTTGCGAGTTTCGTCATTATTCTTCACATCTCATGAATTGCATAACTGAAATGGATCATCATGACTTTATAGCACTTTTTCATTTTTTGCTAGTAAATACATGCTCCCAGTTTCAGATGATTATTGCTCAATCTAAAAACAGGTCAGGAACATAAAACCCACAGTTTTAGATCAGTCTTACATCCAGAGTGCATTTTTAATGTTTTTTTTACATATTTTTTTCTTTTTAAACTATGGCAGTCGTTGTCTTGTGTTCTTGTGTTAACATGGCTCTTTCTGATCTTTCAGTAGGTTTTTTTCGTATTTATACATGTATGAAATGTCACAAATCATGAAGAGCAGCACTGATAAAAACACATAATGGCAAATTTTCTTTGGTTAAAAAATGCAGATAAACAAAGAAATTATAAGGTTTCGTCTACGTCTGAGAAATTATATGTAACAAGAAACCCAACATAGCATTGAAAGTGTCTGAATTAGTAATACCATTATTACTTTGTTCATTTCAGCTAAAGAAAACTACTTAAGCTGTTTATACTTGTAACAGCAGTTGCCACAGTTTTGTGAATCATTTTTTGCCCTTATGTGGATAATTTTAAATACAACTTTTTTTATAGAAATATTAAAAAGTTTTATTAAATAAATGGAGAAAGGGTGGGAGGAGAAAGGGAGAAAATAGGAGACCGGGTGAGTGTACATGGAAGTAGAGGGGATATAAATGAGTGTAAAAAAAAAAGACTGGAGGGAGTGACCAAAGATTGTGCTGAAACAGTGGCTGAGAATACATTAAACCATATAAGGAAATAATCAATATGATTCTGTAACTTACAAGCAAGTTAAATCTATCAGAGTAAGCCAAAATCTTGGCAATATATTAATAGCACCCTCCTGTGGGTGTGTCATGGCTTAGTAACCTGTTGAAGAATGGTCGTTTCCCATCCTGCACTTTCTTCACTGTTCAATTGCTGATGGTTTCTATTGTCTATGGGTTTTTTCTTGGGTTGCTCCTCTTCACATTCTGGAAGTGGTTTTGTATGTTCACCCTTCACTACATTTCAATGCTGGCTATACTTCTAGGTGGATTTGTGCTAGAGGGTTTAAGCCCTTCAGTTATAGGATTTTCTCTGCTAGGCAAATACCTTTTGTATTCCTGCTGAGTTTGTTTGTCCACCTTCCCAGCATCCCTTCCTGTGACCACAGTTAGGATTCTGTGAAGTTATTATTGTTTCATTTATTTTTGGTTCTCCTTAGTTTTACCTCTCTCCCTTTTATGAATGTGCTTTAAGTTTCTTCACTCTAGGTCTTAGTGTCCACCTTCTCAATTTCTTCTCCCTTTGTTAGCAGGGTGTAGCGACCTCCCCTCTGGTTCCTCTGGAGGTACGAAAAACCACTCAACAGCCTTTTATTGAGTCAGGTCCTAGGTGATGTTTTTTAGTTGTGCGTATAGGGTCTTTCTAGTCTTTGCAGGGACCAGTAGTGTGTGGATGCGTCCCCTCTCTGTAATAGGTCTTCCTTATTTGGCCAGCCTCACACTCAGCGTATAAAAATACGGTCTGTTTTTTATGGCCGTAATATGCAGAAAAGTCCCCAAAATAATGGTCCGTATGTCATCCGTAGGCAGGGTGTGTCAGCGTATTTTGCGCATGGCATCCTCCGTATGTAATCCGTATGGCATCCGTACTGCGAGATTTTCTCGCAGGCTTGCAAAACCGACATCTAATGGATTTATGTGCTCAAATGTTCGGTAAAACATATATACAGTATATATATATATATATATATGTGTGTCATTGAGACACATATATATATATATATATATATATATATATATATATATTCTGTATTTACTGTATATTTAATTCAGCGCGATATATGTGAAATGCCGGTAATTCAATTGCCGGCTTTTCATTTCTCCTTCCCAAACCCAACAGGATATGAGACATGGTTTACATACAGTAAACCATCTCATATCCCCTTTTTTTTTGCATATTCCACACTACTGTTAGTAGTGTGTATGTGCAACTTTGGGCTCTGTAGCTTGTAAAATAAAGGGTTAAATCGCAGAAAAAATTGGCATGGGCTCCCGCGCAATTTTCTCCGCCAGAGTGGAAAAGCCAGTGACTGAGGGCAGATATTAATAGTCTAGAGAGAGTCCATGGTTATTGGCCCCCCTGGCTACAAACATCTGCCCCCAGCCACCCCAGAAAAGGCACATCTGGAAGATGCGCCTAATCTGGCACTTGGCCACTCTCTTCCCACTCCCGTGTAGCGGTGGAATATGGGGTAATGAAGGGTTAATGCCACCTTGCTATTGTAAGGTGACATTAAGCCAGATTAATAATGGAGAGGCATCAATTATGACACCTATCCATTATTAATCCAATTGTATGAAAGGGTTAAAAAACACACACACACATTATTAAAAATTATTTTAATGAAATAAACACACAGGTTGTTTTAGTATTTTATTGCTCTCTCAATCCACCTGAAGACCCTCGCTTGGCAAAATAATAAACAAACAATATACATACCTTCTGATGACCTGTCAGGTCCCACGAAGTAAATCCATCTGAAGGGGTTAAATCATTTTACAGGCAGGAGCTGCGCTAAATCACTCGCTCGTTCCTGTAATCCCCCGGGTACTGAAAGGAAAGCTGGGTGATCTGTACTTACATTGAGTCGCGGTGAGACGCCCTCTGTTGGATGTCCTCATGAACTGGAGCCTTGGAAAAGTTCCCACGCTCGAGTTCATATGAGTTCATCCACCAGAGGGCGCCTCACCGCGACTCAGTGTAAGTAGAGATCACTCTGCTTTCCTTCATTCCCCAGGGTTTACAGGCATGAGCGAGTGCTTTAGCGCATCTCCTGCCTGTAAAATGATTTAACCCCTTCAGATGGATTTACTTCGTGGGACCTGACAGATCATCAGAAGGTATGTATATTGTTTGTTTATTATTTTGCCAAGCGAGGGTCTTCAGGTGGATTGAGAGAGCAATAAAATACTAAAACAACCTGTGTGTTTATTTCATTAAAATACTTTTTAATAATGTGTGTGTGTGTGTTTTTTAACCCTTTCATACAATTGGATTAATAATGAATAGGTGTCATAATTGACCCCTCTCCATTATTAATCTGGCTTAATGTCACCTTACAATAGCAAGGTGGCATTAACCCTTCATTACCCCATATCCCACCGCTACACAGGAGTGGGAAGAGAGTGGCCAAGTGCCAGACTAGGCGCATCTTCCAGATGTGCCTTTTCTGGGGTGGCTGGGGGCAGATGTTTGTAGCCAGGGGGGCCAATAACCATGGACCCTCTCTAGGCTATTAATATCTGCCCTCAGTCACTGGCTTTACCACTCTGGCGGAGAAAATTGCGCGGGAGCCCACGCCAATTTTTTCCGCCATTTAACCCTTTATTTTAGCAGCTACAGCACCCAAATTTTGCACATACACACTACTAACATTAGTAGTGTGGAATATGCAAAAAAAAGGGGATATGAGATGGTTTACTGTATGTAAACCATGTCTCATATCCTGTCGGGTTTGTGAAGGAGAAATGAAAAGCCGGCAATTGAATTACCGGCTTTTCACTAACACCGCTGCGTATTTCTCGCAAGTCACACTGCTGGTCCGTGTGGAATCCGTATTTTTCTCGCCCCCATAGACTTTCATTGGCGATTTTTTTGCGTAATACGGTAACAAACGCAGCATGCTGCGATTTTCTACGGCCGTACAAGACCGTATATTACGGATGCGTAATATACGGCAGATAGGAGCTGGGCCATAGAGATTCATTGGGCCGTGTGTAATGCGAATTTTACGGACGTAGTTTATGCGCTCATACGTCCATAAAACTCGCTAGTGTGAGGCCGGCCTTTCTGTTACCAATGTGTGTGTCACTTTTATAACGGTGCTGCCAATAAGTCTGGGTGAAAAGTGATGACACTGGTCAGGTTACAGAAAATTCAGAGGAAAAGTAACATTCAAAGCAGAGTAAGGCTAAGTTTAAATATAGAGCAATCATCCATTAGAATGGATCAGTTTTTTTAAAAATGGACAAAAAAGTTGTGTTTCCACAACTTTTTTGCCCAGTGATTGCTGCAGGATCTGTTCTAACAGATGATTACTGGACATGTGAACATAGCCTAAGATTGTTATCATTTAAAACATTGATCAATCTATAGTAGATACTCCATTAGTCTGAGGGAGAAGAAATAGTACATAAAGCAACATGATAAATATTCATATCCAATTACAACTGGTGAAGGGGTCTTAAAGTAGCTTTTAACTATAAAGGCAAATTGTGATAAGGGAGATATGCAGCTAACCCTATGTGCTTGAGGGATGGTATATGATATAGACGTTACCTAAAAGGAAAAATTATAATGCAGGATTCTTACAAGTTAAGAATTTAAATGCAGAGTGAAAAAGTCCAGCTAAAATACATGGAAAAGTTACTTAGGTCATAAGAGAATTGAACAATCGATCACAGGTTGAAGCCACATTGAAACTTTCCCTTTCTCAAAATACCAAGTAAGCTAAATGTTAAAGTGGTTGTCTGGTCTCAAGATATTGATAATCTGTACTCAGGACAGGTCATCTATATCAGAGAGCTAAGCGGTCCAGCACCCAGCTAACTCATTGATCAGCTTTTGAAAGGTCCACAATGAACAGAGCAACAAAACAGCTCCTCTTCTATTAAATACGGTCGGATATAGATGTCCTATTCTATTGGATGGCATGCTATTTTAAAAACTTGATACAAGTGTAAGTCAAATAGAAAAGGTTATGAATAGAGATGAGCGAACTTGTTTGGAAAAAGTTCACCAATCTCAAATTTGCACGAACCTTGCACATTTGGATTCGTGTTCAGATTAAAGAGCATTTTCCTCAACATCGTCAAAATTTGACTAAAGTTTGGTAAATGATCGAGTTTCCACTAATGCTTTTGTTAGGACTTTGGCTAGGATAGCGGTGCTGTATGATCAGCAGAGGAACGTGTTTTATGAGGGGAGGGTGTGGGGAGAGTTCTCAGGAGTGGTGGATGTTTTTTTTTTTTAATTAACTTAATATGTGGAGATTCTGGCAGCCAATCAGGGCGAAGAAACCATCCCTAATGTCCAGACACAGGGGCTTGTGTCATTGGCTGCTCTCCATATTAAAAGAGGACATGTGGCTCAGACTTCATTTTGTGAGTGTAACAGCGTAGTGAGGCTGCTGCTGAAAGTAGTCACATAGTTATCTATGCAGTTTACTCTCAGCTAGTTCAGATAGATAGCATCATGTGTCAAATTGACCTTCCAGCATATAAATCTGGAGTGCTAATTCTGTGGTGCAGCCACAAGTCACCCCTTTAGCATCTAAATACATAGTGCTGCTTATTCTGTGCTACAGCAACCAGTCACCACTTCAGCATATAAATACATAATGCTGATGATTCTGTGCTACAGTGACCAGTCACCACTTCAGCATCTAAATCATTTGTGCTAATTGTGTGTGTTCTGTCCTCACTAAATGAGACAGGCTCACGTAGCTATCCAGTCAGCTAAACCGCTATACCGGGGTCCAATAAGGAGACTGTGGTTGAGTCTGTGCTTTATTAAACGTAGTGGTATATTGATGCGGTGAAACTGTGAACAATGATATACATGGAATCAGTACATGGTATAGAACAAATACATACTACACATGATAAACGTTATGCATTACATTTAGAAGGCTAGTAACTGAACTAGGAGAGCAACTGGTTAAGCTAGGCTAATATAGAGCAGAAATATCTACAGAGAGCATAAAGACATACCGGCAATGCAATCGCAAGGGGGATGAAGTGCAAGCGTCTTTCCTGGAGAGCAAACTGGAAGTGAAAGGATAATGGAGGGAAATGTAGGCTGAGCTACCATAATGCATTGCAAGGGAGAATCAGACATAAAAAATACATAACAGAAAAATAGAACAGTCAACATATCTCTGACCGCTAGAGGGAGCCAAAGCACTACAAATAAAGGTATGAATATATCAAGTCCTGTATACTGGCTGAGAAACTGCAAATTATGCAAACAGATAATCGGAGGTAACAAATTAGATGGCGGAGACAGAACACTCCCCGTCTGACATCAACGGATGTCACTACTCCTTTCTTCCGAAGGCAACAATAGGACCAGTTCAGATACCGGTTTGGAAAATGTCTTAGGTTCATTCCCTTTGCTCATCCTTAGTTCAACTTTGCAGACGTTGCCGTCCTTGCTCGGGAACGTTGCTGTAACTAGACCAAGTGGCCACTGGTTCCGGTGAATTTGACAGTCTTTCCCAAGAACAAGGTCACCTACGTTCAGATTAGGTTTAGTAGATTGCCACTTTGTACGTGGCTGCAGGGTAGACAAATATTGTTTGCGCCACCTGTCCCAGAAAGTATTTGCAAGACTTTGTACCTGTCTCCATTGGCGCTTGTAGAGGTCCTTAGCGTCAAATCCTCCTGGAGGGGCACTGGACAGTCCCGTTTTCTGGGTAAGTAGAGTAGCTGGAGTCAATAACAAGGGCTCCTCAGGGTCGTTAGGAACTGGAACCAAGGGTCTTGCGTTGATTATAGCTGCAGCTTCTGCCATGAAGGTGATTAGGCTTTCGTGGGTAAGCCTCGCTGCTCCTTCTTGAAGAAGAGTGGAGTCAAGAATTCTCCGTACTAGACCAATCATTCGCTCCCAAGATCCTCCCATATGTGAAGAATGAGGTGGGTTGAATGACCATGTGCAACTTTGGTCACTGAGGAACCGCTCAAGAGTCTTATAGTCTAGATTTGAAGGTATTCCCAATTCCTTTGCTGCACCAACGAAGTTGGTACCTCTGTCTGAGCGTATGTGCTTGATAGGACCACGGATGGCAATAAAGCTTCTTAAGGCATTGATGAAGCTTGACGTGCCGAGGGACTCGATGACCTCTATGTGGACGGCTCTGATTGACGTGCAAGTGAACATGACTGCCCAACGTTTACTATTGGCTTGGCCGCCTCTCGTACGATGTGTAACAACTGACCAAGGCCCAAACACATCGAGACCAACGCTGGTAAAGGGAGGGTCTGAGCTGAGTCTATCTGCTGGTAGGTCGGCCATCTTTTGGGTTTGAGTCGAACCACGAAGCTTTCGGCAGGTAATACATTTGTAGATGACACTACTGATGAGTCTCTTTGCACCAATGATCCACACGCCAGCAGATCTGATGGCTCCTTCTGTAAATAGTCTTCCTTGGTGCTTGACCAGATTGTGGTAATGTTGTACGATTAGGTAGGCAACATGACATTTTCCAGGAAGTATAAGAGGGAATTTCTCCACAAACTCCATCTCAGCTTCTTTGAGTCGGCCTCCTACTCTCAGTAGGCCACTGTTGTCGATGAATGGGTCGAGTTTTCTCAATACGCTGTTCACTGGTATTGGAGCTTTGTTAATGAGACATTGGATTTCTGCAAAGTAGGTTTCTCTTTGAACAGTGAGGATGATGTGATTTCTAGAGAACTCTAAGTCAGAGGTAACATATGTATCTTTACAAAGATGCCAACCTTTACATTTTTCTGTGCCACAAGTTCTGGTGGTCCTGAATGAGCGAGCTATATGAGTCAGGCAGGTAATGGCTCGAGTAAGTGACTTCCAACTTGAGAATCTGTCGAACCTGCAAGATCCAAGCTGGATAACAGAGGTCATTGTATGAAGTGTAGACACCTGAGGGCGGATTTCAGCATCTGAGTCCTCTCCTACTAGTTCAAAGGTGTCTGGAAAACATTCCTCAATGTACAATAGTTTTGGTCCTGAGAGCCACGTTGTGCTTCCTAGTCGACTTGCGTCAACTGCTCTAGTTGCATGATCTGCGCGATTCTGGTCCGTGGGTATGTAATGCCACTGCTTTGGATGAACTGCTCTCCTGATTTGTAGCACTCTGTTATTGACATAAACGTAGAATCGCCTGGTTTTGTTGTGGATATATCCCAAGACTACTTTGCTGTCTGAGTAGAACTTGGCCTGTGTCAGGTCGATATCCATTTCGGATGTGATGAACTCTGCTAACTCAACGGCTAGGACTGCGGCACAAAGCTCTAACCTGGGTATAGTGTGCTCTGGTTGTGGTGCGAGTTTGGCCTTTCCCATAATGAAACCAATGTGGCATTGACATTTGGAGTCTACAGTTTTGAGGTAGGCAACAGCGGCAATTGCTTTGACAGAAGCATCTGCAAATACGTACAGTCTTTGGCTCTGTATCTCCGTAGATTGCACAGGGGCGTATGGTCTTGGCACATTCAGGTTGGAGAGTGCCGCTAACGAGTTCTTCCACTCTTCCCACTGGATCCTCTTTTCAGGTGGCAGAGGTGCATCCCAGTCAGATGTTTCCCTAGTTAAGTCTCTTAGTAGGGCCTTGCCTTGTATAGTAACAGGAGCTGCGAAGCCCAAGGGATCGTACAGACTGTTGATGGTAGACAGGACGCCTCTGCGAGTGAAAGGCCTTTCTTCCTGGCTGACCTGAAAGGTGAAAGTGTCTGACTGTAGATTCCAGAGAAGCCCAAGGCTGCGTTGCATTGGTGCGGGGTCTGACCCCAGGTCCAGGTCTCTGAGACCATTACATAGGTCCTGAGAAGGGAATGCTTCCATGAGTTCTTGGCTGTTTGAGGCTATTTTATGAAGCCTAAGGTTCGAGCAGGCAAGCATGTCCTGGGCTCTCCTGAGAAGACTGATGGCAGTCTCATTTGAAGGCATGGCTTTTAGACAGTCGTCGACGTAAAAGTCCTTTTCTATGAATTGTCTGACATCTGCTCCGTATTCTGCTTCTCCTTCCTGAGCCGACCTTTTGAGTCCATAAATGGCGACTGCAGGGGAAGGACTGTTGCCAAAGATGTGCACTCTCATGCGATACTCTGTGACTTCTTTATAGGGATCATTGTCTCTGTACCAGAAGAATCTTAGGAAGTTCCTGTCTCTCTCTCTCACAAGGAAACAATGGAACATTTGCTGGATGTCAGCGATGAAGGCAATGGAATCCTTACGGAAGCGCATAAGTACTCCCAGCAGTTTGTTATTGAGGTCTGGTCCTGTCAGTAGAACGTCATTCAGGGAGACATCATTGAATTTGGCACTGGAATCGAACACAACTCTGATCTGGCCTGGTTTTTTAGGGTGGTATACTCCGAACATGGGTAGAAACCAGCATTCTTCAGAGTCTTTGAGAGTGGGAGCTAGTTCTGCGTGACAGTTTTCAAAAATCTTTGACATGAAGGAGAAAAGGTGATCTTTCATCTCTGGTTTCTTTTGCAGATTACGCTTGAGAGAGGAGAAACGTTATAATGCCTGATTTCTGTTGTTCGGTAGACGTGGTCTGTGGGTTTTGAAGGGAAGAGGTGCGACCCAGCTGTTGGTCTCATCTTTAACGAGTCCCTTGTCCATTACCTCTAAGAACAACTTGTCCTCTACCGACATTGCCACTTGGTTGTCCTGCTTAGTTCTCTGGAAGACAGTGCACCCTAACTGATCCTCATAGCTTCCCGACACTATGCTGCTGTCGTGAGTAAAGTCTATTAAATGATTGGGCAGTTGGATGCTGTGTGGCAGTTCCCTGACATGGAACTCATTGTTACAAGGTTGAAACAGAGATGGTCGTCCTTTCTCCAATGTATTTGTCAGCATGCTTGTCACAGTAGATGGGGCGTGCATGCGTCCCAAGCATACGTTGCCAATTATGACCCATCCTAGGTCTAGCTTTTGGGCATAGGGAGCATTGTGGAGTCCATTGATATGACGTCTCACTTTATGAACCTGCAGGATATCTCTCCCCAACAGCAGAATTATCTGGGCCTGATGGTCGAGTTCTGGTATAAGGTGTGCTAATCGCTTTAAGTGAGCGTGATGGATTGCTACATCTGACATAGGGATTTCAGATCTGTTGTCTGGGATCTGGTTACATTCGATGATCATAGGTAGCGGTAGGCAGAATTGTCCGTCTAATGACTCGATTTGGTAGTCAGTAGCTTTCCTGCCTGCTGTTGTCACAGTACCTGCACACGTCTTTAATGAGTAGGGAGTGCTTGGCCCTTTGATGTTGAATAGGTCAAAGAATGTTGATCTTGCCAAGGATCGATTACTTTGATCATCCAAGATAGCATACAGTCTTACAGCCTGGTCTCTATGGCCTTTTGGGTATACTCTGACAAGGCATATTTTTGAACAGGACCTACTGTCTATTGTCCCTTTGCAGACCTCGGTACATTGTGAAGTGATCTCTGGCATAGCTGTATCAGTGTTCCTTTCCTCCCCGCCATGCTCACTGTCAGCTGGCGTGTTTTGTGCACTCCATGGAGCCGGGCCAGGGTGTAGAGCAAAGTAATGGTCTGTGGTGCCACATTCTGTGCATTTTACACTGACCTTGCAATCCTTGGCGAGATGAGTTGTGGACGAGCAGCACTTGTAGCAGATACCGTTCTCTTTCAGGAAGCTTCTGCGATCTGGCATAGATTTTCCTCTGAAGGCTCTGCATTTCAGGAGAGGATGAGGCTTCTGATGAAGTGGGCACTGCTTGTCAGGGTCCTGCACCTTTGTCTCTGATTGGGAGCAGCCAGCAGACCTGTAATTAGAACCTGGAGAAGAAACATAAGTCTTGTGTACTGCCACAGATGTTCTGCGTGGATTTGCAGACGGTGTGGCATATGGCATCGCAAAGTCAAAGCTGGGATCGTTTCTAATTCTCGCTTGTTGGTGTATAAAGTCTACAAAAACGGAGAAGGGAGGAAATGGAACACTGTGTTTGTATTTGTACGTGGAACCATGTGTGAGCCACCTCTCCTATAGATTGTAGGGCAACTTCTGGACTATAGGGTTAACACCTCTGGCTGTGTCGAGAAATGCAAGTCCCTGTAGGTCGTCCTCGTATTTGGCAACTTGGACTTCCTTTAGTAGGTCGCTTAGCTCTCTAAGTTTCTGGAGACCTTTGTTAGAAATTTTAGGGAAGTCATCGATTCTTTTGAACAAGGCCTTTTCTATTACTTCTGCTGAGCCGTAACACTCATCCAGCCTCTTCCAGATCTCTTTGAGGCCAGTCTCAGGGCGGTTTATATTAACCCCTTCACCCCCAAGGGTGGTTTGCACGTTAATGACCGGGCCAATTTTTACAATTCTGACCACTGTCCCTTTATGAGGCTATAACTCTGGAACGCTTTGACGGATCTTGGCGATTCTGACATTGTTTTCTCGTGACATATTGTACTTCATGTTAGTGGTAAAATTTATTCGATATAACTTGCGTTTATTTGTGAAAAAAATGGAAATTTGGCGAAAATTATGAAAATTTTGCAATTTTCCAACTTTGAATTTTTATGCCCTTAAATCACAGACATATGTCACGCAAAATACTTAATAAGTAACATTTCCCACATGTCTACTTTACATCAGTACAATTTTGGAACCAAAATTTTTTTTTGTGACGGAGTTATAAGGGTTAAAAGTTGACCAGCAATTTCTCATTTTTACAACACCATTTTTTTTTAGGGACCACATCTCATTTGAAGTCATTTTGAGGGGTCTATATGATAGAAAATACTCAAGTGTGACACCATTCTAAAAACTGCACCCCTCAAGGTACTCAAAACCACATTCAAGAAGTTTATTAACCCTTCAGGTGTTTCACAGGAATTTTTGGAATGTTTAAATAAAAATGAACATTTAACTTTTTTTCACACAAAATTTATTTCAGCTCCAATTTGTTTTATTTTACCAAGGGTAACAGGAGAAAATGGACCCCCAAAGTTGTTGTATAATTTGTCCTGAGTACGCTGATACCCCATATGTGGGGGTAAACCATTGTTTGGGCGCATGGCAGAGCTTGGAAGGGAAGGAGCGCCATTTGACTTTTCAATGCAAAATTGACTGGAATTGAGATGGGACGCCATGTTGCGTTTGGAGAGCCCCTGATGTGCCTAAACATTGAAACTCCCTACAAGTGACACCATTTTGGAAAGTAGACCCCCTAAGGAACTTATCTAGATGTGTGGTGAGCACTTTGACCCACCAAGTGCTTCACAGAAGTTTATAATGCAGAGCCGTAAAAATAAAAAATCATATTTTTTCACAAAAATGATCTTTTCGCCCCCAATTTTTTATTTTCCCAAGGGTAAGAGAAGAAATTGGACCGCAAAAAATGTTGTGCAATTTGTCCTGAGTACGCTGATACCCCATATGTGGGTGTAAACCATTGTTTGGGCGCATGGCAGAGCTTGGAAGGGAAGGAGCGCCATTTGACTTTTCAATGCAAAATTGACTGGAATTGAGATGGGACGCCATGTTGCGTTTGGAGAGCCCCTGATGTGCCTAAACATTAAAACCCCCCACAAGTGACACCATTTTGGAAAGTAGACCCCCTAAGGAACTTATCTAGATGTGTGGTGAGCACTTTGACCCACCAAGTGCTTCACAGAAGTTTATAATGCAGAGCCGTAAAAATAAAAAATCATATTTTTTCACACAAATGATCTTTTCGCCCCCAATTTTTTATTTTCCCAAGGGTAAGAGAAGAAATTGGACCCCAAAAAATGTTGTGCAATTTGTCCTGAGTACGCTGATACCCCATATGTGGGTGTAAACCATTGTTTTGGCGCATGGCAGAGCTTGGAAGGGAAGGAGCGCCATTTGACTTTTCAATGCAAAATTGACTGGAATTGAGATGGGACGCCATGTTGCGTTTGGAGAGCCCCTGATGTGCCTAAACATTGAAACTCCCTACAAGTGACACCATTTTGGAAAGTAGACCCCCTAAGGAACTTATCTAGATGTGTTTTGAGAGCTTTGAACCCCCAAGTGTTTCACTACAGATTATAACGCAGAGCCGTGAAAATAATTTTTTTTTTTTTTTTCTCAAAAATGATTTTTTAGCCCCCAGCTTTGTATTTTTACAAGGGTAACAGAATAAATTGGACCCCAAAATTTGTTTTCCAATTTGTCCTGAGTACGCTGATACCCCATATGTGGGGGGGAACCACTGTTTGGGCGCATGACAGAGCTCGGAAGGGAAGGAGCGCCATTTGGAATGCAGACTTAAATGGATTGGTCAGCAGCCGTCACGTTGCATTTGCAGAGCCCCTGATGTACCCAAACAGTACAAACCCCCCACAAGTGACCCCATATTGGAAACTAGACCTCCCAAGGAACTTATCTAGATGTGTTTTGAGAACTTTGAACCCCCAAGTGTTTCACTAAAGTTTATAGCGCAAATCCGTGAAAATAAAAATTCTTTTTTTTTTTCACAAAAATGATTTTTTAGCCCCCAGTTTTGTATTTTCACAAGGGTAACAGGATAAATTGGACCCCAAAAGTTGTTGTCCAATTTGTCCTGAGTACGCTGATACCCCATATGTGGGGGGGAACCACTGTTTGGGTGCATGACAGAGCTCGGAAGGGAAGGAGCACCATTTGGAATGCAGCCTTAAATGGATTGGTCTGCAGGCGTCACGTTGCATTTGCAGAGCCCCTGATGTACCCAAACAGTACAAACCCCCCACAAGTGACCCCATATTGGAAACTAGACCTCCCAAGGAACTTATCTAGATGTGTTGTGAGAACTTTGAACCCCCAAGTGTTTCACTACAGTTTATAACGCAGAGCCGTGAAAATAAAACATCTTTTTTTTCCCACAAAAATGATTTTTAGCCCCCCAAATTTTTATTTTCCTAAGGATAACAAGAGAGCTTGGACCCCAGAAGTTGTTGTTCAATTTGTCCCGAGTACGCTGATAACACATATGTTGGGGTAAACCCCTTTTTGGGCGCACGGGAGAGCTCGGAAGGGAAGGAGCACTGTTTTACTTTTTCAACGCAGAATTGGCTGGAATTGAGATTGGACGCCATGTCGCGCTTGGAGAGCCCCTGATGTGCCTGGACAGTGGAAACTCCCCAATTCTACCTGAAACCCTAACCCAAACACACCCCTAACCCTAATCCCAACGGTAACCCTAACCACACCCCTAGCCCTGACACACCCATAATTCTAATCCCAACCCTAATCCAAACGTAAATGTAATCCAAACCCTAACCCTAACTTTAGCCCCAACCTTAACTTTAGCCCCAACCCTAACTTTAGCCCCAACCCTAACTTTACCTCCAACCCTAGCCCTAACCCTAACCCTACCCCTACCCCTAACCCTAAACGTGACTGAAATACGTGGCACTGAAATACGTGGCACTGAAATACGTGGCACTGAAATACGTGGCACTGAAATACGTGGCACTGAAATACGTGGCACTGAAATACGTGGCACTGAAATACGTGGCACTGAAATTCGTGGCACTGAAATACGTGGCACTGAAATACGTGGCACTGAAATACGTGGCACTTAAATACGTGGCACTTAAATACGTGGCACTGAAATATGTGATACGTGGCACTTAAATACGTGGCACTGAAACACGTGGCACTGAAACACGTGGCACTGAAATACGTGATACGTGGCACTGAAATACGTGGCACTGAAATACGTGGCACTGAAATATGTGATACGTGGCACTTAAATACGTGGCACTGAAATACGTGGCACTGAAATACGTGGCACTGAAATACGTGGCACTGAAATACGTGGCACTGAAATATGTGATACGTGGCACTTAAATACGTGGCACTGAAACACGTGGCACTGAAATACGTGATACATGGCACTGAAATACGTGGCACTGAAATACGTGGCACTGAAATACGTGGCACTGAAACACGTGCAACTGAAATACGTGGTACTAAAATATGTGGCACTGAAATACGTGATACGTGGCACTGAAATACGTGGCACTGAAACACGTGGCACTGAAATATGTGATACGTTGCCCTGAAATACATGGCACTGAAATACATGGCACTGAAATACGTGGCACTGAAATACGTGGCACTGAAATACGTGGCACTGAAATACGTGGCACTGAAATACGTGGCACTATGACTGTCAGAAAATGTTCATTAAACGGTTAGGGGTGAGGTTAGGGGTAGAGTTAGGGTTAGGGTTTGGATCCCTTTATCACAATGATGGTGGTGGGTGGCTTTTCAGTGTGTTTTCTGTTTTTTTTTCGATAAAAATGCATGCGTTTTTAACGCAAACAAACGCATGTGCTTAAAAACGCAAGAAAATACTGCAGGTTGTATTTCTGAAAATTAACGCATGCAGAAAAAAACCGCATGCGTTTGAAAACGCGACCAAACGTGTACAAAAAAAACGCATGCGTTTTCAATGTTAAATATAGGGAAAAAACGCATGCGTTTTTTTGTGCAAAAAACGCTGCAGACAAAAACGCAAGTGTGAAACCAGCGACGCTTTTTATAGCAAAAAAGTTTTTGCGTCTCCACATTTTGAGAGCTATAATTTTTCCACATTTTGCTCCACAGAGTCATGTGAGGTCTTGTTTTTTGCGGGACGAGTTGACGTTTTTATTGGTAACATTTTCGGACACGTGACCGTTTTTGATCGCTTTTTATTCCGATTTTTGTGAGGCAGAATGACCAAAAACCAGCAATTCCTGAATTTCTTTTGGGAGAGGCGTTTATACCGTTCCGCGTTTGGTAAAATTGATAAAGCAGTTTTATTCTTCGAGTCAGTACGATTACAGCGATATCTCATTTATATCATTTTTTTATGTTTTGGCGCTTTTATACGATAAAAACTATTTTATAGAAAAAATAATTATTTTGGTATCGCTTTATTCTCAGGACTATAACTTTTTTATTTTTTTGCTGATGATGCTGTGTGGCGGCTTGTTTTTTGCAGGACAAGATGACGTTTTCAGTGGTACCATGGTTATTTATATATGTCTTTTTGATCGCGTGTTATTCCACTTTTTGTTCGGCGGTATGGTAATAAAGCGTTGTTTTTTGCCTCGTTTTTTTTTTTTTTTTCTTACGGTGTTTACTGAAGGGGTTAACTAGTGGGGCAGTTTTATAGGTGGGGTCGTTACGGACGCGGCGATACTAAACATGTGTACTTTTATTGTTTTTTTTTTTTATTTAGATAAAGAAATGTATTTATGGGAATAATATTTTTTTTTTTTTTTTTCATTATTTTGGAATATTTTTTTTAATTTTTTTTTACACATTTGGAAAATTTTTTTTTTACTTTTTTACTTTGCCCCAGGGGGGGACAATACAGATCGGTGATCTGTCAGTTTGCATAGCACTCTGACAGATCACCGATCTGCGAGAGGTGCAGGCTGCTTCACAGTGCCTGCTCTGAGCAGGCTTCTGTGAAGCCACCTCCCTCCCTGCAGGACCCGGATCCGCGGCCATCTTGGATCCGGGTCTGGAGCAGGCAGGGAGGGAGGTAAGACCCTCGCAGCAACGCGATCACATCGCGTTGCTGCGGGGGGCTCAGGGAAGCCCGCAGGGAGCCCCCTCCCTGCGCGATGCTTCCCTGCACCGCCGGCACATCGCGATCATGTTTGATCGCGGTGTGCCGGGGGTTAATGTGCCGGGGGCGGTCCGTGACCGCTCCTGGCACATAGTGCCGGATGTCAGCTGCGATATGCAGCCGACACCCGGCCGCGATCGGCCGCGCTCCCCCCGTGAGCGCGGCCGATCGGCTATGACGTACTATCCCGTCGGCGGTCATGGGGGCCCACCCCACCTCGACGGGATAGTACGTCGGATGTCAGGAAGGGGTTAATGTCTCTGATCCTTACTGCGTGTTTGACTGACTCTTCTCCCAGGTATTTGACTAACAGGTCTATCTCTTCCCTGTGTTGTAGCCCCAAGTCTCTAATGACATTTTGGAAGGAAGCTTTCCAAGCTCTGTAACCTTCAGCTTGGTCAGTGAATTTCATGAGTCCCTTGGCAACCAGTTCACGTCGTGTGAAGAACTTGGCAAATTCTGTTGTGAACCGGTTGTCAGTGGAATACACTGGTGATGGATCGTCCTGATAGTGATGTGAGGTGCGTTCATACCTGTTAGTGTCCTCAGGCTGGCGCCAGCCGGTGTCGTATTGCTTCGGTCTGACGTATGGTGTGTCAGCAGGGTGATCCACATTGGTTACCTGGTGAGGGGCAAGGTAGTCATTAGCAGAGTTGTTTTGTCTCACGTTTTCGAGTTTGTTTCTGTCCTGGAGCTGAGCCTCGTGATGACTCTCGCTCACTTCACTGGAGACGTCGTATTCTTGTTTTGGTACTGATTCAGGGTTATAGTTTGGATCAGGAAGTTCATTAACATACTGAGATGTGCGTTGTGGTGAGTCTTGTAGTGGAAACTCCAGACTCGACGTACTGCTTTGGCTATGCAGCTTGGGACTTTGCGCGGCTTCTAGCGATTCCGCTTCAGCGAGGGCTGTGGCAGCTTCCCTTTTTGTTGCTAGGCTTTCTAAGGCGGCATCCACGCATGCCTTTTCTAACTGCATCCTTCTCTCTTGGTCGGCTCTCTCTAAGCGTGACCTTCTCTCTTCGTCATCTAGGTGTGCCTTTTCTAATTTAAGTTGCATCTCTTGGTCAGCAAAGCTCACTCGTATTTTGGCGGCTTCAGCATTTGCGCGGGCAATGGCGACCGCGCTGCTGATGGATGTTGTCTTTGAGGAGACGGAAGTAACAGATCTTGTTCTATGCGATTTGTGAGACATGGTGTCTTGGGAAAGTGCTTGGCTGTGCAGAGATTGCTGTAGCTGTATTTAGTCTCTCTGTAGCCGGTGACTTGAATCCCACTAGATGGATGGCTGCCGTTTCACTGTTCTGTCCTCACTAAATGAGACAGGCTCACGTAGCTATCCAGTCAGCTAAACCGCTATACCGGGGTCCAATAAGGAGACTGTGGTTGAGTCTGTGCTTTATTAAACGTAGTGGTATATTGATGCGGTGAAACTGTGAACAATGATATACATGGAATCAGTACATGGTATAGAACAAATACATACTACACATGATAAACGTTATGCATTACATTTAGAAGGCTAGTAACTGAACTAGGAGAGCAACTGGTTAAACTAGGCTAATATAGAGCAGAAATATCTACAGAGAGCATAAAGACATACCGGCAATGCAATCGCAAGGGGGATGAAGTGCAAGCGTCTTTCCTGGAGAGCAAACTGGAAGTGAAAGGATAATGGAGGGAAATGTAGGCTGAGCTACCATAATGCATTGCAAGGGAGAATCAGACATAAAAAATACATAACAGAAAAATAGAACAGTCAACATATCTCTGACCACTAGAGGGAGCCAAAGCACTACAAATAAAGGTATGAATATATCAAGTCCTGTATACTGGCTGAGAAACTGCAAATTCTGCAAACAGATAATCGGAGGTAACAAATTAGATGGCGGAGACAGAATAGTGTGGTCCCGCCACCAATTCACATTTCAGCATGTAAATCCTTTAAGCTAATTGTGCGATACAGCCACCAGTCCACATTTCAGCATGTAAATCCTTTGTGCTAATTGTGCGGTACAGCCACCAGTCCACATTTCAGCATTTAAATCCTTTGTGCTAATTTTGTGGTACAGCCACCAGTCCACATTTCAGCATATAAATCTTTTGTGATAATTCTGTGGTCCTGCCACACTATCTCAGCAAAGAAATACTGATTGTTAATTTAGTAGCAGGTGACTGATAGGTCTGGGTTAAGGGTTGTGAAACTGCTGGATAACAGAGGGGAAGGGTACATCCAACATGAGTGGGAAAAAGCGAGGCAGTGGTGGAAGGGGCAATAGGCTTGGTGTTCGAAGTGTACATAGGATAGCTGGTAATGTTACTGAAAGAGCTACCGAACAAACACTGGCTCATTCTATTCAAAGACAAATGTCAACATCTTTGGCAGCCGCAAAGCGGTATGCTTTGAAGATGAGGACCAGAAAGAGCATGAGCTCCAGTGGATGGCAAGCGCTGCATCAAGTGACCTTTACTCCTCTTCCTCCACCTTATCATCACTCAAAGTACAGTCCTCAGAGGTGGCACCTCAATTACTCTTATTTTCCCCCAGTCAAAACTCTCCAACCGCTTAACTGTCTGTGGGGAACCACAGATGGGTGAGTCTGCAGAGCTGCACACACATTCTATTCTATGGGCATGAGAGTTTTGCTCCAAAGATTCACAGACTGAAGAAAAGGAAAGTATCTGCACTGATTCTCAAAATGTTTTTCAGTTTGATCCGGGGCCGGATGAAGTATGGTCCAAGCAGAATCCAGACTTTCGTCACAAGACGTTAAGCCCGGGGGTGGAGGTGGTTCTGATGTGACTCAGATACCTGAGGTGCACGAGGACTGTACTGTGCTGTTAGGGCAGGAAGAGGAGGACAGGGACTCTCTGGGCGAGGAGTGGGAGAATTGAGAGGTGATGGTGAGGTTCTACATCCTACATGATGTGAACCTCAAGGCATGCAACGAAGTAGCTCAGCAGAGGTGGAGTAGGAAGAAGACAAGGAGGTAACGCTGTGGCTCCCCGCACTGATACAGAATGATGCAACCATGACAAGCACTACATCCTCAGCCACAACTCTGGATGTGGCCAGCAGCGGTCGTGGGTGTGAAGTTCTCAGGGGCAGCATGGGTTTCCTAGCCTGGGCCTTGTTTGAGACCACAAAGGATGACCCAACTCATGTTATCTGCCAACTTTGTAAAAAGCCACTCAGTAGAAGCAAAAATTCCAATAATTTGACTGCTACATGCATGAACCAGCACATGCGCGATCAACATGTGTTAGTCTGGGAATCTCACTGCACTAAAATGTTGACTAGTGTGTTTTGCCAACCAGCAGCCTTCCCATCTGCTGCTTATTCCTCCTCCAACACCATGGCAAGTATTCTCACACAGGTCTCCAGCCGCAGAACATTCACTTGTTTACCTGCTACAGTTGGGATGAGTGAAAGCCCATCAGCTGTTATGGAAGTGGACATGCCTGCTGTTTTTGACCGAACTCAGACACCGAACACATCACATCTTTCTCCATCAACCATAATATCTCCGCCTGCACCTCACTTACATTCCAGCAGTTTGTCGTGAACACCCTATTCCACCCTCTCTCAGCACAGCAGCCATCTCTCGGTCCTGCAGTTGTGGTCACTAATGATGGACGAGCACTAAAATGCTTGGGTGCTCGTTGCTTGGGTTGAGCAAACTGGAATGCTCGGGTGGTCGACCCCAGCAACGAGCTCAATGTAAGTCTATGGGAAACTCGAGCATTTTTCCGGCGGCTTTCCCTGGCGGTCTTTAGAAGGTCTACAAATTGCAGAAATCAATGGCAACAGTGCTCAAATTACATGATAACATCATGTGGAAGACCCCTGGAAGCATTTCTGACTCCCAGGTCACTGCTGTGAACAATGTTGTCAGAGTCTTACGCCACTTTTAGGGTATGTGCACACGTAGATGAAACCTCTGTGGATTTTTCCGCACTTGTTTTGAGAAATCCGCAGGTAAAAAGCACTGTTTTACCTGCGGATTTACTGCGGATTTACAGCAGATTTTATGCGTTTTTGTGCGGATTCCACCTTTGGTTTTACACCTGCGGATTCCTATAATGGAGCAGGTGTAATCCGCTGCTGAATCCGCACAAAGAATGAAAATGCTGCAGAATAAAAAAACGCAGTGTTTCCGCACATTTTTTTCCACAGCATGTGCACTGCAGATTTTGTTTTCCATAGGTTTACCTGGTACTGTAAACTCATGGAAAACAGCTGTGAATCCGCAGCGTCAAAACTGCTGCAGATCCGCAGCAAAATCCGCAACGTGTGCAGATACCCTAACAGACTCACAATAAAACATACAAAAACGAAACCAAAATGGATTTTCCTGGGAAATATGTAAATAACCAAAAACAAAAATGCTTCTCCACACCTTGGGCTATGTTCACACGTAGCGTTTTTGATGCGTTTTTTAACTTTAACATTGCTTTTAACCAACGCAAATGCATTCACTGGGAGGGAAATGTCATTTTAACATTTTACAACCTTAGTTGGCCATGTGGGGTGTGACACATCATCAGACACATCCTGTTTCATTTATGAAGGAGGGACTCTGAAGGTCACAAAGTCTATTTTTATATTGCCATTAGGCGGCCTTTACTATTCTTAGAGATTCATCAGCCGGCTATGCTTTGTTGTTCTCATTATTAAACAGTGGGTCCCCTATACTGTTATTGCCTATGCAGTGCGTGGAAGGGCTGCCAAAAATGAGGACGCACCCAAAACCCCTTTGACGAGACGTATAGGAGGGCCTCATTAAAAAATTGTCCCATTATTAGGAAGTTGGTCTCTCATAGTGTTTGCCTATGCAGCTAATGGCAGGGCTGCACAAAATTTGGATGCACCCCAATACCCCTTTGAAGAGACATACAGGAGTGTCTCCTGAAAACAATGTTCCCATTATAAGGAAGTAGGTCTCCCATACTGTTTGCCTTTGCAGTGAATGCAAGGCCTGGCCAAAATGTAGACGCATCCCAATACCCCTTTTAATAATAATAATAATCTTTATATAATAATAATAATAATAATAATTAAATAGACATACAAGAGGGCCTCCTGAAAACCATTATTAGGAAGTGGCTGTCCCATACTGTTTGCCAAAGCAGTGAATGCAAGGCCTGGCCAAAATTTAGACGCACCCCAATGCCCTTTTGAATAGACATGCAAGAGGGCCTCCTGAAAACAATGTTCCCATTATAAGGAAGTGGTTCTCCCATACTGTTTGCCAATGCAGTGAATGCAAAGCCTGGCCAAAATATAGACACACCACAATACCCCTTTGAATAGACGTAGAAGAGGGCCTCCTGAAAACAATGTTCCCATTATTAGGAACTGGTGCTCCCATACTGTTTGCAGTGAATGCAAGGTCTGCCCATTATTTAGATGCACCCTAAAACCTCTTTGAAGAGACGTACAAGAGGGCCTCCTGAAAACAATGTTCCCTTTATTAGGAAGTGGGTCTCCGATACTGTTTGCCTATGCAGTGAATGCAAGGGCTGCCAAAAATTTGGAGGCACTCAAATGCCCCTTGGAAGAGACATGGAGGAGTGCCTCATAAAAAAATGTTCACATTAGAAAGTAATGGGTATCCTATACTTGTAATGTCCATGCACTAAGTGTGTGGGCTGACAAACATTTACCCCAGGGTATATGCATGAACATAGTACATAAGGATTTTTTTTTGTTTGGCATCATAAACACCCTTAAAAAAAACTATGTGGTGGTTGCATCACGGACCATGGTCACCCTGGTGATCTGGTGGTGGAGAATGAGGGTGAGGAGAAGGAGGAGTACAACAGCAAATAGCCAAAATCAGGAAGCATATAACCATGTGTTGGTGTGAAGAGGTGTATTGGAATAGATCTCCCAAAAAAAGACACTGTATTTCAGTTTATGTTATGCTGCTATCATTCTGTGGTGTTGAGAAGTCTGGCCCAAACCAGCCCTTGTTCATTTTTATAAGAGTCAGCCTGTCAGCATTTTCAGTTGACACGCGGATGCGCTTATGAGATATAATTCCACCAGCGGCACTAAAAACCCGCTCTGACAAAACGCTAGCGGCAGGGCAGGCCAGGACTTCCAAGGTGTAGAGAGCCAGTTTATGCCACGTCTCCAGCTTGGATACCCAATAATTATAAGGCACAGAGGAATCACGGAAGACGTTGGTACGGTCAGCAAGGTACTCCCTCAGCATCTTCCAAAACATTTCACACCTTATGAGAGTACCAGGCCCTGTGCGATGGGAGGGTCTGAGAAAACTCTCCCATATCTTTGCCAGTGTTTCCCTGCCTCTGCTGGATTGGAGTTGTGTCTCTCTCGCCTGTACTCCTTGATTGTCCAATGAACGAACTGTGACCTCTGCCGCCAGCATTTTCAGAAGGGAGCTTTTTAATAATTCCGCAACAAGGGCCTTCTGGTACTGCCCCATTTTAGTGGACCTGTTCGCCTCAGGAATAAGAGATAGAAAGTTCTCCTTGTAGCGTGGGTCTAGAAGTGTCACCAACCAGTAATGACTGTCACCCAAAATTTTGAGAAAGCGAAGGTCACGTGAAAGGCAGTGTAACATAAACTCAGCCATGCGTGCGAAACTGCTAACAGGCAACACTTCCATGTCCTCACCAAGAGGACAACTGACCATTCTCTCCTCCTCCTCCCTGTCCTCAGGCCATCCACGCTGAACAGATGGTATGACAGTTGTGCAGGTATTTCCGTCTATAGCGCATAGAACTAGCTCCAGTTCTTCCTCCTCATTGTCACCCAATCCACGTTGGGATGAGATGAGGCTGGGCTGTGTGTAATCACTCTGTATGGTTCCTTGCTCCATCTCATCGTGCTCCGCCTGCAGTGCATCCTCTTTGATTGTGAGCAGAGAGCGTATCAGAACACTGAGAAGTGGGATGGTGATGCTAACTATAGCATCATCGCCGCTCACCATCTTGGTGGAGTTCTCAAAGTTTTGGAGGATGGTACATATGCCTGACATCCATGTCCACTCCTGAGGTCTTTTGTGTGGAGTCTGAACTGAATAATGACAGCCTTGTTGATGCTGGTAATCAACAACTACCCTTTTCTGCTCGCAAATCCTTTCCAACACCTGCAGTGTAGAGATTCAATGCCTGGGGACATCAGACAACAGTCGGTGAACCGGAAGCTGCAAATGATGTAGAAGCACGGCAATGGTGGCGGAAGCTGTAGCTGACTTTTTAAAATGGGCACACAGGTGGTGCACTTTGATAAGCAGATCTGGCAGCTCCGGTTAGGTTTTTAGAAACTGCTAAACCAAGAGGCATGGGCCATGGGCATGGTACCAGTGTGAGCTTGCCTTGCCTCAGAGCCTCCACCAGGTTCCGGCCATTGTCACACATGACCATACCTGGCTGTAGGTTCAGCTGTGTCAGTCACAGATCTGCCTGCTCTTTCAGCACTGTCCACAACTGTTCAGAATTGTGCAGTTTGTAACCTAAGAATATTAACTGCTTGTGACTGATGTGGTCATTTCCAAAATGGAGGCTGAAGAGGAGGAGGAGGAGGTACAGGAGCTGTAGACTGTGGGGTCAAGCCTGATTGACAAAGAGCATGCAATCCTCGGTGTTGGGAGAACGTGTTCCATCCCAAGGTCCGACTGGGTCCCAGCTTTCACTGTGATGACACAGTGTGCCGTCAGCGAGAAGTACTGTCCCTGCCCACAAGCACTTGTCCATGTGTCCGTGGTTAGGTGGACTTTCCCAGTAACTGCATTATTGAGGGCACAGCAAATGTTGTGGGACATGTGCTTGTGTAATGTGGGGATGGCACACCGGGAGAAATAGTGGCGGCTGGGGACCGAGGACTGAGGGACCGCCGTCGCCATCAGGTTGCTGAAAGCTCCCGTCTCCATGAGCCTAAAAGGCAACATTTCGAGTGCAAGCAGTCGTGAAATGTGTGAGTGGTGAAGCCTGTGGGGCATTGGCTGCGCATTTGTGCTTGTGTTCCAAGGACTGGGGTAAGGACAACTGAACACTGCGCTGGGACAAGGATGCGGACATGCTTGATGATACTGCTAGTTGAGTGTGTGCAATGACAGGTGCAGGGCAAGAGGCATCTTTGAATGCACCATGAACAGGAGATTGGCTTGCACGCACAACAGCAGAAGAAGCAGTGGTGTCACCTGCAGACACTGTTCCTGAACTGAACCCTTGGAATCTGCCCACAAAGTCGGGTGTTTTGCTGCCATGTGCCTGATTATGCTGGTGGTGGTCAGACTGGTAGTTTTGCTACCCCTGCTGATGCTGGCCTGGCAGGTGGTGCAAATGGCCTGTTTGGGGTTATCAGCAGAGTCTTTGAAAAATAAGACTCGGGAAGATCTAACAGTTGGAATGGCAACTTTACTCATGTTGGTGTTAAGGGGAATGGATGCACGCCTTCTGTCTGTGGCCACAACACTGCTTCTTCCTGCCTGTTGGTGGTGATATGCCTCCTTCCCCATGTGTGCTGCTGTCCTCGCTCTGCATGTCCTCTTGCCAGCTTGGGTCAGTTACTATATCATCCACCACCTCGTCCTTCACTTCCGTACCCTGGTCCTCCTCCTAACTTTCTGGCAATTGTGTCTCATCATTGTCCATCTCTTGTGATACTTCCCCACTGTTGCCTTTGTGTGACTGTCTGCTCAAATATTTGGGCATGGCTACATGCGATCTCCTCTTGCCCTGCTTCAAGTGGACCGGGTTAGAGGCCCGAATCTATAAATGGAAAAGTGAACAGCTCTTCGGAGTGTGGGATCAGTTATCTCTGGTCACTCAGCATGGTGGGAGGAAGGAGGATAAGGGTGAGGAATATGTGGTACAGACAGGGTGGTGGCAAAGTGACTAGAAGCATTATCTGCTATCCAACCAACAACGTTTTGACACTGCTCTGGGTTCTATAGTGGTGTGCTGCTGCGATCTCCTAGTAATTGGGACTGGAAGGTCGGGCGGGAAAGGTGGGTGTTTGTTGTGGCACAATTTCAGCTTGGCCATGACCTCGGCCTCTGCATGCACCATCACCATCACATCCAGTTCCCAGTCTCTTGACATGTGCCTTGCCCATTTGAAATGGAGGACAATATTTTCCACATTCACTACAAATGGCTGAATTTGAAGAGAACTTCTACGTGAGCCGTGTGATGTAAAATACCTGGCATTTAGGTAGCTAATTTTTTTCAGCAAACTGATGTCAATAATTGGCTAAGACACTGTAACACAATTGAAATGGAGGACTGAAATGGCACAATTTTGACAGAACTGATATGTGATCCATGGCACAGACTAACGACAGTTCTAAATATTTGGCGTGTAGGTAAATATTTTTTTCAGCAAACTGGTGTCAATAACGTGGCTAAGACACTGCAACAAAATTGAAATGGAGGCCTGAAATGGCACAATTTTGACAGCACTGATATGTGATCCATGGCTCGGACTAACCACAGTTTGAAATATCTGGCGTGTAGGTAACTAATTTTTATTTTCAGCAAACTGGTGTCAGTAACTTGGCTAAGACACTGCAACAAAATTAAAATGGAGGCCTGAAATGGCACAATTTTGACAGCACTGATATGTGATCTGTGGCATGGACAAATCTCAGTTTAAAATAGCTGGATTTTTATATCTCTAACAAGGAAAGGATCTGGCTGTTTTCTGCAGTGCCAACAAGCAAATGAAGCACAAAAACGGTGTTCTCTGGATTGCTTTTAAAGCAAATAATCAGAATTAAGATCCCCCAAAAAATTATTACTGGCTACTGATACCTGGGGATATGTCTATAACTATCTGTAATACTGTAGGCAGCAGCAGCAGACAGAACTGGAATGGACTCTCTTGCTATATGCACTGCAGTCTGCCATATACTCTGCCTGCCTGCCAAGCACTCATATCTCTGCAGCTTTATTAGTACTCAGAAGGACTGTTAGTTGAGATGGATATCTGTATAATATATGGTATACCCACACTAAGTATGAAGCAAACAAATTTCCTAGCTCAGCAGCAACTCTCCCTACACTGCCTGATTCCAGAGCTGACTGTGATGAGGATGGGGCACCTGGTCTGATATAGACCTGATGACGCTGTGCGGCCAGCCAATCCCTGTAATGCCACAACCAACATGGCTGTGACATTACAGTGTGTGGCAGACAATCCTTGCATGTTCATTGGCTCTCTAAAGAGTGCCAAACATGCAGGGCGAAGACATAAGGTCCCACCAAGCAAAGCCATAAATACTCGGTGAGCTCCGAGCATCGCAAGCACTGCAATGCTTGGTCAAGTACCGAGTAGTGGTGAGTGTTATGACCCCAATGGCGAGGGTCTCAGAGGAACAAGTAAGTCTGCGAAGTACAAAAATCCAGCTCATAGGGCAGTGGTAACTGGGTTGACCATATATCTACTCCTAACGCCAACACTAGAAGTAGCCGGGGAACATGCCTACGTTGGTCGCTAGATGTCTCGCGCCAGCCGGAGGACTAACTACCCCTAGAAGAGGAAAACAAAGACCTCTCTTGCCTCCAGAGAATAGACCCCAAAAGTTGGATACAAGCCCCCCACAAATAATAATAACGGTGAGGTAAGAGGAAATGACAAACACAGAGATGAACTAGGTTTAGCAAAGAGAGGCCCACTTACTAATAGCAGAATGTAGTAAGATAACTTATATGGTCAACAAAAACCCTATCAAAAATCCACACTGGAAATTCAAGAACCCCCGAACCGTCTAACGGCCCGGGGGGAGAACTCCAGCCTCCCTAGAGCTTCCAGCAAGGGTAGGATACAGATTATGTACAAGCTGGACAAAAATGCAAACAAAAACAAATAGCAAAAAGCAAGAAAGCAGACTTAGCTTAATCTAGCAGGAACCAGGATCAGTAGACAAGAGCACAACAGATTAGCTCTGATTACAACGTTGCCAGGCATTGAACTGAAGGTCCAGGGAGCTTATATAGCAACACCCCTGACCTAACGACCCAGGTGAGCATACAAGGGATGGCAGACATTCCCAGAGTCAAATCACTAGTAACCACTAGAGGGAGCCAAAAAGGTAAATTCACAACAGTACCCCCCCCTTAGTGAGGGGTCACCGAACCCTCACCAAGACCACCAGGGCGATCAGGATGAGCGGTGTGAAAGGCACGAACCAAATCGGCCGCATGCACATCAGAGGCGACCACCCAGGAATTATCCTCCTGACCATAGCCCTTCCACTTGACCAGGTACTGAAGCCTCCGCCTGGAGAGACGAGAATCTAAGATCTTCTCCACCACGTACTCCAACTCGCCCTCAACCAACACCGGAGCAGGAGGCTCCGCAGAAGGGACCACAGGCACAACGTACCGCCGCAACAAGGACCTATGAAATACGTTGTGAATGGCAAACGACACCGGAAGATCCAGGCGAAAGGATACAGGATTAAGGATTTCCAATATCTTGTAAGGACCAATGAAGCGAGGCTTAAATTTGGGAGAGGAGACCTTCATAGGAACAAATCGAGAAGACAGCCATACCAAATCCCCAACGCGAAGTCGGGGACCCACACCGCGGCGGCGGTTGGCAAAACGCTGAGCCTTCTCCTGTGACAACTTCAAGTTGTCCACCACATGACTCCAGATCCGCTGCAACCTATCCACCACAGAATCCACCCCAGGACAGTCAGAAGGCTCCACATGTCCCGAGGAAAAACGAGGATGGAAACCAGAGTTGCAGAAAAATGGCGAAACCAAGGTGGCGGAACTAGCCCGATTATTAAGGGCAAATTCAGCCAACGGCAAGAAGGTCACCCAATCATCCTGATCAGAAGAGACAAAACACCTCAAATAAGCCTCCAGAGTCTGATTAGTTCGCTCCGTTTGTCCGTTAGTCTGGGGATGAAAAGCGGACGAAAACGACAAATCAATGCCCATCCTACCACAAAAGGATCGCCAGAACCTGGAAACAAACTGGGATCCTCTGTCCGACACAATATTCTCAGGAATGCCGTGCAAACGAACCACGTTCTGGAAGAACACAGGAACCAGATCAGAAGAGGAGGGCAGCTTAGGCAAAGGAACCAAATGGACCATCTTGGAGAAACGATCACATATCACCCAGATGACAGACATGCCCTGAGACACCGGAAGATCAGAAATGAAATCCATAGAGATGTGTGTCCAAGGTCTCTTCGGGACAGGCAAGGGCAAGAGCAACCCGCTGGCACGAGAACAGCAAGGCTTAGCTCGAGCACAAGTTCCACAGGACTGCACAAATGACCGCACATCCCTTGACAAGGAAGGCCACCAAAAGGACCTGGCCACCAGATCTCTGGTGCCAAAAATTCCCGGGTGCCCTGCCAACACTGAGGAATGAACCTCGGAAATGACTCTGCTGGTCCATTTAGCAGGCACAAACAATCTGTCAGATGGACAAGAGTCAGGCCTACCAGCCTGAAATCTCTGCAACACACGCCGCAGATCAGGAGAAATAGCTGACAAGATAACTCCTTCCTTAAGAATACCCACAGGTTCAGCGACTCCAGGAGCATCAGGCACAAAGCTCCTAGACAGAGCATCGGCCTTCACATTCTTAGAACCTGGTAAATACGAGACCACAAAGTCAAAACGGGAGAAAAACAATGACCAGCGGGCCTGTCTAGGATTCAGGCGTTTAGCAGACTCGAGATACATCAGATTTTTGTGATCAGTCAAGACCACCACACGATGCTTAGCACCCTCGAGCCAATGACGCCACTCCTCAAATGCCCACTTCATGGCCAACAACTCCCGATTGCCCACATCATAATTTCGCTCTGCCGGCGAAAACTTCCTGGAGAGAAAGG
Source organism: Ranitomeya variabilis (assembly GCF_051348905.1). NCBI lineage: Eukaryota > Metazoa > Chordata > Amphibia > Anura > Dendrobatidae > Ranitomeya > Ranitomeya variabilis. The sequence continues at coordinate 1,008,056,966 of NC_135232.1, read as the reverse complement.
CACAAGGTCTCATAGTAGAGCAACCAGGGCCTCTCTGCGACAAAACGGCCCCTGCCCCAATCTCCGAAGCATCCACCTCCACCTGAAAGGGAAGTGAGGTGTCAGGTTGGCACAAAACAGGCGCCGAAGTAAACCGGCGTTTCAACTCCTGGAAAGCCTCCACGGCAGCAGGAGCCCAGTTAGCTACATCAGAGCCTTTCTTGGTCATATCCGTCAATGGTTTAACAACGCTAGAAAAATTTGCGATAAAACGACGGTAGAAGTTAGCAAAACCCAAGAACTTCTGAAGACTCTTAACTGATGAGGGTTGAGTCCAATCATGAATAGCTCGGACCTTGACTGGGTCCATCTCCACAGCAGAAGGGGAAAAAATGAACCCCAAAAAGGGAACCCTCTGTACACCAAAGAGACACTTTGAGCCTTTAACAAACAAAGAATTTTCACGCAAAATCTTAAAAACCATCCTGACCTGCTCCACATGCGAGTCCCAATCATCAGAAAAAAACAGAATATCATCCAGATAAACAATCAAAAATTTATCCAGATACTTCCGGAAAATGTCATGCATGAAGGACTGAAAAACTGAAGGTGCATTAGAGAGCCCAAATGGCATCACCAAGTACTCAAAATGACCTTCGGGCGTATTGAATGCGGTTTTCCATTCATCGCCTTGCTTAATGCGCACAAGGTTGTACGCACCACGAAGGTCTATCTTGGTGAACCACTTGGCACCTTTAATCCGGGCAAACAAGTCTGACAACAGCGGCAAAGGATACTGAAATTTGACAGTGATCTTGTTTAAAAGCCGATAGTCAATACAAGGCCTCAAAGATCCGTCCTTTTTGGCCACAAAAAAGAATCCCGCACCAAGAGGGGAAGAAGAAGGACGGATATGCCCCTTCTCAAGAGACTCCTTGATATATGAACGCATCGCGGTATGTTCAGGTACCGACAAATTAAACAGTCTCCCCTTAGGAAACTTACTGCCAGGAATCAAATCTATTGCACAGTCACATTCCCTATGAGGAGGCAGTGCACTGGACTTAGACTCGCTGAAGACATCCTGATAATCAGACAAATACGCCGGAACTTCCGAAGGCGTAGAAGAAGCAATAGACAAGGGCAGGGAATCTCCATGAATTCCATGGCAGCCCCAACTTGACACCGACATTGCCTTCCAGTCCAAGACTGGATTATGGGTCTGTAACCATGGCAAACCCAAAACAACCAAATCATGCATCTTATGCAGAACAAGAAAACGTATCACCTCCCGATGTTCGGGAGTCATGCACATGGTAACCTGTGTCCAAAACTGCGGTTTATTTTTTGCCAAAGGCGTAGCATCAATACCCCTAAGAGGGATAGGATTTTCTAATGGCTCCAGAACAAAACCGCAGCGCTTGGCAAATGACAGATCCATCAGACTCAGGGCAGCACCTGAGTCTACAAACGCCATGACAGGATACGATGACAGTAAGCAAATCAAAGTTACAGATAGAATAAATTTAGGTTGCAAATTACCAATGGCGACAGGACTAACAACCCTAGTAAGACGTTTAGAGCATGCTGAGATAACATGTGTAGAATCACCACAGTAGTAACACAAGCCATTCTGGCGTCTATGAATTTTCCGCTCATTTCTAGTCAGGATTCTATCACATTGCATTAAATCAGGTGCCTGTTCAGACAACACCATGAGGGAATTTGCGGTTTTGCGCTCCCGCAACCGCCGGTCGATTTGAATTGCCAGGGCCATGGAATCATTCAGACCTGTGGGAATGGGAAAACCCACCATCACATTCTTAATGGCTTCAGAAAGGCCATTTCTGAAATTTGCAGCCAATGCACACTCGTTCCACTGGGTCAGCACGGACCATTTCCGAAATTTTTGGCAATACACTTCAGCCTCGTCCTGGCCCTGAGACATAGCCAGCAAGGCTTTTTCTGCCTGAATCTCAAGATTGGGTTCCTCATAAAGCAAACCGAGCGCCAGAAAAAACGCATCAATATCAGCCAATGCCGGATCTCCTGGCGCCAGCGAGAAGGCCCAATCCTGAGGGTCGCCCCGTAAAAAAGAAATAACAATTTTCACTTGCTGAGCGGAGTCTCCAGATGAACAGGGTCTCAGGGACAAAAACAATTTACAATTATTCCTGAAATTTCTAAATTTAAATCGGTCTCCGGAAAACAGTTCAGGAATCGGTATCTTAGGTTCTGACATAGGATTTCTGATAACAAAATCTTGTATGCCCTGCACACGAGCAGTAAGCTGGTCCACACTTGTAATCAAGGTCTGGACATTCATGTCTGCAGCAAACACAAGCCACTCAGAGGTAAAGGGGAAAAGAAAAAAAAAATGAGAAAGAGAAAAAAAAAAAAAAACTCAGAATTTTCTTTCTTATAATCCCGCTTCTGCAATGCATTTAACATTTAATACTGGCCTGGCAAACTGTTATGACCCCAATGGCGAGGGTCTCAGAGGAACAAGTAAGTCTGCGAAGTACAAAAATCCAGCTCATAGGGCAGTGGTAACTGGGTTGACCATATATCTACTCCTAACGCCAACACTAGAAGTAGCCGGGGAACATGCCTACGTTGGTCGCTAGATGTCTCGCGCCAGCCGGAGGACTAACTACCCCTAGAAGAGGAAAACAAAGACCTCTCTTGCCTCCAGAGAATAGACCCCAAAAGTTGGATACAAGCCCCCCACAAATAATAACGGTGAGGTAAGAGGAAATGACAAACACAGAGATGAACTAGGTTTAGCAAAGAGAGGCCCACTTACTAATAGCAGAATGTAGTAAGATAACTTATATGGTCAACAAAAACCCTATCAAAAATCCACACTGGAAATTCAAGAACCCCCGAACCGTCTAACGGCCCGGGGGGAGAACTCCAGCCTCCCTAGAGCTTCCAGCAAGGGTAGGATACAGATTATGTACAAGCTGGACAAAAATGCAAACAAAAACAAATAGCAAAAAGCAAGAAAGCAGACTTAGCTTAATCTAGCAGGAACCAGGATCAGTAGACAAGAGCACAACAGATTAGCTCTGATTACAACGTTGCCAGGCATTGAACTGAAGGTCCAGGGAGCTTATATAGCAACACCCCTGACCTAACGACCCAGGTGAGCATACAAGGGATGGCAGACATTCCCAGAGTCAAATCACTAGTAACCACTAGAGGGAGCCAAAAAGGTAAATTCACAACAGGTGAGCATTAGTGTTGAGCATTCCGATGCTGCAAGTATCGGGTATCGGCCGATACTTGCTGTATCGGAATTCCGATACCGGGATTCCGATACTCTTGTGGTATCGGATATCGGGTATCGTAACAACATTAATGTTAAAATGTGTAAAAGAGAGAATTAAAATAAAAAATATCGCTATCCTCACCTCTCCGACGCAGCCGGGACTTCAGCGAGGGAACCGGCAGCGTTGTTTGTTTAAAATTCGCGCTATTACTTGGTTACGTGAATTCCCGGCTTGTGATTGGTCAGGTCGGCCATGTTGCCGGGACGCGGACCAATCACAGCAAGCCGTGACGAAATTACGTCACGGCTTGCTGTGATTGGTCCGCGTCCCGGCAATATGGCCGCCCTGACCAATCACAAGCCGTGACGTCACGGGAGGCTGGACACGCGCCCATTTTAAAATGAGCGCGTCCAGCCTCCCGGCTTGTGATTGGTTGACCGCGGCGCAACCAATCACAAGCCGTGACGTCACGGGAGGCTGGACACGCGCCCATTTTAAAATGAGCGCGTGTCCAGCCTCCCGTGACGTCACGGCTTGTGATTGGTCAGGGCGGCCATATTGCCGGGACGCGGACCAATCACAGCAAGCCGTGACGTAATTTCGTCACGGCTTGCTGTGATTGGTCCGCGTCCCGGCAACATGGCCGACCTGACCAATCACAAGCCGGGAATTCACGTAACCAAGTAATAGCGCGAATTTTAAACAAACAACGCTGCCGGTTCCCTCGCTGAAGTCCCGGCTGCGTCGGACAGGTGAGTATAGCGATATTTTTTATTTTAATTCTTTCTTTTACACATTTATATGGTTCCCAGGGCCTGAAGGAGAGTTTCCTCTCCTTCAGACCCTGAGAACCATCAGGAATACCATCCGATACTTGAGTCCCATTGACTTGTATTGGTATCGGGTATCGGTATCGGATTAGATCCGATACTTTGCCGGTATCGGCCGATACTTTCCGATACCGATACTTTCAAGTATCGGACGGTATCGCTCAACACTAGTGAGCATGCTTGCTCATCACTAGTTGTCATGTAAACTATTTTTTCCTCCTGCACATGACAAAGCTAAGAGGTTGAACTTCATCATCTTTAATCTGTTGGCCATTTAAATTCTGCCTTTCCACCTGGTGGATACACAAGAAACTGTAGGAGAGATAAGCGCAAATATGGTCTTATCCAAGAAATACAGTTAGTTTAGCACTCAGATTAAACTAACTTGTTCAATCTGTTAAAAATGCATATAATGTAGAAAATCAGCTGCAGCAGATAAACGGCAGATAAGCGACCATCAGGCATCAGACTGTAAAGGGAGTTAGTGAACAATATTCCACACTGCCAACAGAATGGAGACATACAGTATAACTCAGTTTGGTGCAGTAACATGGTGGTTTATTTCAACACGTTTTGACGTGGTGGATATGACCTGGTGGATACAGACGGTTTCCGAAAGCTGATGGCCTTCGCAGTTGCCCAGCACAAGTTGCCCAGTCACCATTACTTCTCTCAGAAAGTTGTGCCTGCGCCACACAAGCACGTCGCAGACATCACCCGTTTCTTGAACAAATCTATGTCTGATTGTGTATTTCACCACTGACACATGGACAACCCAGCATGGCCAGCGGCGTTACATCTCGCTAACTAGGTGACTCTGGTGGCTGTGGGGGCAGGCGGGGAAGGGGTAGCTCCACAAGTCTTGAAATCTCCAAGGCTTCTGGTACAAACCTCTGTATCTAACACTTTCTCCACTGCTTTTACCTCTTCCACCTCCTCTAGGGCCTCCCTTAATGAGACATACATTCCAAAAGTGCAGACAGAGTCGCCCTTACCTCCATATTGCGCAGCCAGGGCTCATTGCAATCAGGCACTATTTAAATTAATATGCCTTGGAGATTGCAGTCACACAGCTTGTTTTTTGCGAGACAAAATGACGTTTTCAGCATTTTTATTTCCATTATACTTTTTGATCACGTTTTATTTCACTTTTTGTTTGGACACTTTTGTATTTTTAGTTTTTTACGGTATTCACTGAAGCATTTTATTAGTGTGACAGTTTTATAGGTGGGGTCGTTCCAGATGCAGCGATACCAAATATACTTTTTAGTTTATTTTTGGTTTTTGCATAAATATACACCTATTTATTGGTATAATATCTATTTTTTCATTTTTCTTTATTTATTTTGTGATTTTTAAAATAATATATATTTTATGCTAGTGCTGCACTGACAGAAGCCTCTGAGACCATGCTCATGACACGGTCTAAACAGAATACCCTAGCTAAAAGACTCTGAGGACATCATGACGACCTCAGGTTACCATGACAATGATCGGGCCCTCGCGATGATGTTGCGGGGCACTGATCGGAATGTAGGAGCCCGGTCCCTCTCTTAGCCTCTCAAATTCTGAAATTGATATTGATAGCATCATTTAGGGCGTTTAGCAACCAGGGTCTGGGCTTGCACTGCTTGTGGCTGTAACAACCAAGGTTCAGCTATCATGTACAGTGGTACGGAAAGTATTCAGACCCCTTTAAATTCTTCACTCTTTGTTTCATTGCAGCCATTTGGTAAATTTAAAAAAGTTCATTTTTTCTCATTAATGTACACTCTGCACCCTATCTTGGCTGAAAAAAAAAACAGAAATGAAGAAATTTTCGCATATTTATTAAATAAGAAAAACTTAAATATCACATGGTCATAAGTATTCAGACCCTTTGCTCAGTATTGAGTAGAAGCACCTTTTTGAAATAGTACAGCCATGAGTCTTCTTGGGAATTATACAAGTATTTTACACCTGGATTTGGGGACCCTCTGGCATTTTTCCTTGCAGATCCTCTCCAGTTCCATCAGATTGGATGGTGAATATTGGTGGACAGCCATTTACAGCTCTCTCCAGAGATGCTCAATTGGGTTTAGGTCAGGGCTCTGGCTGGGCCAATCAAGAATAGTCACAGAGTTGTTCTGAAGCCACTCCTTTGTTATTTTAGCTGTGTGCTTAGGGTCATTGTCTTGTTGGAAGGTGAACCATCAGCCAATTCTGATGTCCACAGCTCTCTGGAGGAGGTTTTCATTCAGGATATCTCTGTACTTGGCAGTAGGGTTGAGCGAAACGGATTGTTCATTTTCATAAGTCGCCGAATTTTGGCAAAGTCGGCGTCTCATGAAACCCGACCCGATCCCTGTGTGGGGTCGGCCATGCGGTACGCGACTTTCGCGCCAAAGCCGCGTTTCAATGACGATAAAAGCGCCATTTCTCAGCCAATGAAGGTGGACGCAGAGTGTGGGCAGCATGATGACATAGATCTCAGTCCCCACCATCTTAGAGAAGGGCATTGCAGTGATTGGCTTGCTTTCTGCCGCGTCACAGGGGCTATAAAGGGGCGTTCCCGCCGACCGCCATCTTACTGCTGCTGATCTGAGCGTAGGGAGAGGTGCCGCTTCGTCAGAAGCAGGGATAGACAGTGTTAGGCAGGGTACATTCACCCCCAAACCGCTTGTGCTGTAGCGATTTCCACTGTCCAACACCACCTTTTGTTTGCAGGGACAGTGGAAGCTACATTTTTTTTTCCTCAGCGCTGTAGCTCATTGGGCTGCCCTAGAAGGCTCCCTGATAGCTACGTTGCTGTGTGTGTACGCCACTGTGTAAACCAACTGCTTTTTTCAAAGCACAAATCCTGTTGTTCCTTCCTTTCTGCACAGCTATCTTGTTTGTTTGTCCACACTTTTGTGTGCAGCAGTCCTTTTTACAGCTGCCTGCCATACTTTTCTGAGATTACTGCAGGGAGATAAAGATTGGCAAGTCTACCTCTGTGCCAGTGCTGTGTGTGGCATCTGTCTCTCATTGTGTGCCACAGAAAACCTAGTGTGTAATATTGTTTTTTTTTGTTTGTTTTTTTTTTAATTCTCCCTGAAAAAAAAATAAAATAAATAGTGGGAGATAAAGATTGTCAAGTCTGCCTCTGTGCCAGTGCTGTGTGTGGCATCTGTCTCTCATTGTGTGCCACCGAAAACCACTGTGTAATACTGGGCCATTTTTTTTTTCTAAATTCTCCCTGTAAAAAAAAAAATAATTAGTGGGAGATAAAGATTGGTAAGTCTGCCTCTGTGCCAGTGCTGTGTGTGGCATCTGTCTCTCATTGTGTGCCACCGAAAACCACTGTGTAATACTGGGCCATTTTTTTTTTTTCTAAATTCTCCCTGTAAAAAAAAAATAATTAGTGGGAGATAAAGATTGGCAAGTCTGCCTCTGTGCCAGTGCTGTGTGTGGCATCTGTCTCTCATTGTGTGCCACCGAAAACCACTGTGTAATACTGGGCCATTTTTTTTTTTCTAAATTCTCTCTGTAAAAAAAAAAATAATTAGTGGGAGATAAAGATTGGCAAGTCTGCCTCTGTGCCAGTGCTGTGTGTGGCATCTGTCTCTCATTGTGTGCCACCGAAAACCACTGTGCAATACTGGGCCATTTTTTTTTTCTAAATTCTCCCTGTAAAAAAAAAAAAATTAATGGGAGATAAAGATTGGCAAGTCTGCCTCTGTGCCATTGCTGTGTGTGGCATCTGTCTCATTGTGTGCCACCGAAAACCAGTGTGTAATACTGGGCCATTTTTTTTTTTTCTAAATTTTCCCTTTAAAAAAAAAAATAATTAGTGGGAGATAAAGATTGGCAAGTCTGCCTCTGTGCCATTGCTGTGTGTGGCATCTGTCTCATTGTGTGCCACCGAAAACCACTGTGTAATACTGGGCCATCCTTTTTTTGGGGGGGTAAATTCTCCCTGTAAAAAAAAAAATTAATAGTGGGAGTCTGGGAGATAATGATTGGCAAGTCTGCCTCTGTGCCAGTCCTGTGTGTGGCATCTGTCTCTCATTGTGTACCATCGAAAACCACTGTGTAATACTGGGCCATTTTTTTTTTCAAAATTCTCCCTGAAAAAAAAAATAATTAGTGGGAGATAAAGATTGGCAAGTCTGCCTCTGTGCCATTGCTGTGTGTGGCATCTGTCTCATTGTGTGCCACCGAAAACCACTGTGTAATACTGGGCCATTTTTTTTTTCTAAATTCTCCCTGTAAAAAAAAAATTATTAGTGGGAGATAAAGATTGGCAAGTCTGCCTCTGTTCCATTGCTGTGTGTGGCATCTGTCTCTCATTGTGTGCCACCGAAAACCACTGTGTAATACTGGGCCATTCTTTTTTTGGGGGGGTAAATTATCCCTGTAAAAAAAAAAATAGTGGGAGTCTGGGAGATAAAGATTGGCAAGTCTGCCTCTGTGCCATTGCTGTGTGTGGCATCTGTCTTATTGTGTGCCACCGAAAACCACTGTGTAATACTGGGCCATTCTTTTTTGAGTGGGTAAATTCTCCCTGTAAAAAAAAAAATTAATAGTGGGAGTCTGGGAGATAAAGATTGGCAAGTCTGCCTCTGTGCCAGTCCTGTGTGTGGCATCTGTCTCTCATTGTGTGCCACAAAAAACCTAGTGTGTAATATTTTTTTTTTTTTTAAATTCTCCCAGATAAAAAAAAAAATAGTGGGAGATTAAGATTGGCATTTCTGCTTGAGTGCTGGTCCTGTGTGTGCCATCTGTCTCAAATTATTGGGGCACAGAAAACCTAGTGTGTAACATTGGGCCTGATTTTCCTTTCCGTGTCAGGCACCTATAAAGGTATATATAAATCCAACAGAAGTTTGAGTTCACCTGATAAGTTGTTTTACAGTAACAAATACCGTTACTTTGGTTACGTTTTGCAAACAATGAGGAAGTCTAGTGGAAGAGGTCGTGGCCATGGGCGGTCATTGTCAGCTGGTAATGATGGTAGTGGTGGTGGAGCATCAGGTGGTCATGGTAAAAGCAGTACAGCACCTAAGTCTCGAATTGTTGAGCCAGGTTCGTTGTCTGGCTACACAAGGCCTCGAACGCTCTCTTTTCTGGGAGTAGGAAAACCAGTTTTGAAGCCGGAGCAGGAGGAACAAGTATTGGCTTTCATTGCTAACTCTGCCTCTAGCTCTTTCGCCTCCTCCTCGGAAAGTGCCAAATGTCAGAGCAGTGCATCGTCAGTGGATGCTCCCAGTCAGGAACAAGTCGCTTCCTTGTGTCCTTCACCCAGAACAACAGTGAAGGATGCGTCAGTCGACACAACAGGTTACTCCATGGAGCTCTTTACACATACCGTTCCTGGGTTAGACAGTGAAACAGTTAACAAGCCATGCCCATTAGAAGTTGAATCGGACATGGAGTGCACAGATGCACAGCCACAGCCAGATTACTATGCTGTTCCTTTGACTCAGACCAGAACATTGCCCTCGCAGTGTACTGAGGCAGAATCAAAACCAGCGGAGACTATGGTGCCCCGTCACGAACGCTATACCACCGGCTTACACGGTGACACAGACGAAGTTGCACACGACATAGAAGAGGAGGTCATAGATGACCCAGTTGTTGACCCCGATTGGCAGCCATTGGGGGAACAGTGTGCAGGCGGCAGTTGTTCTGAAGCGGAGGAGGAGGAGCCACAGCAGGCATCAACATCACAACAGGTTCCATCTGCCGGGCCCGTATCTGGCCAAAAACGCTTGGCAAAACCAGTTGGAGGACAGCGTGGTCTGTTGTGGATTCTGTTTTTGGGCTCCCTCTGGTGGTTACGGCTGGTACTGGGTGACTTTGGTGGGTTGCAGTCTCTGGTTTCCACCTGTCCATCAGAGGCTGGGTGTTTCCTATTTAACCTGGCTTTCCTGTCATTCCCTTGCCGGCTATCAATGTACTCAGATGTGCTCAGTTTGGTTCCTGACTACCTGCTCCCAGATCTCTCAGGATAAGCTAAGTTTTGTTTTTCAGTTGTTTGGTTTTTTTGTCCAGCTTGCTAATTATGACTCTATGCTAGCTGGTAGCTCTAGTGGGCTGAGGTTCTCCCCATGTGCCATGAGTTGGCACATGGGTTCTTGTAATCTCAGGATGGTTTTTGATTAGGGTTTTTTGCTGACCGCTCAGACCCCTTTTGTATCATTCTGCTTTCTAGTTATAGCGGGCCTCATTTTGCTAAATCTATTTTCATCTCTATGTGCGTGCCTTCCTCTCATTTCACCGTCAATACATGTGGGGGGCAACTATACCTTTTGGGGTCATTCCTCCGGAGGCAAGCTAGGTCTTTATTTCCTCTGCAGTGCTAGTTAGCTCTTAGGCTGGCGCGTGGCATCTAGAATCAACGTAGGCACGCTCCCTGGCTATTTCTAGTTGTGTTTGTCAGGAGTAGGGCAGCGGTCAGCCCAGGTTCCATCACCCTAGAGCTCGTCCGTTATTTATGTTATTTTGCTTGTCCAGTGCGATCCCCAGCCATTGGGATCCATGTCAGTATAGCCGGCCCACAAAGTGTTAATTGTTTGGGCTGAAGCAGGAGAAAAAGAAGTGTTTAAGGGAATTTTTTTTTTTTTTCCCCTCAGAGTTTTGCTGCCTAGCCCTTAATTGCTGTCTAGCTGCTTCTTACCTCCTCTTAACCCTTGAATGGCTCTGACCTTAGCTGTTTAACATGGATGTCCAGAGTTTGGCTTCCAGCCTGAGTAATCTTGCTGCAAAAGTTCAAAACATACAGGATTTTGTTGTTCACACTCCCATGTCTGAACCTAGAATTCCTATTCCAGAGTTTTTTTCTGGAGATAGATCTACCTTCCTGAATTTCAGGAACAATTGCAAATTGTTTCTTTCTTTGAAATCTCGCTCCTCTGGAGACCCTGCTCAGCAGGTTAAGATTGTAATATCTTTCCTGCGGGGCGACCCTCAGAATTGGGCATTTGCATTGGCACCAGGGGATCCTGCATTGCTCAGTGTGGATGCGTTTTTTCTGGCACTGGGATTGCTCTATGAGGAACCTAACCTGGAGATTCAGGCTGAAAAGGCTTTATTAGCCCTCTCTCAGGGGCATGATGAAGCGGAAGTATATTGTCAAAAATTTCGGAAATGGTCAGTGCTTACTCAGTGGAATGAGTGCGCCCTGGCTGCAAACTTCAGAGATGGTCTTTCTGAGGCCATTAAGGATATTATGGTGGGGTTCCCTGCGCCTACAGGTCTGAATGAGTCTATGGCTATGGCCATTCAGATTGATCGGCGTTTACGGGAGCGCAAACCTGTGCACCAGTTGGCGGTGTCTTCTGAACAGGCACCTGAGACTATGCAATGTGATAGAATTCAGTCCAGAAGTGAACGGCAAAATTATAGGCGGAAAAATGGATTGTGTTTTTATTGTGGTGATTCAGCTCATGTTATATCAGCATGCTCTAAACGCACAAAAAAGGTTGATAAATCTTGCCATTAGTACTCTGCAGTCTAAGTTCATTTTGTCTGTAACTCTGATTTGTTCACTGTCTTCCATTTCCGTCGATGCCTATGTGGATTCGGGCGCTGCCCTGAGTCTTATGGATTGGTCATTTGCCAAACGCTGCGGTTTTAGTCTGGAGCCTCTGGAAGTTCCTATTCCTTTGAAGGGAATTGACTCTACACCATTGGCTATGAATAAACCGCAGTACTGGACACAAGTGACCATGCGCATGACTCCCGTTCATCAGGAGGTGATTCGCTTCCTTGTACTGTATAATTTACATGATGTACTAGTGCTTGGTCTGCCATGGTTACAAACTCATAATCCAGTCCTGGATTGGAAAACAATGTCTGTGTTAAGCTGGGGATGTCAGGGGGTTCATGATGATGCACCTCTGATTTCAATAGCTTCATCTACTCCTTCTGAGGTCCCTGCGTTTTTGTCTGACTATCGGGATGTTTTTGAGGAGCCTAAGCTCAATTCGCTCCCTCCACATAGGGATTGTGACTGTGCTATAGAATTAATTCCTGGCAGTAAGTTCCCTAAGGGTCGTTTATTTAATCTGTCAGTGCCAGAGCATACTGCTATGCGGAATTATATTAAGGAGTCCTTGGAAAAGGGACATATTCGTCCATCTTCGTCCCCTCTGGGAGCAGGTTTTTTTTTCGTGGCAAAAAAAGATGGTTCCCTGAGGCCTTGTATAGATTATCGCCTTCTGAATAAGATTACAGTCAAATATCAGTATCCATTGCCATTATTGACTGATTTGTTTGCTCGCATTAAGGGGGCTAGGTGGTTCACTAAGATAGATCTTCGCGGTGCGTATAATCTTGTGCGGATAAAACAGGGTGATGAGTGGAAAACCGCATTTAATACGCCTGAGGGCCATTTTGAGTATTTGGTAATGCCTTTTGGACTTTCTAATGCTCCTTCAGTCTTTCAGTCCTTTATGCACAATATTTTCCGTGAATATCTGGATAAGTTTATGATTGTGTATTTGGATGATATTTTGGTGTTTTCTGATGACTGGGAGTCTCATGTTCTACAGGTCAGGAAGGTGTTTCAAGTCCTGCGGGCCAATTCTCTGTTTGTGAAGGGCTCAAAATGTCTCTTCGGAGTCCAGAAAATTTCTTTTTTGGGGTACATTTTTTCTCCTTCTACTATTGAGATGGATCCCGTCAAGGTTCAGGCGATTTGTGACTGGACACAACCTACATCTGTTAAGAGTCTTCAGAAGTTCTTGGGTTTTGCTAATTTTTATCGTCGGTTCATTACTAATTTTTCCAGTGTTGTTAAACCTTTGACTGATTTGACTAAAAAGGGTGCTGATGTTGCTAATTGGTCTCCTACGGCTGTGGAGGCCTTTCAGGAACTTAAGCGCCGGTTTTCTTCTGCTCCTGTGTTATGTCAACCAGATGTTTCACTTCCTTTTCAGGTTGAGGTTGATGCTTCCGAGATTGGAGCGGGGGCGGTTTTGTCACAGAGAAGTTCCAATGGCTTGGTGATGAAGCCATGTGCGTTCTTTTCTAGAAAATTCTCGCCCGCCGAGCGCAATTATGATGTGGGTAATCGGGAGCTTTTGGCCATGAAGTGGGCATTTGAGGAGTGGCGTCATTGGCTTGAGGGTGCTAGACATCGTGTGGTGGTCTTGACTGATCACAAAAATCTGATTTACCTTGAGTCTGCTAGGCGTCTGAATCCTAGACAGGCTCGTTGGTCGTTGTTTTTTTCTCGTTTCAATTTTGTGGTTTCATACCTGCCAGGTTCAAAGAATGTGAAGGCAGATGCTCTTTCCAGGAGTTTTGTGCCTGACTCTCCTGGAGACTCTGGGCCTACTGGTATCCTTAGGGATGGGGTAATATTGTCCGCCGTCTCCCCAGACTTGCGACGTGCATTGCAGGAGTTTCAGGCGGATAAACCTGATCGTTGTCCACCAGAAAGACTGTTTGTTCCGGATGATTGGACCAGTAGAGTCATCTCCGAGGTCCATTCTTCTGTGTTGGCTGGTCATCCTGGAATATTTGGTACGAGAGACTTGGTGGCCAGGTCTTTTTGGTGGCCTTCCTTGTCAAGGGATGTGCGCACCTTTGTGCAGTCTTGTGAAGTGTGTGCTCGGGTTAAGCCTTGCTGTTCTCGGGCCAGTGGGTTGTTGTTATCCTTGCCTATCCCGAAGAGGCCTTGGACGCACATTTCCGTGGATTTTATTTCAGATCTCCCTGTCTCACAGAAAATGTCCGTTATCTGGGTTGTGTGTGACCGCTTTTCTAAGATGGTTCATTTGGTACCCTTGCCTAAGTTGCCTTCCTCCTCTGAGTTGGTCCCTTTATTTTTTCAGAACGTGGTTCGTTTGCATGGGATTCCGGAGAATATCGTTTCTGACAGGGGATCCCAGTTTGTGTCTAGATTTTGGCGGACGTTTTGTGCTAAGATGGGCATTGATTTGTCTTTCTCATCTGCATTCCATCCTCAGACGAATGGCCAGATGGAGCGAACTAATCAGACCTTGGAAACTTATTTAAGGTGTTTTGTTTCTGCTGATCAAGATGACTGGGTTGCCTTTTTGCCACTGGCCGAATTTGCCCTTAATAATCGGGCTAGTTCTGCTACTTTGGTCTCTCCTTTCTTTTGTAATTCGGGGTTTCATCCTCGTTTTTCCTCTGGTCAGGTGGAGCCTTCGGATTGTCCTGGAGTGGACGTGGTGGTGGACAGGCTACATCAGATTTGGAATCAGGTGGTGGACAATTTGAAGTTGTCTCAGGAGAAGACTCAGCAGTTTGCTAATCGCCGTCGCCGTGTGGGTCCCCGACTTCTTGTTGAGGACTTGGTGTGGTTGTCTTCTCGTTTTGTCCCTATGAAGGTCTCTTCTCCTAAGTTCAAGCCTCGGTTCATCGGTCCTTATAAGATCTTGGAGATTCTTAACCCTGTGTCTTTTCGTTTGGATCTCCCAGCATCGTTTGCTATTCATAATGTGTTCCATCGGTCGTTATTGCGGAGGTATGAGGTGCCCGTTGTTCCTTCGGTTGAGCCTCCTGCTCCGGTGCTGGTGGAGGGAGAATTGGAGTATGTTGTTGAGAAGATCTTGGATTCTAGTGTTTCCAGACGTAAACTCCAGTATTTGGTTAAGTGGAAGGGTTATGGTCAGGAGGATAATTCCTGGGTGGTCGCCTCTGATGTTCATGCGACTGATTTGGTCCGCGCCTTCCATAGAGCTCATCCTGATCGCCCTGGGGGTTCTCGTGAGGGTTCGGTGACCCCTCCTCAAGGGGGGGGTACTGTTGTGGATTCTGTTTTTGGGCTCCCTCTGGTGGTTACGGCTGGTACTGGGTGACTTTGGTGGGTTGCGGTCTCTGGTTTCCACCTGTCCATCAGAGGCTGGGTGTTTCCTATTTAACCTGGCTTTCCTGTAATTCCCTTGCCGGCTATCAATGTACTCAGATGTGCTCAGTTTGGTTCCTGACTACCTGCTCCCAGATCTCTCAGGATAAGCTAAGTTTTGTTTTTCAGTTGTTTGGTTTTTTTGTCCAGCTTGCTAATTATGACTCTATGCTAGCTGGTAGCTCTAGTGGGCTGAGGTTCTCCCCATGTGCCATGAGTTGGCACATGGGTTCTTGTAATCTCAGGATGGTTTTTGATTAGGGTTTTTTGCTGACCGCTCAGACCCCTTTTGTATCATTCTGCTTTCTAGTTATAGCCGGCCTCATTTTGCTAAATCTATTTTCATCTCTATGTGCGTGCCTTCCTCTCATTTCACCGTCAATACATGTGGGGGGCAACTATACCTTTTGGGGTCATTCCTCTGGAGGCAAGCTAGGTCTTTATTTCCTCTGCAGTGCTAGTTAGCTCTTAGGCTGGCGCGTGGCGTCTAGAATCAACGTAGGCACGCTCCCTGGCTATTTCTAGTTGTGTTTGTCAGGAGTAGGGCAGCGGTCAGCCCAGGTTCCATCACCCTAGAGCTCGTCCGTTATTTATGTTATTTTGCTTGTCCAGTGCGATCCCCAGCCATTGGGATCCATGACAGTGGTCATCCGGTTAAAGAAGCTCAGTCTGCAATGCCTGAAAAGGTATCCGAAAGTAGAAAGAGTGCAGTCTGGCATTTTTTTAAACAACATCCAAATGATCAGCGCAAAGTCATCTGTCAAAAATGTTCAACTACCTTAAGCAGAGGTCAGAATCTTAAAAGTCTAAATACAAGTTGCATGCATAGACATTTATCCACCATGCATTTGCAAGCCTGGACTAACTACCAAATGTCCCTAAAGGTTGCAGCACCCTCGGCCAATGAAGCTAGTCAGCAACGCTACATCCCTTCCCTCCCTGTAAGCCCACCATTTCCCGCACCACCTGCAGTATCTGTGCGGCTTTCGTCGCCAGGCCAAAGCAGTCAGGGAATCACCAGGTTTGCAGTAGGAAACACTGCATGTAGGGCACCAGCAAGAATACCATCTCCAACCCTCTCTCACTCACCCATGTCCATCGGCACCCACGCTAGTTCCACTGTATGCAGCTCTCCAGTCCAGCTCACCCTTCATGAGACTCTCGTTAGGAAAAGGAAGTACTCATCCTCGCATCCGCGTACACAGGGTTTGAACGCCCACATTGCTAGACTAATCTCATTAGAGATGATGCCCTACCGGTTAGTTGAAAGCGAAGCTTTCAAAGCGCTGATGGACTACGCTGTACCACGCTACGAGCTACCCAGTCGACACCTCTTTTCTAGAAAAGCCATCCCAGCCCTCCAACAGCATGTTAAAGACCGCATCGTCCATGCACTCAGGCAGTCTGTGACTACAAAGGTGCACCTGACAACAGATGCATGGACCAGTAGGCATGGCCAGGGACGTTACGTGTCCATCACGGCACACTGGGTGAATGTGGTGGATGCAGGGTCCACAGGGGACAGCAATATTGGGACAGTTCTGCCTAGCCCACGGTCAAGGAAAGAGTTGGCTGTAGGCGTTCGCCCCCCCTCCTCCTCTTCCTCGTCCTCCTGCAGAAGCGAGAGCTCGTCCACAGACCGCAGTCACACATCCACTCCATCCGCAGCTGCCACTGTTGCACACCAGGTGTGCCATTATGGGACAGCTAGTGGCAAGCGTCAGCAGGCTGTATTGGCAATGAAGTGTTTGGGCGACAACAGACACACCGCGGAAGTTCTGTCCGAGTTCTTGCAGAAAGAAACTCAGTCATGGCTGGGCACTGTACATCTTGAGGCAGGCAAGGTAGTGAGTGATAACTGAAGGAATTTCATGGCTGCCATAGCCCTTTCCCAACTGAAACACATTCCTTGCCTGGCTCACACCTTAAACCTGGTGGTGCAGTGCTTCCTGAAAAGTTATCCGGGGTTACCTGACCTGCTCCTCAAAGTGCGCAGACTTTGCTCGCATATACGCCGTTCGCCCGTACACTCCAGCCGTATGCAGAACTATCAGCGGTCTTTGAACCTTCCTCAGCATCGCCTAATCATCGACGTTGCAACAAGGTGGAACTCCACACTGCACATGCTTCAGAGACTGTGCGAACAGAGGCGTGCTGTTATGTTTTTGTGGGAGGATACACATACACGGGCAGGCAGTTGGATGGCAGACATGGAGTTGTCAGGTGTGCAGTGGTCGAAGCTACAAGACCTGTGTCAAGTCCTTCAGTGTTTTGAGGAATGCACACGGCTGGTTAGTGCAGACAACGCCATAATAAGCATGAGCATCCCCCTAATGCGTCTGCTGATGCAAAGTTTGACGCACATAAAGGAGCAGGCGTCTGCAGCCGAGGAAGAGGAAAGCCTTGATGACAGTCAGCCATTGTCTGGTCAGGGCCGTGTAGAGGACGCGGTAGCGGGCGAAGAGGAGGAGGAGGACGAGGAGGATGATGGGGATGAGTACTTTTTTAATGAGGAAGCTTCGCCTGGGCCAACAGAAATTAGTGGCGTTGCAAGGCCGGGTTCTGTTTTTTTAAGGGAGACAAGTGACGTAGATTTTCCTGTAACTGCCCCTCAAACCAGCACAACCGCAGATTTGACAACTGGAACTTTGGCCCACATGGCGGATTATGCCTTACGTATCCTCAAAAGGGACCCACGCATTATTAAAATGATGAGCGATGACGATTACTGGTTGGCCTGCATCCTTCACCCTCGCTATAAAGGCAAATTGCAAAATATTATGCCACATGAGAACCTCGAACAAATATTAGCAACCAAACAAGCAACTCTTGTAGACCGTTTGATTCAGGCATTCCCAGCACACAGCGCCGGTGATGGTTCTCACACGAGCTGCAGGGGGCTACAGGGCAGAGGTGTTAGAGGTGCACAGATCAGAAGTGGCGTTGGACAGAGGGGTTTTCTGACCAGGTTGTGGAGTGATTTCGCAATGACCGCAGACAGGACAGGTACTGCAGCATCTATTCAAAGTGACAGGAGACAACATTTGTCCAGTATGGTTACTAACTATTTTTCATCCCTTATCGATGTTCTCCCTCAACCGCCATTCCCATTTGATTACTGGGCATCCAAATTAGACACCTGGCCTGAATTGGCAGAATATGCATTGCAGGAGCTTGCTTGCCCAGCAGCTAGTGTGCTATCAGAAAGAGTATTCAGTGCTGCTGGTTCAATATTAACCGAAAAAAGGACTCGTCTGGCTACCCAAAATGTGGATGATCTCACCTTCATTAAAATGAACCACTCCTGGATTTCAAATTATTTTGCCCCACCTTTCCCGGCTGACACCTAGCTTTCCTATAAAAAGGTCTTGCTTGTGGACTGGTCTTACTGAGTGTTCCAATCTCTTAATTTGCAGCAGCTGTTTGTCCAGCATACAACATGTTTACACCTCCCTCAATGGGAAAACTCCCCCCACGGGGCCGTGGTCTCGCCACTTAGCGCAAGCACCCGTTAGAGTGCCGTTTGTCTGAAGAGGTGGGTGTGTCCGCTTTTGGTCGACGGCACTGCCACTGGGTCCCTCATAGTATAATAAAGTGTCTCTGGCGGTGGTGGCGCGCACCCAACGTCAGACACACCGTTGTAACATGAGGGGCCCTGGGACGGTACCGCCGGCCACAAGACAGTCCCCCCCCCAAGCTCAAACTGTGCTCTACCCCGTGCAAAATTATCTCGCACAGCTCCACCAATGTTTAGTCTATGCGCTGACATCATTCAATGCCTGGCACTGACAATACCAATTTGTTGACATCTATGATGCTAATTAAAGTAGTCTGGGTCAGTGTCCTATATTGACACCAGTAAATACTTACTGCCAAATTACTTT
The DNA here is from genome assembly GCF_051348905.1 of Ranitomeya variabilis. Classification (NCBI taxonomy): domain Eukaryota; kingdom Metazoa; phylum Chordata; class Amphibia; order Anura; family Dendrobatidae; genus Ranitomeya; species Ranitomeya variabilis. The sequence continues at coordinate 1,008,038,155 of NC_135232.1, read as the reverse complement.
GTCAGAAACTCAGCAGATGAGCCCACCCCTGTACCTAAGTATGCCACACTTTTGTTGTTGTTGTTGTTTTGCGGGACATTAACATCTATTTATTTTTTGTGACAGTACTAACTGTGTCAGACACTCCTTGCAATCCTCCTCCTCTACTGACCACAATGCTGCCTGTGTATCCATGTAACCGATTTAAAACTGCCTTGAGCCTATTTTTTGTTATTTTAGGCCTTCGTTAGCCTGTCTGTGGTCCCTCCTTGCAATCCTCATCCACTGACCACAATGCTGCCTGTGTATCCATGTAACCGATTTAAAACTGCCTTGAGCCTATTTTAAGTTATTTTAGGCCTAGTACGCCTGTCTGCGGTCCCTCCTTGCAATCCTCATCCACTGACCACAATGCTGCCTGTGTTTCCATGTAACCGATTTAAAACTGCCTTGAGCCTTTTAGCCTTTTTTTGTTATTTTAGGCCTTCGTTAGCCTGTCTGCGGTCCCTCCTTGCAATCCTCATCCACTGACCACAATGCTGCCTGTGTATCCATGTAACCGATTTAAAACTGCCTTGAGCCTATTTTAAGTTATTTTAGGCCTTCGTTAGCCTGTCTGCGGTCCCTCCTTGCAATCCTCATCCACTGACCACAATGCTGCCTGTGTATCCATGTAACCGATTTAAAACTGCCTTGAGCCTATTTTAAGTTATTTTAGGCCTAGTACGCCCGTCTGCGGTCCCTCCTTGCAATCCTCCTCCTCCGCTGACCACAATGCTGCCTGTGTATCCATGTAACCGATTTAAAACTGCCTTGAACCTATTTTTTGTTATTTTAGGCCTTCGTTAGCCTGTCTGCGGTCTCTCCTTGCAATCCTCATCCACTGACCACAATGCTGCCTGTGTATCCATGTAACCGATTTAAAACTGCCTTGAGCCTATTTTAAGTTATTTTAGGCCTAGTACGCCTGTCTGCAGTCCCTCCTTGCAATCCTCCTCCTCCGCTGACCACAATGCTGCCTGTGTATCCATGTAACCGATTTAAAACTGCCTTGAGCCTATTTTTTGTTATTTTAGGCCTTCGTTAGCCTGTCTGCGGTCCCTCCTTGCAATCCTCATCCACTGACCACAATGCTGCCTGTGTATCCATGTAACCGATTTAAAACTGCCTTAAGCCTATTTTTTGTTATTTTAGGCCTTCGTTAGCCTGTCTGCGGTCCCTCCTTGCAATCCTCATCCACTGACCACAATGCTGCCTGTGTATCCATGTAACCGATTTAAAACTGCCTTGAGCCTATTTTTTTTTATTTTAGGCCTTCGTTAGCCTGTCTGCGGTCCCTCCTTGCAATCCTCATCCACTGACCACAATGCTGCCTGTGTATCCATGTAACCGATTTAAAACTGCCTTGAGCCTATTTTTTGTTATTTTAGGCCTTTGTTAGCCTGTCTGCGGTCCCTCCTTGCAATCCTCATCCACTGACCACAATGCTGCCTGTGTATCCATGTAACCGATTTAAAACTGCCTTGAGCCTATTTTTTGTTATTTTAGGCCTTCGTTAGCCTGTCTGCGGTCCCTCCTTGCAACCCTCATCCACTGACCACAATGCTGCCTGTGTATCCATGTAACCGATTTAAAACTGCCTTGAGCCTATTTTAAGTTATTTTAGGCCTAGTACGCCTGTCTGCGGTCCGTCCTTGCAATCCTCCTCCTCCGCTGACCACAATGCTGCCTGTGTATCCATGTAACCGATTTAAAACTGCCTTGAGCCTATTTTTTTTTTTTTTAGGCCTTCGTTAGCCTGTCTGCAGTCCCTCCTTGTAATCCTCATCCACTGACCACAATGCTGCCTGTGTATCCATGTAACCGATTTAAAACTGCCTTGAGCCTATTTTAAGTTATTTTAGGCCTAGTACGCCTGTCTGCGGTCCGTCCTTGCAATCCTCCTCCTCCGCTGACCACAATGCTGCCTGTGTATCCATGTAACTGATTTAAAACTGCCTTGAGCCTATTTTTTTTTATTTTAGGCCTTCGTTAGCCTGTCTGCGGTCCCTCCTTGTAATCCTCATCCACTGACCACAATGCTGCCTGTGTATCCATGTAACCGATTTAAAACTGCCTTGAGCCTATTTTAAGTTATTTTAGGCCTAGTACGCCTGTCTGCGGTCCGTCCTTGCAATCCTCCTCCTCCGCTGACCACAATGCTGCCTGTGTATCCATGTAACCGATTTAAAACTGCCTTGAGCCTATTTTTTTTTATTTTAGGCCTTCGTTAGCCTGTCTGCGGTCCCTCCTTGTAATCCTCATCCACTGACCACAATGCTGCCTGTGTATCCATGTAACCGATTTAAAACTGCCTTGAGCCTATTTATATATTTTATTTAATATTAATAAAGCCATGATGGACTACGCTGTACCAGCTACAAGCTAAACAGTCGACACTTCTTTTGCGAGAAAAGCCATCCCAACCCTCCACCAGCATGTAAAAGACTGCATTGTCCATGCACTCTGGCAATCTGTGAGTACAAAGGTGCACCTGACAACAGACGCATGGACCTGTAGGCATGGCCACGGAAGGTTACGTGTCCATTACGGCGCAATGGGTTAATGTGGTGGATGCATGGTCCACAGGGGACAGCCTACTAAGTCTGTCTGCAGTCCCTAATTCAAATTGTCCTCCACTGTCTAAATCTGAGCTTCAACCTTCTGGCTCTCATTAAGTGAGAAAATTGGTGCTTACGGCCTACTAACGGTGTCTGCCGCTCCCTGGTGTTGTCCTTAACTGAATAAATCTGAGCTTCAAACTTCTGGCTCTCATTAAGTGCTGTTTTTTAAAAAACTTGGTGGTTACGGCCTACTAACGGTGTCTGCCGCTCCCTGGTGTTGTCCTCAACTGAATAAAGCTGAGCTTCAAACTTCTGGCTCTCATTAAGTGCTGTTTTTTAAAAAACTTGGTGGTTACGGCCTACTAACGGTGTCTGCCGCTCCCTGGTGTAGTCCTCAACTGAATAAAGCTGAGCTTCAACCTTCTGGCTCTCATTAAGTGTTTTTTTTTTTTTAAATGGTGGTTAGGGACTACTAACGGTGTCTGCCGCTCCCTGGTGTTGTCCTCAACTGAATAAAGCTGAGCTTCAGTCTTTAGGCTTTCGGCCTATAGTATCAGATATTAAACTGCATTTGGCCTTCAACTTTGGTTACGGCCTACTAACGGTGTCTGCCGCTCCCTGGTGTTGTCCTCAACTGTATAAATCTGAGCTTCAACCTTCTGGCTCTCATTAAGTGTTTTTAAAAAAAAAAATGGTGGTTAGGGACTACTAACGGTGTCTGCCGCTCCCTGGTGTTGTCCTCAACTGAATAAAGCTGAGCTTCAGTCTTTAGGCTTTCAGCCTATAGTATCAGATATTAAACTGCATTTGGCCTTCAACTTTGGTTACGGCCTACTAACGGTGTCTGCCGCTCCCTGGTGTTGTCCTCAACTGTATAAATCTGAGCTTCAACCTTCTGGCTCTCATCAAGTGTTTTTTTTTTTTTTAAATGGTGGTTAGGGACTACTAACGGTGTCTGCCGCTCCCTGGTGTTGTCCTCAACTGTATAAAGCTGAGCTTCAACCTTCTGGCTGTCATTAAGTGCTTTTTTAAACAAAAATTGGTGGTTACGGCCTACTAACGGTGTCTGCCACTCCCTGGTGTTGTCCTCCACTGTAGAAAGCTGAGCTTCAGTCTTTAGGCTTTTGGCCTATAGTAGCAGATATTAAACTGCATTTGGCCTACTAGTGTGGTTGGGCCCTTAAAACAGTGTCTGCTGCTCCTGGGTTTTCTACTCCACTGAACAAAGCAATGCCGCCTGTTTAGTCCTGTTACCAATTTTGAACTGCATTTAGCCTACTTTATTCTTTGGCCCTATATCTGTGTTTCCTCCTCATCCTGCCCATTGCCCAGCCACTGCTAGATGAGTCTGCTGGTACATTGACCTAGACCACTACATTCCCCTTGCACTCTACACAGCCAGAATCTGACCCTGCTGAAAGTAAGGTTCCCCTTCCCGCATGTTATACCACCTTACACAGGGACAAAGAGGAAGGTGCAGATGAAAGTGCAGGTTCCTTCATCAGGTGGGGGGGCATACTCGTTGGCGACGTCACTGGCACAGGGCCCCTCAGAGTACGCAAAAGTGTCGCTGCTGGTGGGAGGCGCCCCCGCCGTGCAAACACACCGCTGTACTTTGAGGGGCCCTGTGCCAGTGCCAATGCCAACAAGTGGGCCCCCCCTGCTTGCTTAGGATCACAGCACTTGCAAACTTGACATACTTACCTCTCACTGCTCCACCCTCGTGACGTAGTCCACGTTTCCTGGGCCCACTAAAACCTTGAACCAGCCCTACCTCCCACAACTTTTGCCTAATGACCCCCAATTTCCAATGCCCAACTATTATTATAAAGTTAATTATGATTGACAAGCTTCAGAAACAAGAATGGATGTTTTTAGCATTAAAATGGGCACTGTAGGTGTTTTCCTGGCCTCCACTCACTGTCGACTATGCTTCCCCATTGACTTGCATTGGGTTTCGTGTTTCGGTCGATCCCCGACTTTTAGCGATAATCGGCCGACTGCACTCGACTCGACTCTGGACAAGTCGGGTTTCGCAAAACCCGACTCGATCTTAAAAAAATGAAAGTCGCTGAACCCTACTTGGCAGCATGCAGGTTTCCTTCATTGACAACCAGTCGTCCTGTCCCTGCAGCTGAAAAACACTCCAAAGTATGATGCTGCCACCATCATGTTTCAATGTTAGGATTGTAATGGGCAGGTGATGTGCAGTGCCTGGTTTTCTCCACACATACTGCTTAGAATTATCACCAAAAAAGTCTATGTTCATCTCATCAGAGAATCTTATTTCTCATAGTCTGGGAGTCCTTCATGTGTTTTTTTTAGCAAACTCTATGTGGGCTTTCATGTTTCTTGTGCTGAGGAGAGGCTTCTGTTGGGCCAATCTGCCATAAATGCCCAACTGATGGAGGGCTGCAGTGATTGTTGACTTTGTGGAACTTTCTTCCATCTCCCTACTGCATCTCTGGAGCTCAGCCACAGTGATCTTGGGGTTCTTCTTTACCTCTCTCACCAAGGCTCTTCTCCCATGATTGCTCAGTTTGGCTGGATGGCTAGGAAGACTTCTGGTGGTCCTAAACTTTTTCCATTTAAGGATTATGGAGGCCATTGTGCTCTTAGGAACCTTAAGTACTGCAGAAATTCTGTTGTAACCTTGGCCAGATCTGTGCTTTCCCACAATTCTGTCTGGGGTCTGAGGATCTCATCTCAGTACCTAATAGCAGTCAGGCAACCTCTGGCGAGCCAATGGAGGGCTGTGCGGCCCTCCAAAGAAATGTCACCCCACACCATTACTGACGCACTGCCAAACCAGTCATGCTGAAAGATGTTGCAGGCAGCAGATCGCTCTCCATGGCGTCTCCAGACTCTGGAGTAAGTTGTGATTTACGTTGATCATTTTTAGCTTTTATTGTTCTCAACAGGTTCCACTATGTAATGAATAAAGATTTACAACTGAAATATTTCATTCAGTGATATCTAGGATGTGGGATTTTAGTGTTCCCATTATTTTTTGAGCTATATATATATATATATATATATATACATATATATATATATATATATATATATATATATATATATATATATATACAGTACAGACCAAACACACCTCCTCATTTAAAGATTTTTCTGTATTTTCATGACTATGAAAATTGTACATTCACACTGAAGGCATCAAAACTATGAATTAGCACATGTGGAATTATAAAAAAAAAAAAAAAAAGTGTGAAACAACTGAAATTATGTCTTATATTCTAGGTTCTTCAAAGTAGCGACCTTTTGCTTTGATGACTGCTTCGCACACTTTTGACATTCTCTTGATGAGCTTCAAGAGGTAGTCACTGGGAATGGTCTTCCAACAATCTTGAAGGAGTTCCCAGAGATGCTTAGCACTTGTTGGCCCTTTTGCCTTCACTCTGCTGTCAAGCTCACCCCAAACCATCTCTATTGGGTTCAGGTCTGGTGACTGTGGAGGCCAGGTCATCTGGCGTAGCACCCCATCACTCTCCTTCTTGGTCAAATAGCCCTTGCACAACCTGGAGGTGTGTTTGGAGTCATTGTCCTGTTGAAAAATAAATGATGGTCCAACTAAACGAAAAGCCGATGGAATAGCATGCCGCTGCTAGATGCTGTGATAGCCATGCTGGTTCAGTATGCCTTCAATTTTGAATAAATCCCCAACAGTGTCACCAGCAATTCACCCCCACACCATCACACCTCCTCCTCCATGCTTCACGGTGGGAACCAGGCATGTAGAGTCCATCCGTTCACCTTTTCTGTGTCGCACAAAGACACGGTGGTTGGAACCAAAGATCTCAAATTTTGACTCATCAGAACAAAGCACAGATTTCCACTGGTCTAATGTCCATTCCTTGTGTTCTTTATCCCAAACAAGTCTCTTCTGCTTGTTGCCTGTCCTTAGCAGTGGTTTCCTAGCAGCTATTTTACCATGAAGGCCTGCTGCACAAAGTCTCCTCTTAACAGTTGTTGTAGAGATGTGTCTACTGCTAGAACTCTATGTGGCATTGACCTGATCTCTAATCTGAGCTGCTGTTAACCTGCGATTTCTGAGGCTGGTGACTTGTATAAACTTATCCTCAGAAGCAGAGGTGACTCTTGGTCTTCCTTTCCTTGGGCGGTCCTCATGTGAGCCAGTTTCTTTGTAGTGCTTGATGGTTTTTGCCACTGCACTTGGTGACACTTTCAAAGTTTTCACAATTTTTCGGACTGACTGACCTTCATTACTTAACCCCTTTACCCCCAAGGGTGGTTTGCACATTAATGACCGGGCCAATTTTTACAATTCTGACCACTGTCCCTTTATGAGTTTATAACTCTGGAACGCTTCAACGGATCTTGGCGATTCTGACACTGTTTTCTCGTGACATATTGTACTTCATGATAGTGGTAACATTTCTTCGATATAACTTGCGTTTATTTGTGAAAAAAATGGAAATTTGGCGAAAATTTTGAAAATTTCGCAATTTTCCAACTTTTAATTTTTATGCCCTTAAATCACAGAGATATGTCACACAAAATACTTAATGGGTAACATTTCCCACATGTATACTTTACATCAGCACAATTTAGGAACAAAAATTTTTTTTTGTTAGGGAGTTATAAGGGTTAAAAGTTGACCAGCAATTTCTCATTTTTACAACACCATTTTTTTTTAGGGACCACATCTCATTTGAAGTCATTTTGAGGGGTCTATATGATAGAAAATACCCAAGTGTGACACCATTCTAAAAACTGCACCCCTCTAGGTGCTCAAAACCACATTCAAGAAATGTATTAACCCTTCAGGTGTTTCACAGGAATTTTTGTAATGTTTAAATAAAAAATAACATTTAAATTTTGTTTTACACAAAATTTATTTCAGCACCAATTTGCTTTATTTTACCAAGGGTAACAGGAGAAAATGGACCCCAAAAGTTGTTGTACAATTTGTCCTGAGTACGACGATACCCCATATGTGGGGGTAAACCAGTGTTTGGGCGCACCGCAGAGCTCGGAAAGGAAGGAGCGCCATTTCACTTTTCAATGCAAATTTGACTGGAATTGAGATGGAACGTCATGTTTAGTGTTGAGCATTCCGATACTGCAAGTATCGGGTATCGGCCGATACTTGCTGTATCGGAATTCCGATACCGAGATCCGATATTTTTGTGATATCGGGTATCGGTATCGAAACAACATTAATGTAAAAATGTGTAAAAGAGAGAATTAAAATAAAAAATATTGCTATACTCACCTCTCCGACGCAGCCTGCACCTTACCGAGGGAAGCGGCAGCGTTCTTTGTTTAAAATTCGCGCTTTTCTTTCCTTTACGTGAGTCCCGGCTTGTGATTGGTTGCGTGCCGCCCATGTGACCGGGACGCAACCAATCACAGCAAGCCGTGACGTAATTTCAGGTCCTTCAGGATTTTAAAATTACGTTCCGGCGTTGTGATTGGTTGCGTCGCAGTCACATGGGAGACGCAACCAATCACAGCAAGCCGTGACGTAATTTCAGGTCCTTAAGGATTTTAAAATTACGTCCCGGCTTTGTGATTGGTCCGCGTCCCGGCAACATGGCCGCCATTAACCAATCACAAGCCGTGACGTCACGGGAGGCTGGACACGCGCGCATTTTAAAATGGGCGCGTGTCCAGCCTCCCGTGACGTCCTGGCTTGTGATTGGTTGCGCCGCGGTCAACCAATCACAAGCCGGGAGGCTGGACACGCGCCCATTTTAAAATTTTAAAATGCGCGCGTGTCCAGCCTCCCGGCTTGTGATTGGTTGACCGCGGCGCAACCAATCACAAGCCGGGACGTCACGGGAGGCTGGACACGCGCCCATTTTAAAATTTTAAAATGCGCGCGTGTCCAGCCTCCCGGCTTGTGATTGGTTGACCGCGGCGCAACCAATCACAAGCCGGGACGTCACGGGAGGCTGGACACGCGCCCATTTTAAAATGGGCGCGTGTCCAGCCTCCCGTGACGTCCCGGCTTGTGATTGGTTAATGGCGGCCATGTTGCCGGGACGCGGACCAATCACAGCAAGCCGTGACGTAATTTCGTCACGGCTTGCTGTGATTGGTCCGCGTCCCGGCAACATGGCCGCCCTGACCAATCACAAGCCGGGACTTCACGTAACCAAGTAAAAGCGCGAATTTTAAACAAACAACGCTGCCGGTTCCCTCGCTGAGGTCCAGGCTGCGTCGGAGGGTGAGTATAGCGATATTTTTTATTTTAATTCTTTCTTTTACACATTTATATGGATCCCAGGGCCTGAAGGAGAGTTTCCTCTCCTTCAGACCCTGTGAACCATCAGGAATACCGTCCGATACTTGAGTCCCATTGACTTGTATTGGTATCGGGTATCGGTATCGGATTGGATCCGATACTTTGCCGGTATCGGCCGATACTTTCCGATACCGATACTTTCAAGTATCGGACGGTATCGCTCAACACTAGTCATGTTGCGTTTGGAGAGCCCCTGATGTGCCTAAACATTGAAACCACCCACAAGTGACACCATTTTGGAAAGTAGACCCCTTAAGGAACTTATCTAGATGTGTGGTGAGCACTTTGACCTAACAAGTGCTTCACAGAAGTTTATAATGCAGAGAAGTAAAAATAAATAATCATATTTTTTCACAAAAATTATCTTTTCGCCCCCAATTTTTTATTTTCCCAAGGGTAAGAGAATAAATTAGACTGCAAACGTTGTTGTGCAATTTGTCCTGAGTACGCTGATACCCCATATGTGGGGTAAACGACTGTTTGGGCGCATGGCAGAGCTCGGAAGGGAAGGAGCGCCATTTGACTTTTCAATGCAAAATTGACTGGAATTAAGATGGGATGCCATGTCACGTTTGGAGAGCCCCTGATGTGCCTAAACATTAAACCCCCCCACAAATGACACCATTTTGGAAAGTAGACCCCCTAAGGAACTTATCTAGATGTGTTTTGAGAGCTTTGATCCCTCAAAAAAAAAATTCTTTTTTTTTCACAAAAATGATTTTTAGCCCCCAGTTTTGTATTTTCACAAGGGTAACAGGATAAATTGGACCCCAAAAGTTGTTGTCCAATTTGTCCTGAGTACGCTGATACCCCATATGTGGGAGGGAACCACTGTTTGGGCGCATGGCAGAGCTCGGGAGGGAAGGAGTGCCATTTGGAATGCAGACTTAGATGGATTGGTTTGCAGGCGTCACGTTGCATTTGCAGAGCCCCTGATGTACCCAAACAGTAGAAACCCCCCACAAGTGACCCCATATTGGAAACTAGACCTCCCAAGGAACTTATCTAGATGTGTTGTGAGAACTTTGAACCCCCAAGTGTTTCACTACAGTTTATAACGCAGGGCCGTGAAAATAAAAAATCTTTTTTTCCACAAAAATGATTTTTTAGCCCCCAGTTTTGTATTTTCCCAAGGGTAACAGGAGAAATTGGACCACAAATGTTGGGGTAAACCCCTGTTTGGGCGCACGGTAAAGCTTGGAAGGGAAGGAGCACTGTTTTACTTTTTCAATGCAGAATTGGCTGGAATTGAGATCGGACACCATGTCGCGTTTGGAGAGCCCCTGATGTGCCTAAACAGTGGAAACTCCCCAATTCTAACTGAAACCCTAATCCAAACACACCCCTAACCCTAATCCCAATGGTATCCCTAACCACACCCCTAACCCTGACACACCCCTAACTCTAATCCCAACCCTAATCCCAACCGTAAATGTAATCCAAACCCTAACCCTAACTTTAGCCCCAACCCTAACACTAACTTTAGCCCGAACCCTAACCCTAACTTTAGCTCCAACCCTTCCCCCAACCCTAACCCCAGCCCTAACCCTAACCCTAGCCTTAATCCTAGCCCTAACCCTAGCCCTAACCCTAGCCCTAACCCTAGCCATAACCCTAACCCTAGCCCTAACCCTAGCCCTAACCCTAGCCCTAACCCTAGCCCTAACCCTAATGGGAAAATGGAAATAAATACATTTTTTTAATTTTATTATTTTTCCCTAACTAAGGGGGTGATGAAGGGGGGTTTGATTTACTTTTATAGCTTTTTTTATAGCGGATTTTTATGATTGGCAGCCGTCACACACTAAAAGACGCTTTTTATAGCAAAAAAGTTTTTGCGTCTCCACATTTTGAGACCTATAATTTTTCCAAATTTTTGTCCACAGAGTCATGTGAGGTCTTGTTTTTTGCGGGACGAGTTGATGTTTTTATTGGTAACATTTTCGGACATGTGACAGTTTTTGATCTCTTTTTATTCCGATTTTGTGAGGCAGAATGACCAAAAACCAGCTATTCATGAATTTCTTTTGGGGGAGGTGTTTATACCGTTCCACGTTTGGTAAAATTGATAAAGCAGTTTTATTCTTCGGGTCAGTACGATTACAGCGATACCTCATTTATATCATTTTTTTATGTTTTGGTGCTTTTATACGATAAAAACAATTTTATAGAATAAATAATTATTTTGGCATCGCTTTATTCTGAGGACTATAACTTTTTCATTTTTTCTTTGATGACGCTGTATGGCAGCTCGTTTTTTGCGAGACAAGATGACATTTTCAGCGGTACCATGGTTATTTATATCCGTCTTTTTTATCGCGTGTTATTCCACTTTTTGTTCGGCGGTATGATAATAAAGCGTTGTTATTTGCCTCGTTTTTTTTTTTCCCTACGGTGTTCACTGAAGGGGTTAACTAGTGATATAGTTTTATAGGTGGGGAGGCAGCGATACTAAATATGTGTACTTTTATTGTTTTATTTTTTTATTTAGATAAAGAAATGTATTTATGGGAATAATATTTTTTTTTTTCTTTATTTAGGATTTTTTTTTTTATTATTTTTTTTTTACTTATGTGGAAAATTTTTTTTTAACTTTTTTACTTTGTCCCAGGGGGGGACATCACAGATTGGTGATCTGACAGTTGGCACAGCACTCTGTCAGATCACCGATCTGACTTACAGCACTGCAGGCTTACCAAGCGCCTGCTCTGAGCAGGCACTCGGTAAGCTACCTCCCTCCCTGCAGGACCCGGATGCCGCAGCCATCTTGGATCCAGGCACCTGCAGCGAGGAGGAGGTAAGAGACGAGACCCTCGCAGCAACGCGACCACATTGCGTTGCTCCGGGGGTCTCAGGGAAGCACGCAGGGAGCCCCCTCCCTGCGCGATGCTTCCCTGTACCGCCGGCACACCGCGATCATGTTTGATCGCGGTGTGCCGGGGGTTAATGTGCCGGGGGCGGTCCGTGACCACTCCTGGCACATAGTGTCAGCTGTGATAATCAGCTGACACCCGGCCGCGATCGGCCGCGCTCCCCCCGTGAGCGACGCCGATCGCGCTGGACGTACTATCCCGTCGGTGGTCATACAGGCCCACCCCACCTCGATGGGATAGTACGTCCAATGTCAGAAAGGGGTTAAAGTAATGATGGCCACTCGTTTTTCTTTACTTAGCTGATTTTTTCTTGCCATAATACAAATTCTAACAGTCTATTCAGTAGGACTATCAGCTGTGTATCCACCAGACTTCTGCACAACACAACTGATGGTCCCAACCCCATTTATAAGGCAAGAAAATCCACTTATTAAACCTGACAGGGCACACCTGTGAAGTGAAAACCTTTCCCGGTGACTACCTCTTGAAGCTCATCAAGAGAATGCCAAGTGTGTGCAAAGCAGTCATCAAAGCAAAAGGTGGCTACTTTGAAGAACCTAGAATATAAGACATATTTTCAGTTGTTTCACACTTTTTTGTTAAGTATATAATTCCACATGTGTTAATTCACAGTTTTGATGCCTTAAGTGTGAATGTACAATTTTCATAGTCATGAAAATACAGAAAAATCTTTAAATGAGAGGGTGTGTCCAAACTTTTGCTCTGTACTATATATATATATATATATATATATATATATATATATATATATATATATATACACATGTATATATATATATATATATGTATATATATATATATATATATATATATATATATATATAAATATAAATATATATATATATATATATATATAATTATATGTTTTGAAGAATATTTCCCTTGAAAATTATGTGTAAACGATTTAGAGAATTTCTCTATGTAAAAGCTCATGTTAAAATCGCATTACAGTCAGATAGCAATCATACTGCATTCTGATATAAATTGGATGCTAGATGAGAAAAATTGGATTGTACTTACATAAAAAATGCATGATACTCGCATGACATGTGCATTACACTCGTCCGATTCTCGGATCGGTTATTATAACATCACTAGTTTGACTCCAGTCTTAGTTTATGAGGCTGCGCAAATGTCCAATTTTTTAATCAGACTCAGTCTGCCTGAGAAAAAATTACAACATGCAGGATTTGCATCCAATATTCGGATCAGATATTTGGATCGCACTTGGCCATGCAAGTCATTAAGTTCATGGAAAACATTGGACTGCACTGGGATGTCATCTGATTGCGGCCCGATTTCCACAGACTAACAGAATAGAAAAGATTTTTTTTTCCATTTCTACTAATCGATGAGATTTGGATCTCACTTTGGTCACACTTTGATTAGAGTGTGATTTGCATAATCAGCCTGATTCTCTTGGATGAGAGAAAATACGCTCCTCTGCATTCATATACTGCTGTTACAGTGATCAGTAGTAGTTCTATGGGTACTTGACCTCTCACAGAGCAGTAGATGGACCCTAAGGGATCATACTCACTTGAGAGAAACTCGGATGAGTCTCGCACGTCAATACCCGGCACTGCACCCGGCACTCAGGAGCAGAGCGTGTGGGCTGCATATATTGCTATGCGGCTGCATGCTCCAATCTGAGTGTCCCGCGTGCAGTGCCGGGAATTGACATGTGAGACTCATCCGAGTTTCTAGCAAGTGAGTATGAGCCCTAAAACGTATTATGGAACTCATGCACTGCTCTTGTGTGCCTCTCTTATAGCAGCTGTACACTTCAGAACACAGTTTTGATAGTTTAGTGGGGTCTCATGACCCCCATCAATCAGCAGCACATGTCAACCACTGTGAATATTGTATTAAATGTGCATGAACCTTTCCCTTATTGCTGCACAGCTGGGTAAATCTACTATTCATGCATCTTTGTAGAGAATTAAGAACTTAATATAAATTTAAATTGTGTAATTCGTGGGTGAGACATCAGATTACTTGACACACAGGTAATACAAGTTGTTATATAGGTACGGTACTGCCTATAAGAATTGGTTTCATTTTAAGGCGTTAGTTTGGTAGCAATTACAACAATTATAATCAGTGAGTCAGGAAGGATAAACATTCTGACTAAAAAAGTAGTGCCCTAAGGATTAGAAAAAGAAAAGTAGTCATCATCATATACAGGTGGAACAACTAAAATGATCACTATGATTTAGAAAGATCTATTTATATTCGGCCATGTTATCAGGCGAGAGCAGTAACTAATGTTTATCGTTTTAGGATCAAAAACGCCTGTTTCATAATGCACGAAGGGAGTCTACTCTTAATTGCTGACATATTTTATGGCATATGAGTTCTCACCAAGCTGTTTCTTATATCACAGTATGTCGCACGTGTCATAACCAGGAATAATCTGGACTGAAGCAAGTTACTGACACTTGAAGGTGATCTTCAGGCTTAGGCCGGGGTCACACTTGCAAGTGCACTGCGAGAAACTCACGCAAGTCTCTCGCATCAATACCCGGCACTGCCACCATCACTCGGAACCGGAACGAGCGGTTGCATGTATTTCTATGCAGCTGAACACTCCGGTCCCTAGTGCCGGCGGCAGTGACAGGTATTGATGAGAGTTTCTCGCATTGCACTCACAAGTGTGACCCTGGCCTTTGGGTTCACTCTATGTCACTGCAAACGTGTGAACCCTCACAGCACGCGTTTACATTCTGATGCTCAAACACATTGCATCCAGAGTCATTGCCCCCTTAATACTGTCAGTCATAGTCAGTGCCCTATAAGAGTGTAAGCCACAGTACCCAAAAGCAGAAGCAGACAGATATACGCAGATTCATTAAAAAATATTCATTGGAGGGATTCGTTAAAGTATGGATTTTAATAAGGGCAACGCGGTGGCTCAGTGGTTAACACTGTTACTTTGGTCCTCTCCCATTTAATCCGCTATCTCTCAGACAAACTCTCTTCTTCACCCTTTACAATAAGGTTTCTGCTCTTTACAGTCTCCTGAAACTGCCCTCACTAAAGTCTGTAATGATCTACTAACAGCTAAATCTAATTGTGTCTGCTCCCTGCAGCTTGTCCTGGATGTTTAGTTTTTTTAATATTTTGGTGGTAAAAAATCAGAACATTGTAAAAAAGATTTTGGATGTGTCACCATTTTCTCACATCTGTAACCTTTTTCTTTTTCTGCACATATAGCTAGGTGACAGCTTGATTGTATAACATTTTATGGCGCATATGACATTTCGAGCACTTTTTATTAAAAAAATTTCAGAAAGTACAAAGCAGTGGCGTAATTAGAGTCGCATGGACCACGATGCCCCAATTCCGCCCACACATGTTGGTCAGATGTACAGGCCGTTGTAGCATTCTAAATCCTATAAAGACATACGAGTTGCCCCCTGCTTCCATTATCTTGCAAGGTCCCCCATCTTGGGCTCCTTACTGGTATATACAGTTATGGCCAAAAGCATGGGCAATAGGGATGATCGAGCACTAAAATGCTTGAGTGTTGGGTACTCAAATCGAGCAGGTCTGATGGTTGGACAGACTAGACTCAAGTAATGAGTATAGTGGAAGTCAATGGGAAATGCAAGCATTTTTCCAGAAGACCGTTCCTGGAGGGCTGGGTGGGGCAGGAAAATTGCTGAAATGGATGAAAACAGTGCTCAAATGGAATTGGAACAGTGTGGGCAGGATGCCTGGATGCATCTCTGACTCCCAGGTCGCTGCAATGTTGTCAGAGTATTACGCAACTTTTACGAACTGACAATAACACACAAAACTTAAGATAAAATGGATCTTACAGAAAAAAATGTTAGGAGACATTATTTCCTGTATAATGACTTGTAAATAAGGCAAAATTAAAAACAGGAAAATAAGTCTCATCCACCCCTTAATAGCCGGACCATCTCTCATCGTATTTCGCCGTCGCCTATGACTACAGTAGAGGGGAAAATAAAACTGCACTCACAGGCAGTCACCGGTAAATGTCATTTTAACATTTTACTACCTTATCTGGGCATGTGGTGTGTGTGACATCCTGTATAATTTATAAAGATGGGAATCTGAAACTCGAAAAAACCTATGCGGACAATGCAAGAACTGCCAAAAATTAGAAGGAAGAGGAACTCCGATACACCCAGTAACAGACATAAAGGATTAGACATAAAGTAGACCCTCATACACATTCTGTTAAAATTGTTACATAGTGGGACTCCTAGACTCATAAAGAAGAGACTGCAATACACCCTGGAAGACAAAAATTTATGGTATGGTCGGCACCTTCAAATACTTTTCTCTCCTTGACAGACTATCCCGTGCATAAGGGCCTGGGCACTTGGAGGCTCTAACGAAACGGTCTCAGACCTCTGATAGTATTCCCTTGCATCTGTTGGACCTGGTGTGTGTCTACCTCGTCTCCCAAGGATCTATGACCTCTGCCGCCAGCATTGTTAGATGGGATTTTGTTTTACTAATTGTTCAACTAGGACCTTCTGCTATTGCTCCATTTTAGTAGCCCTACCGTAGGAGGGTGAGATGGAAAGTTCTCCTTGTAACAAGGGTCGAGAAGAGTGAACAACCAGTAATCAGTGTTAACCAAATGTGTATAAAGCAAGGGTCATGCGAAAGTCAGCAAGACATAAAGTCAGCCATGTGTGCCAGAATCTCAACTGGCAAGGCTTCCCTGTCCCTGGCTCTCCATCTCCTCTCCTCCTCCTTTCCAGCCCACTCACATTGAACAGAAAGGGATGAGGCTGGTGTTGGTAGTACTGTTGTGAATTCTGTTTGTGGGCTCCCCCGGTGGTGTTTTATGGTAGTGCCACTTATTTGCCTTCTTCTATCCTTGATCACCTGTTGACACCCATTAGGGGAGTTTCCTATTTAAGGCTGCTTGGCTGCTGGTCCGATGCCGGCCAACAATGTATCAGTAGCATTCTGTTGCATTCTCCTGCCTCAAGATCCTGTTCAGCTAAGTTGAATTTTGTTTCTAGTTAATGCTATTTTTGTCCAGCTATTTGCAATGTGACTCTCTGTAGCTGGAAGCTCTCGTGGACTGAAATTGCCACTCCAGTGGCATGAGTTGTCACTGGAGTTTTAAAGTAATTTCAGGATGGTGTTTTTGAGTAGTGTTTTGAAGTTGACCGTGAAGTGACTCTTTCCTGTACTTCTGCTATCTAGTAAGCGGACCTCACTGTGCTAAATCTGCTGTTCATCCTACGTGTGTCTTTTCCTCTTGACTCACCGTCAATATCTGTGGGGGGCTGCTATCTCCTTTTGGGGTTCATCTCTGGAGGTAAGGCAGGCCTGTATATTCCTCTGATAGGGGTAGTTAGATCTCCGGCTGGCGCGTGGTGTCTAGGGCATCGTAGGAAACACTCCCCGGCTACTTCCAGTGTTGTGTCAGGTTCAGGTCACGGTCACTTTAGTTCCCATCACCTGAGAGCTAGTCCGTTGTTATTTTGATTTCCCTGCCATTGGGAAAATCATAACATAGTACCTTCTGTAGTGCAAGAAACATCTTCTGTTCCTCTTCCTCATTATCACCCAATTTGCGCTGAGAAGATGAGATAAGACTGGGCTGGTTAGTATCTCCCTGTGTATTTTCTTCTCTCATCTCCAATTGGTCCACATGCAAATCTTCCTCTTTAATTGTGAGCAGCAGCGAGTGGACACAGAAGCAGGATGGTTACGCCGATTATGGCATTATCGCTGCTCACCATCTTGGTAGAGTCCCCAAAGTTTTGGAGAACCTCACAAATGTAAGACATCCATACCCACTCATCAGTTGTTATATGAGGAGGTTGACCGGAATTCCAACGGGCATGTTGTAGCTGGCATTCAACTACTGCCCTCTTCTGCTCACAAAGCCTTTCCATCATATGTAATGCGGAGTCCCAGCATGTTGTCACATTGCATACCAGTCGGTGGGCTGGGTTTGCAAGTGCTACTGCAGCAGTACCTAAACCGTCAGGAGCTGTAGCTAACTTGCGGAAATGGGAGAACACGTGGGTTACCTTCAAAAGTAACTCAGGCCAATATGGGTAGGTTTTCATAAACAGCTGAACCACTAAGTTGAGCATGTGGGCCAGGCATGCTACGTGTGTGAGCTTGCCAAGCTTCAGGGTCGCCACCAGGTTACAGTCATTATCACACACGACCATGGCTGGTTGTAGGTTCAGCATCAAGAACCACAGATATGTCTGGTGTGTTATACCTTTCAATAACTCTGCGGTGGTATGTTGTTTGTCACCTAAACAAATTCATTTCAGCAGAGCCTCTTGCCGCTTTGCCGAGGCAGTACTTCCAGCTTCCGACTGATATGGATGACAATTCGGAGATGAGGGATGAGGAGGAAGAGGGAGTGCAAGAACTGGTGTAGGAGGTGGAGGAAACCCTGATGGAACCAGGGCCTCAATCCTCGGCATCTGTAGCACGTGTGCCGTTTCAGGGTGCGAATGGGTCATGGGAAATGTAGCGTCCCTGTCCTCAAGTACTCTTCCACGTGTAGGTCATTAAGTGGATGTTCCCAGTAAATGTGTTGGTCAGGGCACAGGTGATGTTATAGGACACATGCTGGTGTCAGGCAGGTATGGCACACAGGGAAAAAATAGAGGCAGATGGAGACTGAGTACCAAGCTGCTGCTATGAGGTTACAGAAAGCCTCAGTGTCCACAAGCCTAAATGGCAACATTTCCAGGGCAAGCAGTCTGGAAATGTGCCCGTTTAGTGTTTGAGCCTGTGGCTTGTTCACTGGATATTTACGCTTGCATTCCAAGGCCTGGGGTAGGGACAGCTGAATGGTGCACTGGGACAAGGAATTGCACGTGGTTGCTGATAGTGCTTGCAAATGTTCAATGACAGGTGCAGGGCAGGAGGCATCCATGCCTGCATCATGGACAGGGGATTGGCAAGCACGTAACACAGGGGAAGAAGCAGTGGTGTCACAAGCAGACACTGATTGTGGACCCAGGCTTTGGCCCACCTAGTCATGTTCTTTTATAACATGAGCCTGAGCATGCTAGTAGTAGTCAGGCTCCTGGTTATCTTGGTACGGCATAGGTTGCAAAGAAACAATCTTTTATCTTCTGCATTTTCCTTAAAAAAAAGCGCCAGACTAGGGAACATCTAACTTTTGACCTGGGAACGTGACGCTTGTGGGTTTTTGGGGAATAATTGTCCACCTTCTCCCTCTGTCAACCCTACTGCCTCTTCCTGCCTGTTGTAATGCTGCAGATCCCTCAACCTCTGTCCTTCTGGTCTCATTTTGCATGGCAACTTCTGAGGTTGAGTCAGTGACTTCAAAGTCCAGCACCAAATCTTCTACTTCCGCACCCTGGTCCTTCTCACTTGTTAACTTAATAGCATCACTTGTTGGCAACTGTATCTCATCATCATCTACCTCTTGAGACATTAATTGCCATTCCCCACCCTAAACTTCTTATGATGGTGGTTGCTCAAATATTTTTTTATCACTACATACGAGCTTCTCATGTCCCTCTTAAAACGTGCTGAGCAAGAGACCAGAAACAATAAATGTAAATGTAAAAAGCTCTTCGTAGTGTCTGAGTATCAGATCACTTGTCTCCTGGGAGTCACCATGGTGGAAGGAAGGAGCACATCAGGGTGAGGATTATGTGAACCAGACTCTTGGCTAGTGAAACTGGACCGTGTGGAAGACAGGGTAGTGCTAGGAAACAAACTGGAAGCATCTACCATCCAACCGACCACCTGTTCGCACTGTTCCTGCTTCAAGAGTGGTGTCCCGCATGTCTTACAAAGTGGAACGGATAGCTAGATCTCATGGGTGAGTGTGTTTGTTGTGCTCCCACAGCAGGTACAATTTCACCTAGCCCACGGAATCGGCGTGCACCACATCAGCAGCACGTCCACTTCCTCATTCCTTACCACACACCTTGGACATTTTAAATTAGGTGTATATGCCTGAAAATGTTCCGGGGAAAAAAGGGAAAAAAATACTGTCATGCTAGAAGACCCAGCCATGACCCATCTTCAATTCTCTTACTAAGGGAAGGAGTTTGCTGGCCAAAAGCTTGCAATACTAGACCCCATCCATCCTCCCTTCAATACGGTGCAGTCATCCTGTCCCCTTTGCAGAAAAGAAACCTCAAAGTATGACATTTCCCCCACCATGCTTCATGGTTGGGATGGTGATCTTGGGGCTGTACTCATTTTTCTTCATCCTCTAAAAACGGCGAGTGAAGTTGATACCAAAAAGTTCTATTTTGGTCTCAACTGACCACATGACCTTCTCCCATGCCTCCTCTAGATCATCCTGATGGCAATTGTAGTACTTCAAAAAGACCTGGACATGTGCTGGCATGAGCAAAGGGACCTTGGGCTCCCTGCAGGATATTAATCTGTGATGTCGTAGTGTGTTGCTTATGGTAATGTTTGATACTGTGGTCCCAGCTCTCTTCAGGTCATTGACCAGGTTCTCCTGTGTAGTTCTGGGCTGATTCCTGATCCTGACCTTTCTCGGAATCATCCTTATCCCATGAGGTGAGATCTTGTATGGAGCCTCAGATCAAGGAAAATTGACAGTCAACTTGTTTTTCTTCCATTTTCTAATAACTGTGCCAACAGTGGTTGCCTTCTCGCCAAGCTGCTTGCTTATTGCCCTGTAGCCCATTCCAGAATTGTGCATGACTACAATTTTTTACCCTAGTGTCCTTAGACAGCTCTTTGGTCATGGCCATGACGGAGAGGTTGGAGTGTGATTGATTGAGTATGTGGACAGGTGTCTTTTATACAGGTAAAAGAGTTCAAGCAAATGCAATTAATACAGGTAATGAGTGCAGAGTAGGAGGGCTTCTTAAAGAAAAACTAACAGGTTTCAAAAATGTATAGCTATTATATTACTCATCCAAACAGTATTACAAGTACATGTTCTTGGGTACAGTTTGGTGGTATATAATCCTCAAAACAATGTATACTACAGGGTTTTTAACTTGAATCTTTGGCCTTCAGCCACATGGAAAACCCCACCCTAAATGAAACGGACTGCACCACTACTGTACTGTAGTCTGTTTCAAAACACAAAAAGCCCAGAGCAGGTTTTCCCTAAAACTGCCTTGGACAACCAGCATGTTCAAGACCTATACTCACTTTAGTCTGTATTGCAACCATAGTCCTGTGACAGGCCTCTCCTTCCCCCACATGTCTCACATGTCCTGCACGTCTGACCTTTGTCCATGGTATGTATGTGAATAAAGGACTTTTGGATTTATCTTCATGCTGGTGAGTGCTACACTTTTTTCCTTGTATTGTTCATTCGGAGTTGTCCTGAATTCGTTTAAGCACCATTACCAGCTGTTATTGTAATGCGGAGTTCAGATTGATGTGGATCAGTGTCTGAGAAGTGGTGATTAAGTACCCCAGTGCTGTTCTTTTTTTCTTTGCTTTAGAAGCAACCATAGCTACGCACGTGACTGAAATGCTTTCAATACTCCTCTGTGCGTATCCTGGAGGGAACATACAGTGACCCCTATATGTAACACCAGTCTCTGCCTCATATACCCCCTCCCTCTGTTCAAACCTGTGGGGGTCGAACACTTGTCACCCCACATGGGCGCATGACAGGGCATCCGCATGACCCTGTGGCACCCCAGCCCGACACTGAACTCAGAAACCAAAGTAGGGACCGGAACCATCGGTTGATGCATGCATCCCTCCCCTTTGCGTTTCGTACATCATACTTTGTTACGTGACCACCCACTTCCCCATTCTCCGTTGCAGAAGACACGCTAACTTTCCTGACTAGCAGTAGATTTGTTTATTTGGGGTTCACTAACCCCGCTGCTCATCCCGTGACCTAAGTACCTGCCCTCAGATGTCTGGCATTTCCTCCATACCCTTTCCTGTGCCTCGGTGACTACGTCATGATGAAACGCCACGGTCCACCCCGGCAACTCCAGGCATACATCTGTATCACATCACACCCGAACCCGAGCCTCCCAACGCTGCAGTCTAGCGAGAGCTCTATCCACATCCTTGGCCGGTGCCAGATGGTTCCTTGTGCAAACGTCCCTAGTCACCTCCATGACCACACCTTCCTGATTCCTCCAGGCTTTCTTTTTATAAGTGCATTTTTTTACTTGCATCTCTGCATGGGACCCTGGTACTGAGCTGTCCCGAACTTACCAGGGGACATTTCCAGCTCGGGGATCGGTGGGATCTCCTCGACCTCTCCTGCCACAACCTCTAAGAGTAACCTATCGGGGTTACACTCTGTCCGTAGGTTGGTGACACCTATGTTAGATATCCCTGACTTGTGATCTTTGGGTTCTACACCCGGAACAACATTTACCTTGGGAGGGCTGACCCTGGTTTCCCACAGGAACCAGAACAGGGGCAAGTCTCTTCCCAACACTGTCCCATATGGAAGTGTCTTCACCACTCCCACATTTTTAATGTCCCCACATAGTGTGGAAAAATGAACCTCCACGTTCAGGTACTCCCGGATCTCCCCATGGATACCCATCACCTTCACTTTCCATCCTTTGGGGTTGTCTCCGGCAACAAGGGACCCATGGACCAAAGTCACTATGCTCCCCAAGTCCAGGAGAGCCTCTGTTTGGAACCCATTCATGAGTACCTGGCACAGCCACGGTTTGCTGCTGGTAATGCCTGAAGTGGTGGCTTAGACTGGCTGGGCATACATAGACACTCGGCAAGCATACCCGCAGTCCATGGGCTGACACCGGGGGGAAGTTGACAGCCATATATCTGGGCCCTCGGCACTGCCCTCGGCACTGTGCTGCTATAGGGGAAACAGAACTTTTGTCACTCTCACTTCGGGCTTCCTCCTCATCACGGGATTGGTCCTGGTTAGCCCCAACAGTGGTTTGTGGACTTTTCCCATGCTCCTGTACAAAGTCCTGAGTGGTTGTATACCACTCAATCCAACTTATCAGCTGGTCCAGAGTGCCTAGGTCCCCTTGCCCCACCCAACGCTACTGGCAGAGCCCTCACCAGCCGGTCGACCACCACCCTCTCCACCATCTGGAATGGGGTCAAAGTCTCAGGCTGGAGCCATTCCTTCACCAACTGCCCAACTGCAAAAAGTCATACGCTTGAGACCTGGCACAACAAGTCTTTGTAAAGGACCACTGGTACACCCTCTGATCACCCCTTACCTTAGAGGTCTCTTCTTGACACTGGTGATCATCCCTCACCTTAGGGGTCTCCTCTATACACCATTGATCGCCCCTCATCTTAGGGGTCTCCTCTTTACACCACTGATCACCCCTCACCTTAGGGGTCTCCTCTTTACACCACTGTAACTGTAGTTCCTGCTGCTTTCTTCACATTATTTGAATGAGGTACTACAGTTGGCGCCTATCAGGGTGCTTCCAAATTTTGGCAGGCTTTGCACTGTATACTACCTAAAAATATGATGCACAACTACAACATATGTAATAAGTCATAATTTATTAAATCATAAAAATATATAGCAAAATACATAATACAGGGGAAAACAGAGAAGATGGAAATAAAATACGGGATGTCACGGTGTTTATAGAAAGTTACCACATTACTAGCAATAATTCAGCAAAAAATCAAACCATGTAGGTATCAAATTACAGAGAATTATGTGGACAATAAAGCATATTCAATATTCCTCATGTTAAGTACCCACATTACATGATCCCCAAAACCTAAAGTAAGGTTATGGCATATAGAGTGATTATCATTGAGAAATAATAAATACATACAATGATATAAGCATATACTAAAAAAGTTATTTTATAATCCAATAAAGTGTCAAGTAAAATGCAGTGCAAAGTAAAATTTATAAATCAATACAATCACCCCAATGTAAACATCTGCTATGAATATGAAGGAGTAATCCTATAAAGACACAGTGTCATAGTGCCATAAAGTGCAAAAAAGGAGATCAAGTGGAATACTAACCAGTGGAAGAGCCCTGTGGCAGCCTGCACCTGCCCGACGCGCGTTTCGCCTGAGCTTTGACGAGCTGATCACTGCTCACTTTAGGGGTCCCCTCTTTACACCACTGTAACTGTAGTTCCTGCTGCTTTCTTCACATTATTTGAATGAGGTACTACAGTTGGTGCCTATCAGGGTGCTTCCAAATTTTGGCAGGCTTTGCACTGTGCAGAACTTTTATGAGTGGGGGAGTACCACAAATAATCTATACTTTGTTACATAGTTACATAGTTATTAAGGTTGAAGGAAGACTTTAAGACCATCTAGTTCAACCCATAGCCTAACCTAACATGCCCTAACATGTTGATCCAGAGGAAGGCAAAAAAAAACCATGTGGCAAAGAGTAAGGCCATGTGCACACGTTCAGGATTGTTAGCGTTTTTTTCGCGTTTTTTTCGCTATAAAAACGTGATAAAAACGCGAAAAAAACGCTAACATATGCCTCCTATTATTTACAAGGTATTCCGCATTTTTTGTGCAAATGTTGCGATTTTTTCCGCGAAAAAATCGCATAGCGGAAAAAAAAGCAACATGTTCATTAAAAATGCGGAATTGCGGGGATTCCGCACACCTAGGGGTCCATTGATCTGCTTACTTCCCGCACGGGGCTGTGCCCACGATGCGGGAAGTAAGCAGATTATGTGCGGTTGGTACCCAGGGTGGAGGAGAGGAAACTCTCCTCCACGCACTGGGCACCATATAATTGGTAAAAAAATAAGAAATAAAATAAAAAACAGTCCTATACTCACCCTCGATGTCCGGCGCTGTGTTCCCGCCTCTGTGCTGCACGCTGGCTGGTTCCTGTAGCTGGTGTGCGCTGAAGGACCTCGCCGAATGACGTCACTGTCCTGTGATTGGTCGTGAGCGGTCATGTGACCGCTCACGTGACCGGACCGTGACGTCACGGAAGGTCCTGTGCGCACACGCCAGCTAGAGAAAGAGGAACGGACGCCGCTGAGGAGATGTCTGGGTGAGTATAAGCATTTTTTTATTTTTTTTATTATTTTTAACATTCTATCTTTTACTATAGATGCTGCATAAGCTGCATCTATAGTAAAAAGTTGGTCACACTTGTCAAACGCTATGTTTGACAAGTGTGACCAACCTGTCAGTCAGTTTTCCAAGCGATGCTACAGATCGCTTGGAAAACTTTAGCATTCTGCAAGCTAATTACGCTTGCAGAATGCTAAAAAAACGCGAAAAAAACGGAAAAAAAACGCAAAAAAAAAAATGCGGATTTCTTGCAGAAAATTTCAGGTTTTCTTCAGGAATTTTCTGCAAGAAATCCGCAACGTGTGCACATACCCTAAGCTCCACCTTGGGGAAAAAAATTCCTTCCCGACTCCACATACGGCAATCAGACTAGTTCCCTGGATCAACACCCTATCAAGCAATCTAGGGTATATACCCTGTAACATTATACTTTTCCAGAAAGGTATCCAGTCCCCTCTTAAATTTAAGTAATGAATCACTCATTACAACATCATATGGCAGAGAGTTCCATAGTCTCACTGCTCTTACAGTAAAGAATCTGCGTCTGTTATTATGCTTAAACCTTTTTTCCTCCAGACGTAGAGGATGCCCCCTTGTCCCTGTCTCAGGTCTACGATTAAAAAGATCATCAGAAAGGTCTTTGTACTGTCCCCTCATATATTTCTACATTAAAATAAGATCACCCCTTAGTCTTCGTTTTTCCAAACTAAATAGCCCCAAGTGTAATAACCTATCTTGGTATTGCAGACCCCCCAGTCCTCTAATAATCTTGGTCGCTCTTCTCTGCACCCGCTCTAGTTCAGCTATGTCTTTCTTATACACCGGAGACCAGAACTGTGCACAGTATTCTAAGTGTGGTCGAACTAGTGACTTGTATAGAGGTAAAATTATGTTCTCCTCATGAGCATTTATGCCTCTTTTAATGCATCCCTTTATGTTATTTGCCTTTGTAGCAGCTGCCTGACACTGGCCACTAAATATGAGTTTGTCATCCACCCATACACCCAGGTCTTTTTCATTGACGGTTTTACCCAGAGTTTTAGAATTAATCACATAGTTATACATCTTATTACTTCTACCCAAGTGCATGACCTTACATTTATCCCCATTAAAGCTCATTTGCCATTTGTCAGCCCAAGCTTCTAGTTTACATAAATCATCCTGTAATATAAAATTGTCCTCCCCTGTATTGATTACCCTGCAGAATTTAGTGTCATCTGCAAATATTGAAATTCTACTCTGAATGCCCCCTACAAGGTCATTAATAAATATGTTAAAAAGAAGAGGGCCCAATACTGACCCCTGTGGTACCCCACTACTAACCGCGACCCAGTCCGAGTGTGCTCCATTAATAACCACCCTTTGTTTCCTATCCCTGAGCCAGCTCTCAACCCACTTACACATATTTTCCCCTATCCCCATTATTCTCATTTTATGTAACAACCTTTTGTGTGGCACCGTATCAAAAGCTTTTGAAAAGTCCATATACACTACATCTACTGGGTTCCCTTGGTCCAGACCGGAACTTACCTCTTCATAGAAGCTGATCAAATTAGTCTGACAGGAACGGTCCCTAGTAAACCCGAGCTGATACTGGGTCATGAGGTTATTCCTCTTCAGATACTCCAGTATAACATCCCTTAGAATGCCCTTCGGGATTTTACCCACAGTAGAGGTTAAGCTTACTGGCCTATAATTACCGAGTTCAGTTTTTGTCCCCTTTTTGAATATTGGCACCACATTTGCTATATGCCAGTCCTGTGGTACAGACCCTGTTATTATGGAGTCTTTAAAGATTAAAAATAATGGTCTATCAATGACTGTACTTAATTCCTGCAGTACTCGGGGGTGTATCCCATCCGGGCCCGGAGATTTGTCAATTTTAGTGATTTTTAGACGCCACCGTACTTCCTGCTGGGTTAAGCAGGTGACATTTAATTGGGAATTTTTATCACTAGTTATTTTGTCTGCCATGGGATTTTCTTTTCTAAATACTGATGAAAAAAAGTAATCTAATATATAATTGCCTAGAATACTACTTCCTGCAATTTGTGCCAACTTCCGTGGCTTTGTCCGGAGCTAATGTCCGGAGCTAATGTCCGGAGATAATGTCCGGAGATAATGTCCGGAGCTAATGTCCTACACCCAGGCAGAGCACAGTGGCCCCAGGCAGAGCACAGGGGCCCCAGGCAGAACATGGGGCCCCAGGCAGAGCACAGGGGCCCCAGGCAGCATATGGGGCCCCAGGCAGAGCACAGGGGCCCCAGGCAGCATATGGGGCCCCAGGCAGCATATGGGGCCCCAGGCAGAGCACAGCGATATTTTGGACCACTGTGCGGTGTTTCAGACCCCCTGTGTGATGTCTGGGGCCCTGTTCTTAAGTATATTAAAGATTAAAGTAACGTATATTAAAGTATATTATAGATCAAAATTGACACGTTTATGAGCACCATTGAGTGATATACTCAAGAATGACATAATTTTTCAACATTTTATGGTTTCAAACTGTAAACACTCAGAGTTTTTTTTACTTCAACCAGAAAACCTTAACGGTTCATAAAAAACTTGACTGTTCAGGATATGATAAAAGTCATAGTATTCTGAATCTTTAACTTATAAAGATACCTTTACATGGGGTGATTATTGGTTCCAGAGAGGCTTTCGGCCGATAATCGTACACATGGCTGGTGACAGGACAATACAATATAAACGTTCAAAGGTAAACACTGATAACATTAAAATCTAATATATAATTGCCTAGAATACTACTTCCGGCAATTTGTGCCAACTTCCGTGGCTTTGTCCGGAGATAATGTCCGGAGATAAGTGACGTCACCAGCGTCCTACACCCGCTCAGGGTGGACAAAGATATATGCCTTCGTGGTGCGCGGCACTTTTCTGATTGGTTGCCACCTGCCGCGAGCGACCAATCAGAAATGTGCCGTACTGTCAAGAATTGTCAAGAGCTGGTGAGTGCAGCCATTTTTTGTTCTTTCTTACTATTATTTATTAATTGTATTATTCTTACATTTGAATAAATAAAGTATATATGGATTCTAGACTCCCGATTCTTTAGAATCGGGCTGCCATCTCGTTTAGCATATTGGCTTTTTCCTCATCTTCATCCACCATTTCACCCAGACTATTTTTAAGGGGTCCAACACTATCATTTTTTAGTTTCTTACTATTTATGTAGTTAAAGAATATTTTGGGGTTATTTTTACTCTCTCTGGCAATGAGTCTCTCTGTCTCAATTTTTGCTGCCTTGATTTGCTTTTTACAGAATTTATTTAATTTTCTGTATTTATTTAGCGCTTCATCACTACCTACTTCCTTTAATTCTCTAAATGCTTTCTTTTTGTCACTTATTGCGCCCCTTACAGCTCTATTTAGCCATATTGGTTTTCTCCTATTTCTAGTATGTTTATTCCCATACGGTATATACTGTGCACAGGTCCTATCCAAGATGCTAATAAACGTCTCCCATTTTCTTTGTGTATTTTTGTGTCTCAGGATATCATCCCAGTTAATTGCACCAAGATCCTCTCTCATCCGTTGGAAATTTGCCCTCCTGAAGTTTAGTGTCCTTGTAACCCCTCTATTACACATCTTATTAAAGGATACATGAAAACTTATTATTTTGTGATCACTATTCCCCAAGTGACCCCCAACCCTTATATTTGATATGTGGTCTGGCCTGTTTGTTAATGTTAGGTCTAGCAGTGCCCTCCTTCTTGTTGGGTCCTGAACCAGTTGTGAAAGGTAATTGTCTCTCATAGTTGTCAAAAACCGATTACCTTTACTGGAACTGCAGGTTTCTGTTCCCCAATCTATTTCAGGGTAGTTGAAGTCCCCCATAATAATGACTTCTCCTTGAGTCGCAGCTTCATCTATTTGTTTTACGAGGATATTCTCCATTGCTTCCATTATTTTTGGAGATTTATAACAAACCCCTATCAGTAATTTATTATTTTTTCCCCCTCCCCTTATCTCCACCCACAGGGACTCTACGTTTTCATTAAATTCACCTATATTATCACGCAGGATGGGTTTTAAGGATGATTTTACATATAGACACACCCCACCCCCTCGCTTACCTGTACGGTCATTTCTGAGCAGACTATAGCCCTGCAAGTTAACAGCCCAGTCATGGTTCTCATCCAGCCATGTTTCAGATATCCCCACCATGTCATAATTATGCTCCAACAACATTAGTTCTAATTCGTCCATTTTGTTGGCGAGGCTTCTGGCATTAGTATACATGCACTTGATGTTCCTCTCTGTACCTCTATTCTTTCTTAAATTTTTAGCTGTTCTAACCCCACCCCCCATGCCACCGCAACCCCCAACTTCCTTATTTGTGCCCAGGTCTCTATCTGCCCTATCTACCCCTCCTGTAAATTGAATACCCTCCCCCCCAATCCCTAGTTTAAACACTCCTCCAACCTTCTAGCCATTAAAGTCTAGTCTTTGCTCAAAATATTTGAATGAGGTACTACAGTTAGTGGCTTCAAGGTTGTGTGGATGACCCTGATTGTAATTTTTCGCAGGCTTTACACTGTGCAGTGCTTTAATGAGTGGTGGACTACCACAACTATACTTTGTGCATAGTATGTGAATGAGGTACTACAGTTGGTGCCTTCAAGGGTGTATGGATGACCCTATTCTAATTTTGGGCAGGATTGGCACTTAACCAATAGCCTTTAGAAGTTTGGGAGAAGGTGTATGAGGCCCTCTTTATGTCTAATACAGGGTGAATCTGAGTCCCTATTGTTTGGTACTTCTTGCCTCCTTCATTAATTACACTGCAATTACCAATTTTTTAAATAAAAAAATGAATTTATCTTTATATACAAGTCATTATACAGGAAAGAATGTTTTTTAATTTTTTTTTCCTGTAGACTCCAATTTTTCGTTGATTTTGAATGTTTTATTGTTAGTCCTTAAAGTGGAGAAAAAGTGTGACACCATTGTTCTCAGCAGCGATCTGAGAGTCAGAGATACTTTCAGGGGTCTTCCCCATGTTGTTCTCCTTCCATTCAGACCTTTTTCCATCCATTTCATCATTTTCTCTGCCCCCAGACCTCTTTGCAGGGTCTGCCGGAAAAATGCTTGGATTTTCTATTGACTCCTATTACGTATACTCATTACTTGAAAAGAGCATTCAAGCATTATGCCGGGTTCACATTAGCGTTTCTGAGAGCTGCGTATGATCTGCATGCGTAATTTGTACATATCTTTAATATGGTGTACACAGGGATATGCATTTGCATGCATTCACATGCGGATGCGTACTCATGCATCTTTTCGAGGTGTGCGGCGGAGTCCAACGAATGCAACTTGTTGCATTTTTTGAGGCGTCAAATATTGCACAATCGACCGCATGCAGACGATTGCAGATGAGTGCGTAAAAAACCGCATTACTGTCTATAGGAACGCTTTGTTACGCAAGGACATGCGTAAGCATGCGTTCGCTACGCAATACGTACTTCACACTAACCATGTCCAGGAAATAATGTCAGCACGGACAAAATCACTGAAGTAAAAAAGAGGTTCTGGAGAGAGGTAGTCCATTACTCTTAAAACTCTAGATGGAAGCACAATACTCAGCACAAGAGTCGGGATGTACAGTTAGGTCCATATATATTTGGACAGAGACAACATTTTTCTTATTTTGGTTATAGACATTACCACAATGAATTTTAACCAAAACAATTCAGATGCAGTTGAAGTTCAGACTTTCAGCTTTCATTTAAGGGTATCCACATTAAAATTGGATGAAGGGTTTAGAAGTTTCAGCTTCTTAACATGTGCCACCCTGTTTTTAAAGGGACCAAAAGTAATTGGACAGATTCAATAATTTTAAATGAAATGTTCATTTTTAATACTTGGTTGAAAACCCTTTGTTGGCAATGACTGCCTGAAGTCTTGAACTCATGGACATCACCAGACGCTGTGTTTCCTCCTTTTTGATGCTCCACCAGGCCTTCACTGCGGTGGTTTTCAGTTGCTGTTTGTTTGTGGGCCTTTCTGTCTGAAGTTTAGTCTTTAACAAGTGAAATGAATGCTCAATTGGGTTGAGATCAGGTGACTGACTTGGCCATTCAAGAATATTCCACTTCTTTGCTTTAATTAACTCCTGGGTTGCTTTGGCTTTATGTTTTGGGTCATTGTCCATCTGTAGTATGAAACGACGACCAATCAGTTTGGCTGCATTTGGCTGGATCAGCACACAGTATGTCTCTGAATACCTCAGAATTCATTCGGCTGCTTCTGTCCTGTGTCACATCATCAATAAACACTAGTGACCCAGTGCCACTGGCAGCCTTGCATGCCCAAGCCATCACACTGCCTCCACCATGTTTTACAGATGATGTGGTATGCTTTGGATCATGAGCTGTACCACGCCTTCGCCATACTTTTCTCTTGCCATCATTCTGGTAGAGGTTGATCTTTGTTTCATCTGTCCAAAGAATGTTATTCCAGAACTGTGCTGGCTTTTTTAGATGTTTTTTAGCAAAGTCCAGTCTAGCCTTTTTATTCTTGATGCTTATGAGTGGCTTGCACCGTGCAGTGAACCCTCTGTATTTACTTTCATGCAGTCTTCTCTTTATGATAGATTTGGATATTGATACGCCTACCTCCTGGAGAGTGCTGTTCACTTGGTTGGCTGTTGTGAAGAGGTTTCTCTTCACCATGGAGATTATTCTGCGATCATCCACCACTGTTGTCTTCCGTGGGCGCCCAGGTCGTTTTGCATTGTTGAGTTCACCAGTGCTTTCTTTCTTTCTCAGGATGTACCAAACTGTAGATTTTGCCACTCCTAATATTGTAGCAATTTCTCGGATGGGTTTTTTCTGTTTTCGCAGCTTAAGGATGGTTTGCTTCACCTGCATGGAGAGCTCCTCTGACCGCATGTTTACTTCACAGCAAAACCTTCCAAATGCAAGCACCACACCTCAAATCAGCTCCAGGCCTTTTATCTGCTTAATTAAGAATGACATAACGAAGGGATTGCCCACACCTGTCCATGAAATAGCCTTGGAGTCAATTGTCCAATTACTTTTGGTCCCTTTAAAAACAGGGTGGCACATGTTAAGTAGCTCAAACTCCTGAAAATGTCTGTTTGTCTTTGCAGTCTGTACTCTGTACTATTTTTTTCTGTTCCTCGTGGAATGCTTGCTGCTCCGGTACTGTTGCTGCCGTCCTGTGTACTCTGTACTAACTTTTTTCTGTTCCTTGTAGACTGTTTGCTGCTCTAGTCCTGGTGCTGCAGCCATCTTCCTGTTGCTGCCGTCTTCCTGGTGCTGCCGCCTTCCTAGTTCTGCTGCCATCCTGGTGCTGCTGCCGTCCTGGTGCTGCTGCTATCCTGGTGCTGCTGCAGTCTTCCTGTTGCTGCCATCTTCCTGGTACTGCTGTCCTGGTGCTGCTGGATTTAAGGATAGAAGCTTTTAAAAAGTCTGTTTGTCTTTGCAGTCTGTACTCTACTAATTTTTTTCTGTTCCTTGTAGACTGTTTGCTGCTCCGGTACTGTTGCTGCCATCCTGTGTACTCTGTACTAACTTTTTCTGTTCCTTGTAGACTGTTTTCTGCTTTGGTCCTGGTGCTGCTGCCATCTTCCTGGTGCTGCCGCCTTCCTGGTGCTGCTGCCTTCCCGATGCTGCTGCCATCCTGGTGCTGCTGCCGTCCTGGTTCTGCTGCCGTCTTCCTGTTGTTGCTGTCTTCCTGGTCCTGCCGTCTTCCTGGTCCTGCCGCCTTCCTGCCTTCCTGGTCCTACCGTCCTGGTGCTGCTGAATGTAAGTATAGAAGCTTTCAAAATGTCTGTTTGTCTTTTCAGTCTGTACTCTGTACTTTTTTTTTTGTTCCTTGTAGACTGTTTGCTGCTCTGGTCCTGGTGCTGCTGCAGCATTCCTGTTGCTGTCGTCTTCCTGGTGCTGCCATCCTGGTGCTGCTGGATGCAAGTATAGAAGCTTTGAAAATGTCTGTTTGTCTTTGCAGTCTGTACTCTGTACTAATTTTTTTCTGTTCCTTGTAGAATGCTTGCTGCTCCGGTACTGTTGCTGCCATCCTGTGTACTCTGTACTAACTTTTTTCTGTTCCTTGTAGACTGTTTGCTGCTTCAGTCCTGGTGCTGCTGCCATCTTCCTGGTGCTGCCGCCTTCCTGGTGCTGCTGCCATCCTCGTTCTGCTGCCGTCTTCCTGTTGTTGCCATCTTCCTGGTGCTGCCTTCTTCCTGGTCCTGCCGTCTTCCTGGTTCTGCCGTCCTGGTGCTGCTGGATGTAAGTGTAGAAGCTTTGAAAATGTCTGTTTGTCTTTGCAATCTGTACTATGTACTAATTTTTTTCTGTTCCTTGTAGACTGTTTGTTGCTTCGGTACTGTTGCTGCTGTCCTGAGTACTCTGTACTAACCTTTTCTGTTCCTTGTAGACGGTTTGCTGCTCCGATCCTGGTACTGCGGCCGTCTTCCTGTTGCTGCCATCTTCCTGGTGCTGCCGCCTTCCTAGTGCTGCTGCCGTCCTGGTGCTGCTGCCGTCCTGGTGCTGCTGCAGTCTTCCTGTTGCTGCCGTCTTCCTGGTGCTGCTGTCCTGGTGCTGCGGGATGTAAGTATAGAAGCTTTGAAAATGTCTGTTTATCTTTGCAGTCTGTACTCTGTACTATTTTTTTCTGTTCCTTGTAGACTGTTTGCTGCTCCGATCCTGTTGCTGCCGTCCTGTTGCTGCAGTCCTGTTGCTGCCATCCTGGTGCAGCTGTCCTGGTGTTACCTGACTGCTGTGCTGTTGTACTACTGCCAGTAATGTAAGTATTGGTGTCCATTGTTCTTTTTTTGTGCTACATTGTGTTTGGCTCTTAAAAAGTAAAATTTTTCTTATCTGTTCTTTTCTCTAGTGTTTCACTTGACTGCTGCCTGCTCTTCCAACATGTCATCCACTGACGCTTCTAAAAGTGGACATGACACTGACTTTGTAATCACATTTGGATTTAATGATTGGTATGTATTTACCGTCAATACTAGACATGTGTTAAATCATGTATTTTCTTTACAGGTACCTGACACTGCAGAAGAGCAGGAGCAGTCTAGTGGAAATGATTCTTCCCAGGGTCGTCGGCCTCAGGTTGCTGAGGAGGACAGATGGGTGTAAGTAGCCTTTATCAGAGTTGTAATTGAATTTGTTTTCAGTTTTACTTACAAATTCTTTTTTTGTATTTCATCTATAGGTTCCACAGCGTGAGGAAGGACAACCGGATATCGATAATGACGTCCTTATTCAAGCTGTGCAAGAGCGAGCAGTGTTGTGGGACCCCCGTGATCTAAATCATTCCAACAGCCTTGATCCGAAGACTCTTGGAAGAAGTGGCCAGTTCGCTGTTGGATGATTGGGACCATGCAAGGCCACAAGTCAGAAAGGATTTTCGTAAGTATTGCAATGTGGTCTTCGTCGGTTTTGCTGTAAATGTTGGTGTCTTTTTACAATTATTTTTTTTTCTTCCCCCTTCACAGTGAAGAGAGTAAAAGTTTGTTGGCATTTGATGAAGGATCGCTTCAATAGGGACATAAGAGAGGAGAATTGGGTTTGAAGCAGTGCTGCTCAAAAAGGCAGAAAATATAAGTACCATCATCGGCTTTTTTTTCTGAGGCCTGTGCTTGCTCAGCGAACGTATCTTTTGTGTTGTCTATTATTTAAACTTTTAATTTTTTTACTAATGTTTTTTATTTATTTTCCACACAGAACCTGGTGTAGCACCAGAGAACCTGGATCATCCTCTCTTGGAGTGGCCCCTCATCGACCAGCCAATGAACAGGCCCAATCATCCACCAGTGATGGAGCAACCAGGCAGGCTTCACAGGCTGGGGAACAGGAAGCCAGTCCATCTGGATTTCCGCTCTCCCAGCCCTTTGCCACTACTTTACTTAGGTCTGCTAGCCACCAGCAGAGGGCCTGGTAGAGGTCAGTCATGCCCGAGTTTATTCACTTAAAGGGAACCTGTCACCCCGTTTTTTCCATATGAGATAAAAATACTGTTAAATAGGGCCTGAGCTGTACATTACAACAGTGTATTTTGTGGACCCCGATTCCCCACCTATGCTGCCAAAATACGTTACCAAAGTAGCCGTTTTCGCCTGTCAATCAGGCTGGTCTGGTCAAAAGGGCGTGGTGTCTTCCCCCAGATCTTGCATAGTTTTCCATTGGTGGCGTAGTGGTTTGCGCATGCCCAAGGTCCTGAATCCACTGCACAGGGGAGTGAAAACAGCGCGATGTGTTCTATTTCCCTGGTGATCGGTGGGGGTGTGTGTGAACATGTAGTCCCTTAAAAAGTCCTTTTATTATATTTCTATAAAAATACCAAATTCCCAGTGAAAATGACCTTGAACAGGATCAGACTGTGCACCTATCCTAACATATGTCCCTACACTTCACTACTCTCCCTTCCTAGCATTGGAGGTTGGCACCCTGATAGAAATGATTCTGGCGCCCCCACTCAACGGCGGCTATCCACTGCTCACCCTATTTACCAGCTAATGCACTAAAGGTGAGAAAACAATGAGCAATAAAAGAGATGAGGTATAGTGTAGAGAACCAAACTAGGTGCACAGAATATAACCCCATGTATTGTCCAATTAACCAACAATAATTGTATAAATATTGCGAATGGGCACTGTTGTAAAAATATACCTATATTCGCTCATAGCATCTTACCCACTAAACACCAAATATATAGGTGTCTCAAAATTCATTAAGGAATGTAGTTTGATGCATAAAGAACAATAATGATACAGGGGATTAGGATAATCCAATAAAAAATGGTTCAAAAGAAGATATATATACTAAACTGTACAAAACAGCCTCACTGAGCCTCAAGTAGAGTGACCTCAATGTTGACCTTAATGGCACAATCAGTGCAAAATTATGGCCCTGTGGCATGCGGCTTTAAATTGGTACCTTCAAAATATAGATAATTGAAAATAGCAGATATCAAAAATGCACAGTCTAACAAACTTTTATGGACAGCAAAGAGGGGGTCGCCGAGATGCGAATTCTGCTTCAGGAAAATGGCCGCCGCGATCTCCATCTGCGCACGCGCGGCATCCCGCGGCCATTTTCCTGAAGCTGCGGGCAGCAGAGCGCTCCATCTGCGCACGCGCGGCCAAAGGAAGATGGCCACCCCCACCGATCAACAGGGAAATAACGCACATTGCGCTCTTTTCACTCCCCTGTGCAGTGGATTCGGGACCTTGGGCATGCACAAACCACTACGCCACCAACGGAAAACTAAGCAAGATCTGGTGGAAGACACCACGCCCTTTTGACCAGACCAGCCTGATTGACAGGCGAAAACGGCTACTTTGGTAACGTATTTTGGCAGCATAGGTGGGGAATCGGGGTCCACAAAATACACTGTTGTAATGCACAGCTCAGGCCCTATTTAACAGTATTTTTATCTCATACGGAAAAAACGGGGCGACAGGTGCCCTTTAAGCTCGGTCTTCCAGGCTGGGATGAAGGCGGTTGTAGAAAGACTGGATAGTGGGTTCACTTAGGTGAACACACTTTTCCAGGACATCCACAGACGCCTTGGCAGCCTGGAAGCTGACTTTAATAGTGATGAGCGAATATACTCGTTACTCAAGATTTCTTAAGCATGCTCGGAGGTCCTCCGAGTATTTTTTAGTGCTTGGAGATTTCGTTTTTCTTGCCGCAGATGAATAATTTACATCTGTTAGCCAGCATAAGTACATGTGGGGATTCCCTAGCAACCAGGCAACCCCCACATATACTCAGCCTGGCTAACAAATGTAAATCATTCAGCTGTGGCAAGAAAAACTAAATCTCTGAGCACTAAAAAATACTCGGAGGACCCTGAGCATGCTTGAGAAATCTCGAGTAGCGAGTATATTCGCTCATCACTAGACCTTAATAGACCGGCGCAACATTATTTTTCCTCTATAGAACAGAGCATGATGGAAAACCTTAGTCATGATCTACAGCTCTATGTGATGAAGGCCTGTCAGACTGCTTACACTGAGGTCATGCAGCAGTCCTGATATCAGCAGCAGGCACAAACTCCATTTCCTACAGGGCAACAAGCTTCAGGACAGCCTCAGTGGCAGAATCCGCCAGCAAATTTCCCAACCTATCCACCACCACCATAACCACTGCTGGACATTAGGACCGTTCCAAAAGTACCCAGCTACACCATGTAGCTGAGTGCAGAGGCCCAGCCTTCCCCATCAACCATGCAGCCGAGTGCAGCAGCCCAGCCTTCTACTTTAACCAAGCAGCCGAGTGCAGCAGCCCAGACTTCCACTCCCATCACGCAGCAACAGGAAGCAAAATGCCGAGGAAGCAGCACAACAAAGTCCAGGAAACGAAAAGCTGCTAAAAAATGTAACCCCCTCCCGCAGGACCCGAAAGTATATCACATTTCAATTTTTTTATTTAAAATTGTTTTTATTTTTGTTAACAAAAATTCTTTTGATTCACAATAACTGTCTCACTGTGTTTTCTTTAGCTCTTTATTTTAACACTAGATGGTTTCTAACTCATCGGGCATTCTAGAATATGTATGTATGTATGTATATAGCAGCCACATAGTATATAGCACAGGCTATGTAGTATATAGGAGCCATGTAGTATATAGCAGACAAATACTACATGACCTGTGCTATATACTATGTGGCTGCTATATACATGCATACATATTGTAGAATACCCGATGCGTTAATACAGGCCATGCAGTATATAACAGTGGCCACGCAGTATATAACTCAGCCCAAACAGTATATAACACAGCCCATGTACTATATAACACAGGCCACTCAGTATATAGCAGCCACACAGTATATAACACAGGCGACGTAGTATATAACACAGGCCACGCAGTGTATAACACAGGCCATGCAGTATATAACAAAGGGCACGTAGTATATAGCACAGCCCACGCAGTATATCACACTGCCCACGCAGTATATAACACTGCCCATGTAGTATATAGCAGCCACGTGGTATATAACATAGCCCACGCAGTATTTAGCAGTGTGGGCACCATATCCCTGTTAAAAAAAATAATTAAAATAAAAAATAGTTACTCACCTGCCGGGATCCAGCGAAGCTCTGGCGATGCGCGCGCGGCTGCCGCCAGCTTCCGTTCCCAGGATGCATGTGAAATTACCCAGATGACTTAGCGGTCTCGTGAGACCGCTAAGTCTTCTGGGTAATTTCGCAGTGCATCTCTGCAAACGGAAGATGGCGGCAGGCGCGAGCGCATCATCAGACGACGGAAGGTGAGAATAGCAGTTTTTTTGTTTTTTTATTATTTTTAACATTAGATCTTTTTACTATTGATGCTGCATAGGCAGACACACACAGGGTTAATAGCAGTGGTAACGGAGTGCGTTAACCGCGGCATAATGCGGTCCATTACCGCTGGCATTAACCCTGTGTGAGCGGTGACCGGGGGGGAGTATGGCGCTGGCGCCGGGCACTGACTGCAGGGGAGTAGGGAGGGACTAATCGGACTGTGCCAGTCGCTGATTGGTCGTGGCAGCCATGACAGGCAGCTGGCGAGACCAATCAGTGATGCTGGATTTCCGTGACGGAAGTTGCCGACAGAAAGACGGAAGTACCCCTTAGACAATTATATATATAGATGTGTGTATTGTTGAGTGTATTGTTGAGTGAAGCATTTATCTTTATTTAAACGTGTGTATTGTTGAGTGTATTGTTGAGTGAAGTATTAACGGGTGTTACAGTTAAGGTTATTATTAAAGTTACATTCAAAGTGTCAATATTAAATTCAGAAAAAAGTACAGGTACATAACATTACAGGTACATTTGACTTATTTAAAGCTTAAACCATTTCATCTTGCCATGACACACATCCAATATCAGAGACAAAGTAGGCAGCCAATTTATCCCTCATTTGGGCAACTGTAGTAGTCCTCAGAGGGTGAGCATGATAATCCGGCAATGTGGTATTAACAGGTTCCTCAAGTTTGAAGTGGGGTTGCTCTTTTGCCAGGATGTAATTATGCAGAACAACACACGCTTTCACAACGTCATCAATAGTCTCTATTTTAAGATTGATTGGTGTTCCCAAAATTTGCCATTTTGCTGCCAGCAAACCAAAGGCAAACTCCACAGTTCTTCATGCCCTTGACAGTCTGTAGTTGAAAATCCTATTGGTGTGATTCAAGTCCCGACTTGAGTATGGTTTTTTGAGGTTGGCACACATTTGAAACACCTCATCCCCAACAACAACAAATGGCATTGGCGGTCCTTCAGTGTTTGGAAATGGGTTATGGCGGTGGAAAATTAAAATCATTAGCATACAAACGTTGTCCAATGTCAGAGTTTTTGAAAGCCTGTGAGTCATTTCCTCTACCAAATGAGCCAACATCAACGGCAACAAATCAACATTCAGCATCTGCAATCGCAATGAGAACAATGGAAAAGTATTTTTTATAATTAAAGTACTCGGATCCACTTCCAGCAGTTGTTAGAATCCAAATGTGTTTGACGTCCACAGCACCCACACAGTTTGGAAAATTACACATTTTCTTGAATTTTTCGGCATTTTTCAGCCAGAGTTCAGTTGTGGGTTGGGGGGGAACGTCACACAATGCATGGCAGGTGTCTCCAACAATCCCAGAAAGGGTGGACAGTCCAAGCCGAAATTGAATATGTAAAGATCTTAAGGTCTCTCTGGTAGACAGGATTCTGTGGAACAGAAAATGGGAATAAAAAAATCAGTACATTGCTTTTATAACAAGAATATTAATGACAGGTGTTTATTTTTTAAAATTACGTACCTTAGGGTCACCAACAGACGTTCCTCAGCAGGAATTGTTCTACTTAGTTGCGTGTCCTGCCTGGTGATGGATCCTCAGACACGATGCAGCAATTCATCGAAGCTCTGTTCTCAAAAAACTTTTGCATGAAGCTCTGTGCACAATGAGTGGTAGGCTCCATGCCTGTCTCAGACTTCAACAATGAGGTGTTGCCAATAGTGATGACGACGTCTTCTCCATTTTTCTCTTCTCTTTTCTTTCTCACAAGCCACAGCAAAAGCAAAAGCAAATTTCAATGATAAATCCCGATTCAGATTGAAGCTGTCCTCGCTAAGATCCATCTTGCAGCAGGATACAGCATCAAAATAATAGGATTTCATTTGTGCAGGGTGTATATATAGAAATCCCATAAGACACGCCAATTGGGAAATACCGTATACATGCGCATGCAAAAACGCATACAAACGCATGCACACGCAGCATTTTTTCACTGTCATGCGTAAGATCATGCGGATAAAAAACGCTGTGTAAACATACGTTTGCATGCATTTTGGCATGCGTTTGCGCATGCAGATGATACGATGCACACAGAAACGCTAATGCAAACCTAGCCTTAGAAATTGCTCGGTTCGAGTAACGAGCATCCGAGTATTTTAGTGCTTGCTCATCTTATAGATAACCCCTGTAGTGGTTGGATTGCAAACCATTGTTCTTGATGGACATCTTGTCTCCTGCCCAAATGGAATTTGATCCAATCCTCAGGCCTTTTTGACACAAGGATCTTTTGGCTATATACAAGGACACAGGGTCAGACTGGGGTATCAGGGGCCCACCAGGGGAATGGACTCTAGGGGCCCACCCTACAGCTATATGCAAATATCTGTAAGTCATTATGCCCATTATAGTGGAGCATCGACTGTAAAACACCGGCGGCTCCTGCACATCTACTGGCGCCCCCATAACTGGGATGTACAATTACGGTATTTTACATTTTAGGCTCTATGGTTAAAAAAAAAGAAATTAGCACCAATCAATGGGCTCCACAGGATAGGTGGTCGCTTACGTCTGACCATTAGAAACTGCACCGATCGGAAGAATGGGGAAGTTTTATCCATGACAATTACCCCCATTTTAAAATATTGCAGCAGTTCAGATGTCTGACCGCAGCTCCACTCGTTCTCTCTGGGGGCTTCCAGAAAAAAACAAGAGCAGCGATTGCAGCCACAGAGTAAATGAATGGATCAATGGTCAAGTCGGACATACTGCTCCAGTCTAATGGGGATAAAAGTTCCACATTCTGCCAACTGGGTCCCAGCAGTCAGACCCCCCAACACCAATCAATCAATACATTATCAGTAATCCTGTGGAGAGGTGATTACTACAAATTACCAGGATTTAGGGACCAAATAATACCACATACAAGGAGAAATAACACCACACCATAACTAGACTACACATTCCACCACATAGTGACCAAATAATACCCCATACAGGGGAAAAATACCACCACGCTATGACCAGACAACATATTACAACAACATAGTGACTGAATACTACAATACTGATCATGAATACAAACCACAATACTAACAACAGTTATTACCAGCAGTGACATTATACACAGGAGCTCTGTATATAGTGACAGTGTACAGATAATACAGGGATCACCAGTGACATTATACACAGGAGCTCTGTATATGGTGTATAGTGTACAGGTAATACAGTGATCACCAGTGACATTATACATAGGAGCTCTGTATATAGTATCAGTGTACAGATGATACAGGGATCACCAGTGACATTATACACAGGAGCTCTGTATATGGTGTATAGTGAACATGTAATACAGTGATCACCAGTGACATTATACATAGGAGCTTTGTATATGGTGTATAGTGTACAAGTAATACAGTGATCACCAGTGACATTATACACAGGAGCTCTGTATATAGTGTCAGTATACAGGTAATACAGTGATCAAGTGACATTATACACAGGAGCTCTGTATATAGTGTCAGTGTACAAGTAATACAGTGATCAACAGTGACAATATACACAGGAGTTCTGTATATAGTGTCGGTGTATAGGGAACAGTGATCACCAGTGACATTATACACAGGAGCTCTGTATATAGTGTCAGTGTACAGATAATACAGATATCACCAGTGACATTATAAACAGGAGCTCTTTATATAGTGTCAGTGTACAGGTAATACAGTGATCAACAGTGACATTATACACAGGAGTTCTGTATATAGTATCGGTGTATAGGTAACAGTGACCACCAGTGACATTATACACAGAAGCTCTGTATATAGTGTTGGTGTATAGGTACTAGTGACCACCAGTGACATTATACATGGAAGCTCTGTATATAGTGTCGGTGTATAGGTAACAGTGACCACCAGTGACATTATACACAGGAGATCTGTATATAGTGTATAGGTAATACAGTGATCACCAGTGACATTATACACAGGAGCTCTGTATATAGTGTCAGTGTATAGGTAACAGTGACCACCAGTGACATTATACACAGGAGATTTGTGTGTAGTGTGCAGGTAATACAGCGATCACCAGTGACATTATACACAGGAGCTCTGTATATAGGAGCTCTGTACACAGTATACAGTGTATAGTGTGCATGTACATGTAATACACTGACTCACCAGTGGCATCTCTAGTTGAAGTCCTTCTTCTTTGCTTTTCTTCTTCAGCCAGCACAGACCGCCAGAACTTCTTCCAGCCAGGACTCATCTCTGAAAACAATAACACACAGCCATCAATAGCTGATTGCTTCCAGAGCACTTTCCCCACTATTTCCCTGACTTCTACACTACGTCAGATGAAGAAAAAAAGCGACATAGTGCTGCCCTGCACAGTAACAGTACCCCCTTTTGTTTCCTCCATGGAAAACAGTTTCCTTAAAAGTACATTATATTACTGTAGCAATAATGTCCCTAATTGGACCCTAAAGAAATTATGCTCCCCACTTGTCACCATATACTAATAAAGCATGTTCCTCATTCTGGCTCCCAAACAGAAATTAAGTCCCTCTTCCAGGCCCCCTTTATTTAATAATCTCGCTCAACCTGACCCCCTTTATTTTATAATATGCCCCAGCCTACCCCCCTATGTCCCTTGTGCTGCCTGGCGCCCAGATATCCATTCTGCCCCCCAGCTATCCATAGTGGCCCCATATGTCCTTTGCCCTGCCCCCCAAATATATCTCTCCTGGACCCCCATATATCCATCCTGATCCATTGTCCAGGCTTCCCCCCATAAATCCATCATGGCTCCCCCCATATATACATCCTGATCCCACTTATATATACATCCCGGCTCCCCCATATATAACTATCCTGGCTCCCCCATACATAACTATCCTGGCCCCCCATATACAACTATCCTGCCTCCCCCATTATATAACTATCCTGGTTCCCCCATATTTAACCATCCTGGCTGCCCCATATATGCATCCTGGTCCCCCATATATATCCATCCTGGCTCCCCAATAAATATCCATCCTGGCTCCCCCATATATGCATGCTGGACCCCCATATATATGTAACCTAGTCCCTTGTAATCCCCCCATAAATCCATCCTGCCTCCCCATATATATGCATCTTGGCTCTACCATAAATCCATCCTGGCTCCCCCATATATAACTATCCTGGCTCCCCCATACATATGCATCCTGGCTGCCCCATATATGCATCCTGGGTCCCCATATATATCCATCCTGGCTCCCCAATATATATTCATCCTGGCTCCTCCATATATGCATCCTGGACCCCCCATATATATGTAACCTAGTCCCTTGTCCTGCCCCCATAAATCCATCCTGTCTCCCCATATACACTCACCGGCCACTTTATTAGGTACACCTGTCCAACTTCTTGTTAACACTTAATTTCTAATCAGCCAATCACATGGCGGCAACTCAGTGCATTTAGGCATGTAGACATGGTCAAGACAATCTCCTGCAGTTCAAACCGAGCATCAGTATGGGGAAGAAAGGTGATTTGAGTGCCTTTGAACGTGGCATGGTTGTTGGTGCCAGAAGGGCTGGTCTGAGTATTTCAGAAACTGCTGATCTACTGGGATTTTCACGCACAACCATCTCTAGGGTTTACAGAGAATGGTCCGAAAAAG
The DNA here is from genome assembly GCF_051348905.1 of Ranitomeya variabilis. Lineage (NCBI taxonomy): Eukaryota > Metazoa > Chordata > Amphibia > Anura > Dendrobatidae > Ranitomeya > Ranitomeya variabilis. The sequence continues at coordinate 1,007,994,463 of NC_135232.1, read as the reverse complement.
AAAAAAAATCCAGTGAGCGGCAGTTCTGTGGGCGGAAATGCCTTGTTGATGCCAGAGGTCAGAGGAGAATGGGCAGACTGGTTCGAGCTGATTGAAAGGCAACAGTGACTCAAATCGCCACCCGTTACAACCAAGGTAGGCCTAAGAGCATCTCTGAACGCACAGTGCGTCGAACTTTGAGGCAGATGGGCTACAGCAGCAGAAGACCACACCGGGTACCACTCCTTTCAGCTAAGAACAGGAAACTGAGGCTACAATTTGTACAAGCTCATCGAAATTGGACAGTAGAAGATTGGAAAAACGTTGCTTGGTCTGATGAGTCTCGATTTCTGCTGCGACATTCGGATGGTAGGGTCAGAATTTGGCGTAAACAACATGAAAGCATGGATCCATCCTGCCTTGTATGGAGCATCTTTGGGATGTGCAGCCGACAAATCTGCGGCAACTGTGTGATGCCATCATGTCAATATGGACCAAAATCTCTGAGGAATGCTTCCAGCACCTTGTTGAATCTATGCCTCGTGTTCTCTCCCTCTACAAACCTACCTTTGCCCGACATTGCCATCTCTGTGTGCGGTTCCACCATTACTCCAAAGCAACATGCCCGCTGCCTTGGAGTCATCCTTGATTCCGAGCTTTCATTCACCCCCCACATCCGATCACTGGCTCGCTCTTCTTATCTGCATCTCAAAAACATTTCCAGAATTCGCCCTTTTCTTACTTTCGACTCTGCAAAAACTCTTACTGTCTCACTTATTCATTCTCGTCTGGACTATTGTAACTCTCTACTAATTGGCCTACCTTTTACCAGACTCTCCCCGCTCCAATCTGTCCTGAATGCTGCTGCCAGGATCATATTCCTCGCCAACCGTTACACCGATGCCTCTACCTTGTGCCAGTCATTACACTGGCTACCCATCCAATCCAGAATCCAGTACAAAACTACTACCCTCATCCACAAAGCACTCCATGGCTCAGCACCACCCTACATCTCCTCTCTGGTCTCAGTCTACCAACCTACCCGTGCCCTCCGCTCTGCTAATGACCTCAGGTTAGCATCCTCAATAATCAGAACCTCCCACTCCCGTCTCCAAGACTTTACACGTGCGGCGCCGATTCTTTGGAATGCACTACCTAGGTTAATACGATTAATCCCCAATCCCCACAGTTTTAAGCGTGCACTAAAAACTCATTTGTTCAGATTGGCCTACCGCCTCAACGCATTAACCTAATTATCCCTGTGTGGCCTATTAATAAAAAACAACAACATAATCACGTTCCTCCATCATGTTCTCATACACTTTATGCAGTTAATAGCCTCTGTGTCTGTACTGTTACATACTTAGGCAGTTAACTGGTTCATGCAGCTTTACATGAACACCCGAGCCTTACACTATGGCTGGTCCAAATAACTAAAGCAATTGTTACCATCCACCTCTTGTGTCTCCCCTTTTCCTCATAGATTGTAAGCTTGCGAGCAGCAGGGCCCTCATTCCTCCTGGTATCTGTTTTGAACTGTGATTTCTGTTATGCTGTAATGTCTGTTGTCTGTATAAGTCCCCTCTATAAGTTGTAAAGCGCTGCGGAATATGTTGGCGCTATATAAATAAAATTATTATTATTATTTATTAATTGAGGCAGTTCTGAAGGCAAAAGGGGGTCCAACCCGTTACTAGCATGGTGTACCTAATAAAGTGGCCGGTGAGTGTATGTGCATCTTGGCTCTACTATACATCCATCCTGGCTCCCCCATATATAACTATCCTGGCTCCCCCATATATATGCATCCTGGCTCCCCCATACATAACTATTCTGGTTCCCCCATATATAACCATCCTGGCTGCCTCATATATGCATCCTGGTAACCCATATATATCCATCCTGGCTCCCCAATATATATCCATCCTGGCTCCTCCATATATGCATCCTGGTCTCCCCATATATATGTAACCTGGTCCCTTGTCCTGCCCCCCCATAAATCCATTCTGCCTCCCCATATATATGCATCTTGGCTCTACCATACATATATCCTGGCACCCCATACATATGCATACTGGCTCCCCCATATATCTGCATCCTGGCTCTCCATATATATCCATCCTGTTCCCTTGTCCTGCCCCCCCATAAATCCACCCTGGCCCCCCATATATCGATCCTGGTGCCCCCATATATATATCCTGGCCTTCCCATATGTATTAATCCTGGCTCTCCGCACCCCATATGTATCCATCCTGGCTCCCCGCTCCCCAATATGTACCCATCCTGGCCCCTCATATGTATCCATCCTGGTCCTTTTTTTTCTGCTCACCATATATCCATCCAGCTGCCCCCCCACCCCCTTATATCCAGCCAGGTCCTCTTTTCCTGCCACCAATATATCCATCCTGCTGCCCCCCTTATATCCATCCTGGTCCTTTTTTCCTGCCACCCATATATCCATCTATCCATCCTGCCGTTCCCCCCCCCCCCCGCCCTCATATCCAGCCTGGTCCTTTTTTCTTGCCCCCCATATATCCATCTTGCCCCCCCCCCCCCCCCCCCCATAGCCATCCTGGTCCTTTTTTCCTGCCTCCCATATATCCATCCTGCCGCCCCTTATATCCATCCTGGCCCTATTTTCCTGCCCCCATGTATTCATCCTGTCGCCACCCTTATATCCATCCTGGCCCCTCTTTCCTGCCGCCGTATATTCATCCTGTCGCCCCCCTTTTAACCATCCTGGTCCTTTTTTCCTGCCCCTCATATATCCATCCTACTGCCCCCCTAATATCCATCCTGGTCCTTTTTTCCTGCCAAATAGAATCAAGAGGAGAAATGATCCAGCTGAAGGCGGAGGCGGTTCAAACTTTGTGATACTTTATTGGACAACTAAAACAATATAACGTTCTTCAGAAAACCCGGCACACCAGTGAGGACGATCAACGCGTTTCAACTAAAGAGTCTTACTCATGATCTACCTGCTAGTGTGTTAAACACACATATACAGGAAACCGACCTCAAGTAACTCAATTCTTAGAGCCAATTCTTGTCATCCAAATCATGTCATAAATAACATTCCATATGGTGAACTTATTAGAACAAGAATGAATTGCTCTGAAAATAATGTCTTTTTGGCAGAGACAGAGAAAACATGTGAGCGTCTTTCTAATAGAGGATATCCTAAATGGATATCCTAAATTGACTTTTTGTCCAATAAAGTATCACAAAGTTTGAACCGCCTCCGCCTTCAGCTGGATCATTTCTCCTCTTGATTCTATTTGGCGTGGGTAGCTCACAGAAGAAATCCCCCAAATGAAATTTTTTTTTTCTAAAAAAAACCCCTTTATTTAAACCAATTTAAAAAAACTTATACGTGCACTTAAAAACCATCACCAAAACACTAACATACAACAGGAAAGGCCAGGACGATGCCAAGCCCTATACTCACTGAATGTACCCTACCTGCCTGCGGAGGTTGGCACCCTATGTCCTGCGCAGTGGCGCCCCCGCTCCTCGTCGGCTCTCCCTACTACATGAAGCACTACATCAATAGGGGACCGGCCCGGTGGTGCAGCTGATTACATCACAAAAATGCCGAAAACATGCTAAAGCTAAGTAACCCTTTGATATCTGATTTTACTCCTGATGAACCTCTTACAATTGGAAGAGGGGAAACGCGTTGAGTTAAAAGGGATGTATTGGATCTTATGTAAGATGTATCGAGTAATATGGACTGATGTCCTTTAATGGTCTGGTGTACTCTGGGACTGTGGTCATACTATCGTGACATCTACTATTAGCTTAAAATACTGACATTTATCAGCAATGATCCTATAACAGAGGTGTATTGAATTTCTATTTTATACCTATCCTGGAGCTTGATATCATTGTGAAATCTATCATATAATGGAGGTATATTGAATTTTTTATACCTATCCTGGTGCATGGTATCATGTTGTTGTATGGCTACTTGAGGTATGATTGAGTATCACAGTAGATATCTTCCTACACCATTAGGATAGCACCCCAGTATACAACTCCAGTATATACAAAACCAATTGAAGATATATACATATGGTTTTTTGACCTCTGTGTATAAGCACTATAGCACCTTGCTAATTTTTTTGTGTCGGCCTCTAACGTGTTTAAAAGAAGGACAAGTCTTTAGCTCAAAAATGAGATAGTAGGGACACAGTTTATTTAGATAGGTGATATTACTAGTCTGAGTTAAATAGTGGTACAGATTTCTCCTATTATCTGTATCGACTAAAATTATTCCTACTTGAGCACTGTGCGCATGAGCATTTCTATCCCTTATCCCAGTAGGGCTTCAATAGGGATAGTAGGGAGAGCCGACGAGGAGCGGGGGCGCCACTGCGCAGGACATAGGGTGCCAACCTCCGCAGGCAGGTAGGGTACATTAAGTGAGTATAGGGCTTGGCATCGTCCTGGCCTTTCCTGTTGTATGTTAGTGTTTCGGTGATGGTTTTTAAGTGCACGTATAAGTTTTTTTTTAATTGGTTTAAATAAAGGTTTAAAAAAAAAAAAAAAAATTCATTTGGGGGATTTCTTCTGTGAGCTAAGTATAAATTACCCCAAATTTCCATTTTTTCTTCTGTGAAATTTTATTTGGCGTGGGTGCTCACCCCGATCCGTGCTGGGCATTGGCAGGTCTGGGGATTTCTCTGAAGACCGGTAAGCTGACTACATTTTTCTTTTTTCCTGCCCTCCATATATCCATCCTGCCGCCCCCCTTATATCCATCCTGGTCCTTTTTTCCTGCCCCTCATATATCCATCCTACTGCCCCCCTTATATCAATCCTGGTCCTTTATTCCTGCTCCCCATAAGTCCATCCTGCCGCCCCCTTCCCTTATATCCATCCTGGTCCTTTTTTCTGCCCCCCATATATCCATCCTGCTGTCCCCCTTATATCCATCCTGGTCTTTTATTCCTGCTCATCATAAATCCATCCTGCCACCCCCCTTCCCTTATATCCATCATGGTCCTTTTTTCCTGCCACCTATATATCCATCCTGCAGCCCCCCTTGTATGCATCCTGGTCCTTTTTTCCTGCCACCCATATATCTATCCTGCAGCCTCCCCCCCCCCCCTTTATATCCAGCCTTGCCCTTTTTTCCTGCCACCCATATATCCATCCTGCAGCCACCTTATATCCATCCTGGTCCTTTATTCCTGCTCCCCATATATCCATCTTGCCACCTCCCCCCGCCCCCTATATCCATCATGGTCCTTTTTTCTGCCACCCATATATCCATCCTGCCCCCCTCCCCCCTATAGCCATCCTGGTCCCTCTTTCCTGCCTCCCATAAAGCCATCCTTCCGCCCCTTATATCCATCCTGGTCCTTTTTTCCTGCCCTCCATATATCCATCCTGCCGCCCTCCTTATATCCATTCTTGCCCTTTTTCCTGCCCCCCATACATTAATCCTGCCGCCCCTTATATCCATCCTGGTTCTTTTTTCCTGCCTCCCATATATCCATCCTGCCAACACCCCCCCTATATCCATCCTGGTCCTTTTTTTCCGCCCACATACAGTATATCCATCCTGTGGCTCCTTATATCCATCCTGGTCCTTTTTTCCTGCCCTCCATATCCTTATACTGGCTTCATAGAGACAGTGACAGAGAGACAGACAGAGAGAGACAGACAGACAGAGACAGAGAGAGACAAAATAGATACCTCTTACCTTCCTGCGCTCCCAGCGCGGCTTTCTCCTCCTCCTCTCTGCAGGTCGGCGCACACATAGTAAAATGGCCGCTGACCTAGCAGAGGCCGATGGCTGATGTGCGCCCGTCGCATGACACTGATGTCATACGCCGCGCTCGCACTTGACAGATAGGATCGGGACACGCGCCGCGACTCAGATAATGACCGCTGTGTGTGTGTGCACCTGCACTTTCTCTGTCTGCGCTTTTAAAGGGCCAGAGCCCCTAAAAACCGCAGACCTTTAATTTTTTTTGTCTTCTTCTCCTCTCCTGCCCCCAGAGACAAGGGCCCACCGTGGATTTCCCCGATACCCTGCCAGGCCAGTCCACCCTGCAAGGACACCATCTGTAACAAGATGAAGGCCACTGCAATCACATTTGACCCTTGACCCTCTAATCCATTCTGGAACTAAGAGTGCCACCTTCAGGAGAGTTTGGACTTCAGCAGCCATGTGCATGTTTCCACACAACTCCGAAGACTGTGACCTGATTGGATGGCACTATTATATGGAGGTGTTACAAGGGCTATGCCTATGACTGTGTGGCTGACATAAAGGTAGCACATCAAGCTAGTTAGGCATCTTCCCACTTTCCATCCTCCCCCACCCTGTCCTATTACCTTTCCCCCTTCACTGTACCCTTTTCCTTTAAATTTCCCATACATATGTTATTGTAAATATCCTATTGGTAATAAATTCCCTTTTAAAGATCCAGAAGCTCATGTAAATGAATATTAACTGAAACCCCAAAACTAAGCAGATTCTACAGGGTGGAACAATATTTTTCTCCTTCCAGGTTCCTCCCACGGGAAGAGCCCTTCATTGTAGATGCACTCCCACTCCCCCCAAAAATACTGCCTTCATATTATACAATATGAGATTATACAGATCATATCAACTTTGCATGAAGCTGATAGTCAAGGGACGTCCCTCAGAGGTTAGCACAGCGGCCTTGCAGCGCTGGGGTCCTGGGTTCAAATCCCACCAAGGACAACATCTGTAAGGAGTGTGTATGTTCTCCCTGTGTTTGCGTGGGTTTCCTCTGCGTATTCTGGTTTCCTCCCACATTTCAAAGACATACTGATACGGGATCTAGATTGTGAGCCCCAATGGGGACAGTGCTGAAAATGTGTGTAATTAATGGTGTTATATAAGTGAGTAAAATAAATTAATCTGGGGTAGCAGCCATGTGCTTCCCCTAGACTGGACTCTGCATTACCATAGTAAAGGTGATGTGTGCGGTGTCAGTCCTGACAATTGTTTTGCCAGAAAGGATGAGGGAAACATTTCCATTTCACAGGGATCATTAGACATTGGGGAGTCAGTGGAAGATACCGGAATTCTACATGACATATTGGAGCACAGGCGCTCATACATCACAGGGACCTCTTCTCTACACAGCCCTGCAACTAATTGTCCCCATAGCAAAGCTCCTGGTCCCATTATTGCAAGGAATCCATAAAGAGAAATGCAGCCTCTCTGTAAGCATTCAGCAGTAATTGCTGGGAGAATAATACGGGGCTGATTGATATGGGCAACGCAAAGCATTCTGTAACTTGGTGAGCGAGCGCTCTGACTTCATTGTTCCGAGACACTTCTGGGACGGCTCTTATTATCTGGTATGGATGGAGATGGCGGCCTGATTTCTCTGTTGCTGTCATCACTGAATTAATCACGGGAAACAAGAAAAACAGAAAGATATAAAAATAAATCTGATGTTTTATAGGATTAAGAATCTGAAAAACAGCAGCTAAGAAGAAATAAGGGAAACATTAAAATGCCAAGAGTGAATATTCTCTGTTCATACATAAAGATGCAGCAGAAAAATAGCAAATAAATGGGTAGATAAGAGGAAAGAGAAAAAAAGAAAGAAAGAGAAAGAAAGAAAGAAAAAAAGAAAGAAAGAAAGAAAGAAAGAAAGAAAGAAAGAAAGAAAGAAAGAGGAGCGACGGAAGAGATAGATAATAAATAGAGATAGAATAGATAGATAGATAGATAGATAGATAGATAGATAGATAGATAGATAGATAGATAGATAGACAATAGATAGATAGATAGATAGATAGATAGATAGATAGATAGATAGATAGATAGATAGATAATAGACAGAGACACAATAATGGAAACACCTAACGTTTTGGCATCATAATCTTTGAACATGTTATAAACATGCAAACCGTGACATATGGTAATGTTTTGTAGTTGATTATGTGTGTTATGTGATATGTGTATGTAAATTAGCTGTTTCTTTTGCATAATTGTAAGACCATTGATGAGAACCTGATACCAATGGTAGACCTCTGGGATTTTCAAAGAAGCCAAATTGTTGGTGCTCGTATGGCAGGCGCTAGTGTAACAGAAAGTGCCCGAATGCTTGGCGTGTGAAGAGGTACTGTCTCCAAAGTAATGACTGCGTTTGAAAGAGAAGGAAAAACGTCCGCAGCAAAGCACAGGTCCGGCCGAAAGTCAAAGTTGACTGAGAGAGACCGTCGGACTCTAAAGCAAATTGTGAGAGAGGATCGCAAGACCACGGCTCCGAAAATCACTGCTGAGCTCAATGAACACCTACAGAACCCAGTTTCCATGAAAACTGTTCGTCGGGAGCTGCTCAAATCTGGATTCCACGGAGGAGCGGCAATTAGAAAACCGCTGCTCTCAATGACAAATGTTTCCAAGCGTTTAGAGTGGTGTAGAAACCTCCAGAATTGGTCCCTTGAGCAGTGGAAACATGTGATATTCTCAGGCGAATCATTGTTTACCCTATTTCCGACCTCCGGCCGAGTGTATGTTTGGAGACAGCAGAAAGAAGCATTCCATCCAGACTGCCTTCTCCCAACCGTAAAACATGGCGGAGGGGAACGCCATCTTTCAGGATGATAATGCACCAATTAATACAGCTAGAATCATTAAAGCATGGCACGAGGAACATTCTAATGAAGTTGAGCATCTCATCTGGCCCCCACAATCCCCAGACCTCAACATTATTGAACATTTATGGTCGATATTAGAGAATCAAGTTAGACTGGAGGGGGTTTTAACTGCAGAATGGGCTAAAATTCCTTTGGAAACAATTCACACCTTGTATGAATCCACACCTCAGAGAATTAAGTCTGTAATCGCCGCAAAAGGTGGACCTACACCATATTAAACTAACTTTTGTTGATGTTTCCAGGTGTTTCCATTGTTTTGTCCAACCCCTGTAGATAGATAATAGATAGATAGATAGATAGATAGATAGATAGATAGATAATAGAGATAGATTAGATTAGATAGATAGATAATAGATGGATACATAGTAGATAGATAGATAGATAGATAGATAGATAGATAGATAGATAGATAGATAGATAGATATTAGATAATAGTTAGATAGATAGATAGATATTAGATAGATAGATAATAGATAGAGATAGATAGAGATAGATTAGATAGATAATAGATGATAGATAGATGGATACATAATATACAGTATATGCAGCGCCCCAGAGTCCTGGTTGTTGCAGTACTGTGGCTCCGCCACTAAGGGGGGCTATGGTACGTCTGATGGCACTGAAGGAGTTCATCTGACCAGGTATCACATACACCAATACATTTCACAGTCGGGCCTCCAGGGGGAGCTAAGGGTGCTACTTATTAGGCCATTCCTCACCGTGTGGGTAAACTGGGGGTCAGGCAGGAAGTTAGCACAGAAAGCTGACTGGGTTGGAACCAGGCAACACCTTGTGGCAGAGGGTGTTGTGGGGGAAGATTCGGTAGGGTCCCTGTCAGGTTTGGGACCCTGACAGGGGCCTGGCAACAAGAAAGAACGTCACGGGACCGTGCCTGCTCAGCATAGCGGCGGTGCCCTAAGAAAGGATCAGAAGCGAGATATATTGTGCTGAGTGAGAAACGAGATCAAAGCAAGAAGGAGAATACCAGTAGGAGTCGTGCTGTAAGACCGAGGCAACATCCTACTGAGGCGCACAACCGGCGGCCGGAACGCCGAGGAAGTATTCATATATCTAGCTCCAGGCAATACTTCAAACCAACGGCAGGACAGTCAGTCATAGGCGGGCTGTCTCACCTAAATCACCTATGCAGACTTGGGGAGCAACCTGTGGAGAGGGGCGACTCTAGGGTCCCGGAAGAGCTCCGAGCCTACCCGTCATACGGGTGCGTCCCAACCATAACACCGGGAGGGACGGAGGATTAGCAGAAGATCATCTAATCGAGTTGTTGTGAGGGAACACGAGAAACAGACACAACAGTTGTGGGGACTATCCCGTAAGCACAGCAGGGGAGGACCACAACACATAGCGCTAGCAGGAAGGCACAGATTTCCACCTGCAAAGAGAACTCTGGAGGTGCCATCGGACCGGCCGGACTTGCGCAGCCTGGTTATCCGGATTCCGGACTGAGGACCCAGAGATCTTCAGTAAAGAGGTAAAGAGACTGCAACCTGGTGTCCTCGTTATTTACTGCACCGCACCACCACCACTATCTACATCTATCACTGTACGCCCCTCAGCAGGGTCACGGACCGGGTCTAGCCACCGTGACAACCCCAGAGCAGAGACTCAGAGGCCCGGTACCGGGTGCCCCTCGGCCCTGCGGCAGTGGGGGCGCTACAACTTGGCGTCACGAACAGGATTTACTTAAGCCTGAGGAATCGGGTCATGTGTGCCTTGGAACTGTGATTTATTATACTTGGACTGTGACTTATTGCAAAAACTGTGCTGTGCCACTTGCCGCCAAAATCCGCCGCCATTACAGCGCTGAGGAGAGCGCAGGAGAAGAAGAGGGGCGTGGAGTGGGCGTAGGCAAGCTGGAGAGCGCGAACGACGATGGCCGCCCAGTCTAAATATTTCTGCACCATGAGGACGTGTCCGTCAGCAGCCGAGATCCGCCTCCTGATTCTCAATGGAGGGCGGAGGCAATGAAAACGAAACTGCCCACGAAGGAGAGAGCGGGATAAGGATCAGGAAGCGACTCACGTGGAGGACTCCATGGCCAGCAGCTCAGAACCCGAATGTGGGGTGGAAGCAGAAGTCTCCCCCAACTACCCGGACGAGTACCGCAGCCAATTCTCCACGGACAACGCTGATCTTTTGCAGGCTGAGATGGGAGACTTGATCCACCAGCTCCTCCAGCTGAACGCGAGGGCCCAGGCTCCACACCAGGTAGCGCCGGAAGGAAGTCCTTTGACATCGGACCCTGTACCATTACCGGAGTTGCTGCTGAGGCCCTCGCCGACACCGCCAGCGGAACCCGCCGCGGAGGAGGAACCTGCATTGGCTGGTGAGTCCGTCGACCCTGTCCCGCCGGCAGAGGACTTGTTAATAGGCCCCGTTGCGGCACCCCCTCTCCCTGGGACCCGTAGACTCAAACACCTGTTACCATGGGAGGAGGCAACGGGCATGGAACATCGCCTGAAGGCCCCGATCACGCCAACCACCCTGTTGTGTGAGACCCATGCGGAGCGCACGGTATGCCGCTGGGTGAACCCAGGATCCGACCTCATGGGGTTCCCCGGGGTGAAGACACGGGAAGGGGAGATGGTGCAGGCCCTGAGCTGGGAGGAATACCAGGCCCAGCTGGAACAGCAGTGGAAGGAGGAGGAAAAGGCGTACCAGGCCGGGCTGGAGGCCTACCATCAGAAAGACCTGGCGGTCAAGGACCGGGCCCGCAAGGACCCCACCGCTCACCAGGCCCCGCGCAGGCAGGGCATCATCACCACCTTCAAGCTCCGCGGAGGCTGGGGCTTCATTAAAGAGCCGGGCCTGTATGCGGAGGTGTTTGTAAACCGGAGGGATGTTGAGTCGCACCTCAGAGAGGGCCACCCAGGCCGGTATCTCTACCCGGGGGACGGGGTTAGTTACACCAGGCACTTTGGGGAAAAGGGGTGGTTTGCCCTGAACGTCCACAAGAGGCAGAACCCTGTGATGCCCCCGATTAAGGTGCCAGTGAAGCTGACCCCTGTAGCAAAGGTGCCCCCATGTGGCCAGCCCATGATCACCACCAGGACCACTGAGGTCACTCCAACGTGCACTATGGTCAAGACCACAACGTGCAGCATCGTCACTTCAACCACCATCGTGGCCAAGGAGGTGCCTCCTCAGGTGGGTGGTGCTTCTGCTGCTGCAGCACTGAAGACAGTGGGTACACAAACCCCCAGATGAGACAGTACTCCATCTTACGCAGTGCCAGGCAGCGGGCAATACCCTAAGGGGTTGCCTCCGCCGGTGCTGCCCCCTGATTGGTTTAAGTAAATATCTGAACGCTTTGCCATTGTAAATGTTAATTGTTTTCATTGTTTTTCTCTGCTATTTTGCTGCTAAAACCCGTCCAGGGTTAACTCTTAAAGGGATCCCTTTGTTGACCCGGGATCCCTATTGTTTTTGTTTGTTTTCTACGTTTTGCACAAGTTATCAAAGAACTGCTGAATCATGAACAATGCATGATACAAACTCCTTGTACATAGTTGCACCTTCTTAAAGGTGCTCCCTACTGGTTTTACTTAAAGAGGGACTCTTTGCGAAGATACGGTTATTGGAACTTGTACCGGAGTCCTTACGGTGTACGGACTGGTAGCTGAAGAAGCTGCGCTACCTCATAAAGACTTGGTCCCCTCTTAAAGGAGATGTCTACCTGTGCACTTAGGAGTAGAACTGTCTTAAACCAGTAAAGTGATAATGATGTCTTGAAAGAAAGTAATAATGCTGATATGAAAACGTTAAATGTAACCAACTAGTTAATTGTGAAAGGTGTTTGATAATGTTGATGGAAGAATGAGGACAGAAAGTGAACCCGGATGGGGTTAGTTGGTGAGTCCTCCTAGGAGCCATATAGAGATGGCTTGTTGATCCTAAACTGAAGGAAAAAGGATATGTTCTATACTGTGTATAGTAGTGGAAGGACAGAAGGCTCGGGCTGAAAGGAGCGGTCCTGTAATAGAAAGGAGAGGCAGTAGGTCTGGAGCCGTTAGGACAGGCGGTCCTGCAGACATAAAGTAGGAGAATGTAGCACAGTTGCTTAAGCCTTATAATGTGTTATAAGAAGGTCTTTAGTGGATTCAGAGTGTACATCCTCAAAGGCAATGTTGAATTAATGTTTAAAAATTTTGCACTTAGTAGAATACCCGGTTGGGTGAGAAAAGTTATTTATACTAAGTTATTCAAAGTATTTAACCATGTTTGTAACGTTTAAGTGTCCTCACCTCCCATAAAGGGAAGCTCTGTTCAAATATGCTTATTGTTATTGCACTCACAAAATTGTATGTCTTTTTGCTAACCTGTATTGTTGTTTTCTTCCCAGTCCCGGAGTACTGGATTTAACCGGGGGAGAGTGCAGCGCCCCAGAGTCCTGGTCGTTGCAGTACTGTGGCTCCGCCACTAAGGGAGGCTATGGTACGTCTGATGGCACTGAAGGAGTTCATCTGACCAGGTATCACATACACCAATACATTTCACAGTCGGGCCTCCAGGGGGAGCTAAGGGTGCTATTTATTAGGCCACTCCTCACCGTGTGGGTAAACTGGGGGTCAGGCAGGAAGTTAGCGCAGAAAGCTGACTGGGTTGGAACCAGGCAACACCTTGTGGCAGAGGGTGTTGTGGGGGAAGATTCGGTAGGGTCCCTGTCAGGTTTGGGACCCTGACAGAGGCCTGGCAACAAGAAAGAACGTCACGGGACCGTGCCTGCTCAGCATAGCGGCGGTGCCCTAAGAAAGGATCAGAAGCGAGATATATTGTGCTGAGTGAGAAACGAGATCAAAGCAAGAAGGCGGCAGTGGGGGCGCTACATATACAGGTCCTTCTCAAAAAATTTGCATATAGTGTTAAATTTCATTATTTACCATAATGTAATGATTACAATTAAACTTTCATATATTATAGATTCATTATCCACCAACTGAAATTTGTCAGGTCTTTTATTGTTTTAATACTGATGATTTTGGCATACAACTCCTGATAACCCAAAAAACCTGTCTCAATAAATTAGCATATTTCACCCGACCAATCAAATAAAAGTGTTTTTTAATACCAAACAAAAAAACCATCAAATAATAATGTTCAGTTATGCACTCAATACTTGGTCGGGAATCCTTTGGCAGAAATGACTGCTTCAATGCGGCGTGGCATGGAGGCAATCAGCCTGTGACACTGCTGAGATGTTATGGAGGCCCAGGATGCTTCAATAGCGGCCTTAAGCTCATCCAGAGTGTTGGGTCTTGCGTCTCTCAACTTTCTCTTCACAATATCCCACAGATTCTCTATGGGGTTCAGGTCAGGAGAGTTGGCAGGCCAATTGAGCACAGTAATACCATGGTCAGTAAACCATTTACCAGTGGTTTTGGCACTGTGAGCAGGTGCCAGGTCGTGCTGAAAAATGAAATCTTCATCTCCATAAAGCATTTCAGCCGATGGAAGCATGAAGTGCTCCAAAATCTCCTGATAGCTAGCTGCATTGACCCTGCCCTTGATGAAACACAGTGGACCAACACCAGCAGCTGACATGGCACCCCACACCATCACTGACTGTGGGTACTTGACACTGGACTTCAGGCATTTTGGCATTTCCTTCTCCCCAGTCTTCCTCCAGACTCTGGCACCTTGATTTCCGAATGACATGCAAAATTTGCTTTCATCAGAAAAAAGTACTTGGGACCACTTAGCAACAGTCCAGTGCTGCTTCTCTGTAGCCCAGGTCAGGCGCTTCTGCCGCTGTTTATGGTTCAAAAGTGGCTTTACCTGGGGAATGCGGCACCTGTAGCCCATTTCCTGCACACGCCTGTGCACGGTGGCTCTGGATGTTTCCACACCAGACTCAGTCCACTGCTTCCTCAGGTTCCCCAAGGTCTGGAATCAGTCCTTCTCCACAATCTTCCTCAGGGTCCGGTCACCTCTTCTCGTTGTACAGCGTTTTCTGCCACATTGTTTCCTTCCAACAGACTTACCATTGAGGTGCCTTGATACAGCACTCTAGGAACAGCCTATTTGTTGAGAAATTTTTTTCTGGGTCTTACCCTCTTGCTTGAGGGTGTCAATGATGGCCTTCTTGACATCTGTCAGGTCGCTAGTCTTACCCATGATGGGGGTTTTGAGTAATGAACCAGGCAGGGAGTTTTTAAAAGCCTCAGGTATCTTTTGCATGTGTTTAGAGTTAATTAGTTGATTCATAAGATTAGGTTAATAGGTCGTTTAGAGAACCTTTTCTTGATATGCTAATTTATTGAGACAGGTTTTTTGGGTTATCAGGAGTTGTATGCCAAAATCATCAGTATTAAAACAATAAAAGACCTGACAAATTTCAGTTGGTGGATAATGAATCTATAATATATGAAAGTTTAATTGTAATCATTACATTATGGTAAATAATGAAATTTAACACTATATGCTAATTTTTTGAGAAGGACCTGTAGATAATAGATAGATAGATAGAGATTAGATAGATAATAGATGGATACATAGTAGATAGATAGATAGATAGATAGCTAGATAGATAGATAGATAATAGATGGATCCATAGATAGATAAATAGATAAACATTAAAGTGTATTAACCATGCTTGTTAAATTACTCTCCGGCCAATGAAGAGTTAAAGGGCAGGTATGAGAGAAGTGTGCAGGCAGCAGCCAGTTACCTCTAATCTGCAGGCAGCACTTGTTCCTCCCCCTTGTAAAAGAGTTTGAAGCGACGGAAAGCAGAGAGATAACACTGGCTTCTCGGCACATTGATCCGGCCTGGGAGGAGGTGACAGCACAGGCAGGACGGAGCCGCGGGCACACACTGGAAGTCGCAGCAGTTCAGTGCACGGATCTGCAGGCATCAGGCGCGGGACATCATGTATGCCAATGGGAAGGTGGCGCTGGTCACTGGAGCCGCACAGGGGATTGGCAGAGCGATGGTGGAGGAACTTTTGAACAAGGGAGCTGCGGTGAGTGCGGATGCCCCTGCTGTATGCGGGTGACTGGGTTCTCTGCTGGCAGCGGCCGTACAGGGGTCACCGGTCCGTATACAGGGGTCACTGGCCGTATACAGGGGTGACCGCTCCATATACAGGGGTCACCCGTCCGTATACAGGGGTCGCCGGTCTGTATACAGGGGTCACCAGTCCGTATACAGGGGTCACCGGACCTTATACAAAGGTCACCCGTCCGTATACTGAGCTCCAGACCTAGTGGTGTCCTGCAGAACCAGCGGCAGTGCTGAGCCGTGTAGTTCCCCGACAATACTGATCACACATACTTTGTGTGTCTATGTATGTGTATCACACACACCTGGGGTTTACTGCTGAGTCTTGTAGTGCCTCTGTTCCTTTACTTCTCTACAGGAGGGATTTGTAAATTCCATTCAAAGATCTAAGCTTTTTATTTATTTCCCAGGGACAGAAGTTTGATCTGTAGACAGCACATGACAAACTGAGACTTGTAGTTCCACATCAGGGAGATAGCTATCCAGGCTCTCTGCTTTATAGTTATGATTATAGTGTTCATCAGGTGAAGGATACACACAGCACTGCTGATTAGAATAACTGACTGTATGGACTAGCTAAGAGTTTGTCTATGACACTTGTAGTTCCACAAAGCTGGAGAGCCATAGAGTTCTGACTTTATTGATGAGACTTGCAGTTCCCCAGGTGTGTATACACAGATTCTCTCCCAGATATCATTACTGAGAATTGTAGTTCCTCATATGAGTAGCTATGGAATCTCGCAGATCATTCATGAAAGTTGTAGGTTCTGAAGTTAGTAGCTATAGATTCTCTCTCTGAGACTTGTAGTTCCTCAGGTGAGTAGTTACAGATTCCTTTAAGGCTATGTTCACTCCGGAATATACATCTTCTCATCCAAGAGTATCAGCACAATTATGCTGATCCCATTCTGATCAGAGTTTGATCACAGTATGATCTCATTATTTCAGATGAGAAGACGATGGGAAAAAAAATGTCCCCATCTTCTCCATTTTGTCAGTCCATGGAAATCAGGCTGCACTCAGGTGTCATCCAAGTGCAGTTACATGTTTCACAGGCACTCATTGACTTGCATGGCCAAGTGCAATCCGAATGTCTGATTATAATTGGTCATGCTATGATTTGTTCCTCATACCGCCATAGTCCAGGGAAAGAATGGGACATGTGCGCTGCCCCATAGAATAACATTGGTCCGAGTGCGATTGGATGTTTTGATCTGATGTATTGCCAACTCGCAGTGGGACAGAATATACGGTCATCATCACGAGCCTTTAGAGTTGATTGATGAGACGTGTCCCTCAGATGAGTGGCTATAGATTTCCTTCCAGAGCGGATTACTGAGACCTGTAGTCCCTCTGGTGAGCAGCTGTGGATTACCTTCTCAGAATTCATTGATGAGACTTGTGGTTTCTTACGGTATAGTGGTTTCCCTTCCATAGCTGATCACTGACACTTAGCAGGACGGAGCCGTCCCCAGCAGTCACTTTCCTCTCCTTCCTCTATCACTGCGGAGCTACTTTCTTAGTATCTGGAACCTTAACAGCTGGAGAAGTACAGGTCCTTCTCAAAAAATTAGCATATAGTGTTAAATTTCATTATTTACCATAATGTAATGATTACAATTAAACTTTCATATATTATAGATTCATTATCCACCAACTGAAATTTGTCAGGTCTTTTATTGTTTTAATACTGATGATTTTGGCATACAACTCCTGATAACCCAAAAAACCTGTCTCAATAAATTAGCATATTTCACCCGACCAATCAAATAAAAGTGTTTTTTAATACCAAACAAAAAAACCATCAAATAATAATGTTCAGTTATGCACTCAATACTTGGTCGGGAATCCTTTGGCAGAAATGACTGCTTCAATGCGGCGTGGCATGGAGGCAATCAGCCTGTGACACTGCTGAGATGTTATGGAGGCCCAGGATGCTTCAATAGCGGCCTTAAGCTCATCCAGAGTGTTGGGTCTTGCGTCTCTCAACTTTCTCTTCACAATATCCCACAGATTCTCTATGGGGTTCAGGTCAGGAGAGTTGGCAGGCCAATTGAGCACAGTAATACCATGGTCAGTAAACCATTTACCAGTGGTTTTGGCACTGTGAGCAGGTGCCAGGTCGTGCTGAAAAATGAAATCTTCATCTCCATAAAGCATTTCAGCCGATGGAAGCATGAAGTGCTCCAAAATCTCCTGATAGCTAGCTGCATTGACCCTGCCCTTGATGAAACACAGTGGACCAACACCAGCAGCTGACATGGCACCCCACACCATCACTGACTGTGGGTACTTGACACTGGACTTCAGGCATTTTGGCATTTCCTTCTCCCCAGTCTTCCTCCAGACTCTGGCACCTTGATTTCCGAATGACATGCAAAATTTGCTTTCATCAGAAAAAAGTACTTGGGACCACTTAGCAACAGTCCAGTGCTGCTTCTCTGTAGCCCAGGTCAGGCGCTTCTGCCGCTGTTTATGGTTCAAAAGTGGCTTTACCTGGGGAATGCGGCACCTGTAGCCCATTTCCTGCACACGCCTGTGCACGGTGGCTCTGGATGTTTCCACACCAGACTCAGTCCACTGCTTCCTCAGGTTCCCCAAGGTCTGGAATCGGTCCTTCTCCACAATCTTCCTCAGGGTCCGGTCACCTCTTCTCGTTGTACAGCGTTTTCTGCCACATTGTTTCCTTCCAACAGACTTACCATTGAGGTGCCTTGATACAGCACTCTGGGAACAGCCTATTTGTTGAGAAATTTCTTTCTGGGTCTTACCCTCTTGCTTGAGGGTGTCAATGATGGCCTTCTTGACATCTGTCAGGTCGCTAGTCTTACCCATGATGGGGGTTTTGAGTAATGAACCAGGCAGGGAGTTTTTAAAAGCCTCAGGTATCTTTTGCATGTGTTTAGAGTTAATTAGTTGATTCATAAGATTAGGTTAATAGGTCGTTTAGAGAACCTTTTCTTGATATGCTAATTTATTGAGACAGGTTTTTTGGGTTATCAGGAGTTGTATGCCAAAATCATCAGTATTAAAACAATAAAAGACCTGACAAATTTCAGTTGGTGGATAATGAATCTATAGTATATGAAAGTTTAATTGTAATCATTACATTATGGTAAATAATGAAATTTAACACTATATGCTAATTTTTTGAGAAGGACCTGTATATGTCCAGTTTCCAGGGTTATGGCCGAGGCTGAGGCTACGTTCCTACCAGGGACTTTTTGCATATTTTCGAAAACAAAATACAAGTGACCTATTTTACTTAATGGGTGCAGAAAATCTGCACCATCAAAAACTCCCCAAACACTGATCGTGTGAACGTGGCCTTACAGTTCCTCACAAGCAGGTGAGCCTTGTAGTGCAAAGTTTCATATTTTTCATTTTTGTGATTAGATGGGAACAGGAACACTTCACGTAGAGCTGAAAAGCTGGGCCATGTCTACTACAGTATCTGACTGGATGCGAAATATTAGGAGAAGGGAATAACACGGTCATCTCAATCCCCACATCCCTGCATGACAGCCAGCGAACACGCGCCATTGCTCCTACAACAGCCAGGGTGGATTAGGGCCAGATTGTCAGGAAAAGGAAGATTCATTCAACTGTGACACTAGAACGACCTTTAACACATCAGTCAGCGTGTCGCCAGTTTATGGGAGAGGTGTAGGACATTTTTTCCTCCATATGATATTATCCGAAAAATCTGTGTTAGCTTTCAGTGTTACAGGCAAGATAAAGTGTAGATGGACGCAGTGAGAAGCTGCACTCAGCAAATCATGGGAAATGTATCTTAGTCTTCGCTGCACTTCCTAATACTATTGTGTTTGGGTATAATAACTTGGAATCGGCTCCATGCTTCACTAATGGTCGTTTCTGCAGCATGTGAATGGGTTTCCACAAGCTCCATGCTGATAAATAGGACAGTCCCAGAACTTTCTGCAGCACATTTTCCCTGAGCTTTCCCATTGACAAATTCTCCTGGCTTCTTCTCCATCCCCCTCCACCAGACTTGACTGTCTTGTAATCACAAAACAATAGGGCTGTAAACTGCTATTGACACAGTGTAGTCAGGAGGCACAGATAGCCACAAAGGTAAGAGGTAACATTCCACAAGAGTGTGCAGAGAATGGAGGGAGCATTACAGTCTCTGAGCTCATTAATCCCTCTCTTCTTAAAAAGCAACAAACAAACAAATACAATGAAAAAGACATAATAATAATAATAATAAGCCATTGATCCCCCCCCAATCACTAACTGGATATTCAGGGGATTCTGATTTGTAAAATGCTGCAGAATATGCTGGCGCTATAGAAATAATTATTATTACAATTATGATGAGAAGCAATAGCTTTTTTTCTGCTTTATTGGAAATATTGACTTTTTAATATGCAGAAGTTAGATGAACGTCTACAATCTATTCAGCCATTTAAATGCCAATTCTTCTCTCCACCGAACACAACGTGATGGGGTTATACACAGGGCTGTGGAGTCGGTAAGCCAAACCTCCGACTCCTCAATTTCCATGACACCGACTCCACCAAAATGGGCTCCGACTCCACAGCCCTGGTTATACATAGTTCCGTCATAGTTGCCTCAGACTTGCTAAAGAATGAATGCATTCAGTATTTAGTATATGACAGGCACCTCCACGCACTGTGTCAGAAATGCTAAATTGACAGGCCTGATCATGGCCCCGTGTCCCCCAGCTCCACCTATTTCGACAGGGCTAAGTCAAACAAATGAAAAAATGCTGAAAATCTCATTTTTTTCCCTCAACTTCCCTTTTTCTTTCTGGAGCAAAAGCTTTGATGAATCGGCCCCAGTATCTCCAGAGGAGTTGATCAGAAAGTCGCAATGACTATGGAGCCTCATACACACTAGTCAGTTCTGCGGATCGTTCTGCCGACCGTTATTCCCCCGATTCCTCCATACGCAGGAGCTCGGCTCCGCTCAGCACGCCTGTGTTCTGTATGAGAGTCGCTGCCAGACATCTCTCTTCTCACCAAAAACAGAAACATCGGCAGTCCGAGATCAGAGACGCCAGCTCCTTCTCTCCCTCAGCATCACCGCTCAGGGGAAGGATTGGAAGGACCTCATTCACATTAAATATATTAACCTGTTGTTCGAGCTCGCCACTGGCAATGGATGTGGCATTTTTACAGATACATTGCAGTTCTGTAATAGATTAATAGCCGCTGAGTGTAAAAAAAAAAAAAAACTCATTGTATAAGGTAAGCACACATGACAAGTGAGAAAAAAAATATTCCCACATTTTTGGATGAAAATTAATATTGGCATATGAGCCTAGGCTAAGAGTAGACCATCAATATCTGATCTGAGCTGCTTTTAGTGGCCGTGGCACATAGGGGGCGCTGCTGCTTCCTGCTCTGCTCTGCTACATTATGAGGTATACAGTACTATCTGTGCTGGATATTGCAGTGCCCTCCTACTCAGTTCAGTGGGTCAGTGCCGCAAAACCCATAGTCTCTCTCTGTGCCAGCAGTTTCTTTTCAGTTTGTGGCTCTCTCTGTTTTTTATATATGGTAATCCTATATGGGAGATTCCTCCTATAAACACAAAATGTTCTAATCAGGAATTTAATTTAAAATGCTTTTTCTAAGCAAGATAACCCCTAGAATAACATACAGTACGTGCAGGGGCATACATAGAAATCATGGGACCCCATAACAAAAATACTAATTAAAACCCCTAAATAGATGGGGTCACAGTAGAGCATATCACACAACTTTGCAGCCTTTACAAAGTAATGTTGCCCCTATTGAAGAACCTTAGTGTTCACAAACACTAAGATACATACCCCTTTCATGGCTCCAAAAAAGTATGATGCCAACAAATGTGCACCGCACACGCACAGTATGATAACTCTACAGTATCATGGTATAATATTGACCCAGTATGATGGTCCCCATACTCACCCACACAGAGTATGAAGGCCCTGACACAGCCCTCTGCACAATATGATGGTCCACGCACAGACCTTCATACAGTATAGTGACCCTCCATACAGTATAGTGGCCCCAACACAACCCTTTGTACTGTATAATGGCGGGCCATACTTTATTATGACCCCCACTAACCCTCCAAATAGTATAATGGCCTGCCACATAGCCCTTCAGATAGTACAATGATCCCCACACAACACTCCAAGCAGTGTATTAGACACCACACAACCCTGCACACAGTGTAATTGGCCCCACACAGTCCTCCACACAGTATAATGGCCCACACATAGTCCTCCAAATAGGATGATGTAGCAAATAGCCCTCTGCCTAATATGATGCCCCCCAAGTTGCCTGATGGCCCCCATATAGCACTGAATATAGTATGATGGCCACCCAGATAACCCTTCAAATAGAATGATGGTTCCCCACATAGTCTGATGATCCCCACATAGCATTACAAATAGTATGATGACCCCCAAGTAGCATGATGGCGCACACAATTATTAGTATTCCTCAAATAACCCTCCAAATAGTTTAATGGCCCCACAAATAGCTCTATAAACAGTATGATGGCCCCACAAATAGCCCTCCAAATAGTATGATTGTAGTATGATAGTATGATGGCCCCACAAATATTCCTTCAAATAGTTTGAGGGCCCAACAAATAACCCCGCTGCTCAGGTCTCTGCAGCATGAGGTCTGCACTGCTTGGTACAGTAGTCGCAATGTAATAACGTCATTGCCCTTCTGCGCTGAGGCGTCAGATGCTCAGGGAGGATGATGAAGGAGGGAGTATCAGCTGACGGCTCCCTCTTCCATCATTGCTTTCAACTATATCGGGCTCCCAGCCTCATGGACCCCATAGCAGCTGCATGGTCCACTGTTTTTTGTGGTACACCACTGAATATACAGCTCTGGCAAAAATTAAGAGACCACCACATCAAAGCCCGTCATGGGCAACCCAATCTGCAGACCTGAACCCCATTGAAAACCTCTGGAATGTAATCAAGAGGATGATGGATAGTCACAAGCCATCAAACAAAGAAGAACTGATTACATTTTTGCGCCAGGAGCAGTGTGAAAGACTGGTGGAAAGCATGCCAAGACGCATGAAAGCTGTGATTAAAAATCACGGTTATTCCACAAAATATTGATTTCTGAACTCTTCCTGAGTTAAAACATTAGTATTGTTGTTTGATTATGAACTTGTTTTCTTTGCATTATTTGAGGTCTGAAAGCACTGGTTATTTTTTTTTTTACTTTGACCATGTCTCCTTTTCAGAAAAAAAAGGTACAACATTTATTACTTGGAAATTCGGAGACTTGTTGTCAGAAGTTTATAGAATAAAAGAACAATTTACATTTTACTCAAAAATATACCTATAAAGGGAAAAAATCAGACAAACTGAACATTTTGCAGTGGTCTCTTGATTTTTGCCAGCGCTGTATATGCCCAGCAACCACAACACAAATTACTGCCTAGCGAGGAAATATAAGACCCAATGATTATTACCTTTCTGGTACTTTCATGGTCGGGGTGGCAGTTTACTATTTCAGCACAGGGAAATATGAGGAAACAGGATTAGATGATTAACAATTAACAATTGTTTTCATCATCTCTTTACCATGAATAACTTTGCTATTTGGAATGCAAATTGCCAGCTTAGTTCATGGACAGCAGCCATGTTCTCATTAAGAGATTTACATGTTTTGGAACACTAGACTTGAACAGGTAATATCTTAACAATAGGTCTTCAGCAAACAGGACACATACAAGGTAGAAATAATGACATTCCTCAACTCTTCAATAATCCTATCCAATGGCAGAGGCAAATCAAATCAAGGAACACGGCCGCGCACACAATCTTATGAGAGGCAGAGAGCGCAAGTAGTACTCAATTTATGAAATAAATAGTCATATTCAATTAAAGCCGTTAGACTCTCTGTTTGTCATGCCTGATTATAATGCAAGCTACTGTTTACACCGGAGGGCTGCATAGTTCACTGTGTGCTCTGCCTCTCATAAGATTGTGTGTGCGGCCGTGTTCCTTGAGACACGTTTATTCATTTCTCCACACTTTGGCACCTACTGATGCAATTCTTTATGGTGCCAGCATGTACGTTTTTTAGCTGCTTTCTACCCATGTACACTTTTGTCCTCAATTTTGTATAAATTATATGTATAATAAATTTAACTTGGTTATCGCACGAACTCCCTCTTGCCGTTCTGTGATCCCTTGAGATACATACTTTATGTGGGCTTAAATGCGGTCGCCCATCACTATTTTGATTACAGGGATTTAAGCTTGCGCTGCTCTTTTTTGAGCAAATCTTTGGTATATATATTTAAAGCCACAGGGGGATGTTTTCCATTCTGGCTACGGATTTTTTGTAGGTTTATAAAGGGCAAGAATTCAGTTTGGCGTCCTCCTCCTATACACAGCTTAAGCAGTGTGAGTAGTCGTTATGTGAGCACTCGTGCGATTTGCACACTTAGGCCGGGGTCACACTTGTAAGAGCAATGTGAGAAACTTGCGCGAGTCTCTCGCCTCAATACCCAGCACTGCCGCCGGCACTCGGGTCCGGAGCGTTCAGCTGCTTAGAAATACATGAAGCCGCATACTCCGGTCCCGAGTGCCGGGTTTTGAGACGAGAGACTCGCGCAAGTTTCTCGCATTGGACTCGCAAGTGTGACTCCGGCCTAAGTCTTGCACCGACAAGCTGTTCTTCATAATTCTCAGTGTCCAGTGAAAAACTACAGTCCCTGCTTCTTGCAGAGAATAGTGACCAGTATGAAAGTTCCATATGAGTGGCCATGTGATGACCGCTGAAACTGGCAAGCAGAGCCAAATCCTGACAGTGAGCATATTACATGCCGCTATGATTGGGCATGCTGCAGTTCTTAATTTCATAATTAAAAGAGTTTGTCCAATATTCTGACAAAAGTCTGCAGTCATTCTTTGTGAATCCTCACAGCTTGCGCACTGTGCGCTGTCCGCTTTCTCCCATGCCGAGTGGGCAGTCATGTGACCACAAGTTGGCACTCTGCTGACACATTGTGACTAGACATGTGCGGGTTAGCGCAATGCAAGTGTATTGAGCGAGGTAGAAAACTTCTAGTTGGCACATGACTGTGCATATGCATATTGCATGCACACTTTTGGTTACGTGACCTCCCATTCTTGCTGTCAGTGCTGGAGAATCCTGACAATGTGCAGTGCAAACAGTGTGCGAATTCGGAAGTCTGCAGTCACATAGAATGACTGAAGACTTTCATCACAAACCTGGACGACCGGTTTAATGCTCCTAACAAAAATACAACTGTGCACACAGAAATGATCAACAATCCTGCATTGTATAGTGTATTGACCTTGGCACTTGTGCTGGTACCGTTTCTGCTGTGGAATTACACTGGGAACAGCTGGTTATCTAGTAGCAATGGAATGACATCAGCAACTCTTCCTGTTACTGAATGTACTTTATAATGACCTCAGCCCCTCTGGATTGGTGTACTCTGTGATCTCCTTATAGTGTCATTGTCTGTTGCACAGTGCACATTGTTCTGCTCTCAGAGATGCTGCCTCTGCGTATAAAGTGAACGTTACCACATCAAAAGCATTCACCTGTCTATCTCTTATGTGGGGATAGAAGCAAAAGCTCGGTAATATATTTTGAGCCCGGTGTGGCCAGGGATGATAATGTCTGTAAAGCGCTATGGAATATGCTGGATATACATATGCTGCATTCTCTATAAGCAACGCATAATAAATAATAAAGCCCACCCAACTAGTTCAGGGAAATTCTTCACGCTCATCAGACCCCCAGTCCCATATATAATATATTTATAATATACTTACACAACTACAGCCAGAGACTGCAAAGCAGGGCGAGTAAACCTTTATATTACCGTACTTGAAAACACATTCAAATAGTATTAAGAAACGGCATGCATAATACCGCCATAGAGATATCTTACTTCCGAACGCCTCCAAACTTAAAGCCTCTTCATCAATATTTCAGAAAAAGAAGGCTCCAAAGTTGAAAGGATCACAGTTGTTATCTCAGTGCCATTGTTCATGATTCCACTGGGCAAGGTGTCTTCAAGTCTAAGGGTACCGTCTCACAGTGGCACTTTTGTCGCTACGACGGTACGATCCGTGACGTTCCAGCGATATCCATACGATATCGCTGTGTCTGACACGCAGCAGCGATCAGGGACCCTGCTGAGAATCGTACGTCGTAGCAGATCGTTTGGAACTTTCTTTCGTCGCTGGATCTCCCGCTGTCATCGTTGGATCGGTGTGTGTGACACCGATCCAACGATGCGTTCGCTTGTAACCAGGGTAAACATCGGGTTACTAAGCGCAGGGCCGCACTTAGTAACCCGATGTTTACCCTGGTTATCGTCATAAATGTAAAAAAAACCAAACCGTACATACTCACATTCCGGTGTCCGTCAGGTCCCTTGCCGTCTGCTTCCCGCACTGACTGATTCCCGGCCGTAAAGTGAAAGCAGAGCACAGCAGTGACGTCACCGCTGTGATCTGCTTTCACTTTACGGCCGGGAGTCAGTCAGTGCGGGAAGCAGACGGCAAGGGACCTGACGGACACCGGAATGTGAGTATGTACGGTTTGGGTTTTTTTACATTTACGACGGTAACCAGGGTAAATATCGGGTTACTAAGCGCGGCCCTGCGCTTAGTAACCCAATGTTTACCCTGGTTACCCGGGGACCTCGGCATCGTTGGTCGCTGGAGAGCTGTCTGTGTGACAGCTCCCCAGCGACCACACAACGACTTACCAACGATCACGGCCAGGTCGTATCGCTGGTCGTGATCGTTGGTAAATAGTTTTGTGAGACGGTACCCTAATTCAATAGATAAAATGCTGAATTTTATGCCGCCCTCCCCCCTGTCGCTGTGCCTATTTTCAGCTGAGAGACACTATTTATTTGATAGAAGACCAACCTATGCAGCGTCCAACCACCTTCAAGAAATCCCATGTCCACTATGCGTACACAGACGCCCATGGATCGCCTGTGGAGACGGATATGCGGCGCGTCTCTTCAGACCGTAGCATGTCCACAAGAGAAATTTCATCAATAGAATGTATTGGATGCGGTGAATCCACACAGTTCAGTGATCACATGCAAATATACAGCAACATTTTGGATGCAGCGATCAAACGCTGTATCCAAACTGCTACCAGTTCCGAATCATGGGCACCCGGCCTAAGAAGTAGGACTCAACTCTTAGGCCGGCGTCACACTAGCGAGTTTTGCGGACGTATGAGCGCAGAAAATACATCTGTAAAATACGCATAACACACGGCCCAATGATTCTCTATGTCCCAGCTTCTATCAGCCGTATTTTACGGATCCGTATTATACCGTTTTCTACGGCCGTAGAAAATCGCAGCATGCTGCGTTTGTCACCGTATTGCGCAAAAAAAATCGCCAATGAAAGTCTATGGGGGTGAGAAAAATATGGATTACACACGAACCAGCAGTGTGAGTTGCGAGAAATACGCAGCGGTGTTCTATAGAAAAGCCGGTAATTCAATTGCCGGCTTTTCATTTCTCCTTCCCAAACCCGACAGGATATGAGACATGGTTTACATACAGTAAACCATCTCATATCCCTTTTTTTTTTGCATATTCCACACTACTAATGTTAGTAGTGTGTATGTGCAAAATTTGGACACTGTAGCTTGTAAAATAAAGGGTTAAATCGTGGAAAAAATTGGTGTGGGCTCTTGCGCAATTTTCTCCGCCAGAGTGGTAAAGCCAGTGACTGAGGGCAGATATTAATAGCCTAGAGAGGGTCCATGGTTATTGTCCCCCCCCCCCCCTGGCTACAAACATCTGCCCCCAGCCACCCCAGAAAAGGCACATCTGGAAGATGCGCCTATTCTGGCACTTGGCCACTCTCCTCCCACTCCCGTGAAGCGGTGGGATATGGGGTAATGAAGGGTTAATGTCACCTTGCTATTGTAAGGTGACATTAAGCCAGATTAATAATGGAGAGGTGTCAATTATGACACCTATCCATTCTTAATCCAATAGTACGAAATGGTTAATAAAACACACAAACACATTATTTAAAAGTATTTTAATGAAATAAAGACACAGGGTGTTGTAATATTTTTATTATACTGGTAATCCACCTGAAGACCCTCGTTCTGTAACAAAGGAAAAATAAAAAAACAACAACATACCTTCCGTCGCTCAGATCAAGTCCCACGAAGTAAATCCATCTGAAGGGGTTAAATCATTTTACAGCCAGGAGCTCTGCTAAAGCAGGGAATGAATGGATTGCAGGGGAATGACCTGTAGTTACCTTGAGTTGCGGTGATGCGCCCTCTGCTGTATGTCCTCATGAACTGGAGCCTTGGAAAAGTTCTCACGCTCGAGTTCATATGAGGACATCCAGCAGAGGGCGCCTCACCACAACTTAAGGTAACTACAGGTCACCCCGCTTTCCATTCATTCCCCGGGGGTTTTACAGGCACAAGCACTGCTTTAGCAGAGCTCCTGGCTGTAAAATGATTTAACCCCTTCAGATGGATTTACTTCGTGGGACGTGATCTGAGCGACGGAAGGTATGAGATATTGTTGTTTTTTTATTTTTCCTTTGTTACAGAACGAGGGTCTTCAGGTGGATTACCAGTATAATAAAATATTACAACACCCTGTGTCTTTATTTCATTAAAATACTTTTAAATAATGTTTGTGTGTGTTTTATTAACCATTTTGTACTATTGGATTAATAATGGATAGGTGACATAATTGACGCCTCTCCATTAATAATCTGGCTTAATGTCACCTTACAATAGCAAGGTGACATTAACCCTTCATTACCCCATATCCCACCGCTACATGGGAGTGGGAAGAGAGTGGCCAAGTGCCAGAATAGGCGCATCTTCCAGATGTGCCTTTTCTGGGGTGGCTGGGGGCAGATGTTTGTAGCCAGGGGGGCCAATAACCATGGACCCTCTCTAGGCTATTAATATCTGTCCTCAGTCACTGGCTTTACCATTCTGGCAGAGAAAATTGCGCAGGAGCCCAAGCCAATTTTTTCCGCCTTTTAACCCTTTATTTTACAAGCTACAGCGCCCAAATTTTGTACATACACACTACTACATACACACTACTAAATTTTGTACATACACACACACTAACACTAGTGTGGAATATGCAAAAAAAAAAAAAAAAAAGGGATATGAGATGGTTTACTGTATGTAAACCATGTCTCATATCCTGTCGGGTTTGGGAAGGAGAAATGGAAAGCTGGCAATTGAATTACCGGCTTTTCACATATCTCGCGCTGAATTAAATATAAATACAGTATATATATATATATATGTATGTATGTGTGTGTGTCTCAATGACATATATATACATACTGTATATATGTTTTAACGAACATTTGAGCACATAAATCCATTAGATGTCGGTTTTGCAAGCCTGCGAGAAAATATCGCAGTACGGATGCCATACGGATTACATACGGAGGATGCTGCCATGCGCAAAATACGCTGACACACCCTGCCTACAGATGACATACGGAGCACTATTTTTGGAACATTTCTGCGTATTACGGCCGTAAAATACGGACCGTATTTTCATACGCTGAGTGTGACGCCGGCCTTAAACTAAGGAGTGGAAATCCTGCAACCCCCTTGTTTTCCTCTTTATATGTGTATAGGGATCTGAACTTTGTTGCAGGGTTTCTGAAGACAATTGAGAGCAAGTCCAAAGGAGCAGCAGCGCACTGTGTGCAACAAGATATGAACAAACATTTAGGGTATGTGCACACGTTGCGGACTTTGCTGCAGATCCGCAGCGGATTGGCCGCTGCAGATTCGCAGCAGTTTTCCCTGAGTTTACAGTATCACGTAAACCCATGGAAAACAAAATCTGCAGTGCACATGCTGCGGAAAAAAATCGCGCGGAAACGTAGCGTTGTTTATTCCGCAGCATGTCACTTCTTTGTGTGGATTCCGCAGCGGTTTACACCTGCTCCATAATAGGAATCCGCAGGTGTAAAACCACAGGTGGAAGCCGCACAAAAATCGCGGTAAATCCGCAGGACATCCGCAGTGCGGGTTACCTGTGGATTTACTAAAATCAGTCTGGAAAAATCCGCACCACTTTCCGCAACGTGTGCACATGGCCTGATAATATGAAATGTAAACTGCATTACTGCAATGTAGAATATATACCGTAAATGAAGGTATTTAGTGCACAAATTGACCAATTCGTGTGATCACATCAGATGTGACAAGGCAAACTTTCTTTGATGGGACCCTAACCTTTCCAATCAGACGCACCTCTCCTGGGCCAAAAGCTTACAAATTTAAAGGGAACCTGTCACCCCCAAAATCGAAGGTGAGCTAAGCCCACCAGCATTAGGGGCTTATCTACAGCATTCTGTAATGCTGTAGATAAGCCCCCGATGTACAGTATCCTGAAAGATGAGAAAAAGGTTGGATTATACTCACCCAGGGGCGGTCCGGTCCGATGGGCGTCGCAGTCCGGTCCGGGGCCTCCTATCTTCATAGAATGATGTCCTCTTCTTGTCTTCACGCTGCAGCTCCGGCGCAGGCGTACTTTGTCTGTCCTGTTGAGGGCAGAGCAAAGTACTGCAGTGCGCAGATGCTTGGCCTCTCTGACCTTTCCCGGCCAGAGCCGCAGCGTGAAGACAAGAAGACGTCATCGTAAGAAGATGGGAAGCCCCGGACCGGACCGCGACGCCCATCAGACCAGAACCAGACCGGGACTGCCCCTGGGTGAGTATAATATAACCTCTTTTTCTCATCTTTCAGGATACATCGGGGGCTTATCTACAGCATTTAAGCCCCTGATGCTGGTGGGCTTAGCTCATCTTCGATTTTGGGGGTGACAGGTTCCTTTTAAAGGAAGGTAAGATCCAGCACTTTTTAGGAACGGACGGCTCAATGAACTATGAAAATAGTCACCACCTCTATACTACAGAGAAAAAGTCTGGCCAGTACTTCCTAACGCAACGAAGCAAATGTGAACAGGTGCAAGCTGCTGTGTTTTTTTTTTTTTTTGTTTTTTTTTTAATTAACTTAGAGTAGACATGGCCAAGGCAGGTAGAGTTCACTAATGGAAACAAGCAATAGGTCAGGGCAGGCAACCGTTAGGAGTGATTGTCAAGGTATAGCCATACTGAAAGACAGAAGGAGAGAGCTGCTACTGATAACGTCATGTTGAGGAGAATGCATCTAGCTCCACTTTCCTTCTCCTCCTTCATCTGCATAAAACTTATCAGTATTAACTACAATCTCCTATCTCTGTAATGTCACAATTCATCTTCATTGCATACAGATTTTACCCAGGCATTGAGAATTTTGAAATTGAATGTTCGTCCTGGCGGAGAAAAAAGTAGATTTCTCTGATAGGATATATTAGAAATTTTGTTATTTTCACGCGTATTATTAATCTAAGCAAAAAAAATCTAAACGATAGTTACTCTTTAACCCCTTAACAACCAGAGGTATTTTTGGTTTTGCATTTTCATTTTTTGCTCCCCATCTTCCCAGAGCCATAACTTTTTTATTTTTTGGTCAAAATGGCCATGTGAGGGCTTGTATTTTGCGAGACGAGTTGTACTTTTAAACACCACCATTGGTTTTACCATGTTGTGTACTGAAAGACGGGAAAAAAATTCCAAGTGCGGAGAAATTGCATAAAAAGTGCAGTCCCACACTTGTATTTGTTTGGCTTTTTTACCATATTCACTAAATGCTAAAACTGACGGATCATTAAAGTTCACAGACACCAAACATGTCTAGGTTCTTTTTTTTATCTAAGTGGTGAAAAAAAATTTCCAAACTTTGTTAAAAAAAAAAAAATCGTGTCATTTTCCAATACCCGTAGCATCTCCATTTTTAGTAATCTCGGGTTGGGTGAGGGCTTATTTTTTGCGTGCCGAGCTGACATTTTAATAACACCATTTTGGTGCTGATACGATCTTTTGGTTGCCGGTTATTGCATTTTAATACAATGTCGTGGTGACCAAAAAACGTAATTCTGGTATATTGATGTTTTTGACTATTACTCCCGATGTCAGAAAGGGGTCAGCCAAGTATTGATTGAACAAGATAGACTAAAATGCCTTCTGGCCCTTTATGGGACCAGGCACCAGTGTGGATGCCCTGTAGATTCAGTAAAAAATGGTGTTAAAACATGAAATAGAAAACATTTTTATACTAAAAATGGAAGTGGCTGTAGAAATCGGTGACTTTTGTTGACCAAACGGCAAGCATTACTAAGCCACTCGACATTCCACGGTTCTCAGAGTAGAAGTGGAGGAAGCTCATCAGTGAGTGAGTGAAAAACCATACAGAAACGACCCAAACTACACACTAATAAGCTGAAAGAACAAACACTGCATAGACTGAATTATGCTTCCTTTTGCGTAAGTAAATACATGTCATCTTCATGTTATCACATCTGGAAGCATGCTAGTACAAAATGCTAAGCCCTCAAGACAAGAGTAAGCTGCGGGAAGGAATGTGGAATTATCTGTTAGTTATGAGGAACAGGAGGACAACGTGACCAAGCGAGGAGACAACGTAGATCCACAGCTGGCATGTACACGCTTATTTAGGAGTGAAATACAGTGAGACATCTGAGAGACATTTATCTTGTGTATGAAGACACGTGTCTCATAAGGTAGATATGACGATTGCCTGTAATTAAGTTGTTGGGATGGACATATTGTACGGGACGAGGCTGACTGATGTCTGGAGGTGCTCATGCTCCATGTGCTTTGTGCAGACCTGGGTGTCTCTGTACATTTGTAAAATGCAGCTCAGGTGAGGTACTGCGGCCTTTGCTCATCTGTTGTTGGCAGGACAAGATGCAAGCACTAGTGGATAAATAACTATAACTAGTACATCATGTTAGTTAAGCGCTCCCGTGTGTATTAAGGCTACTTTCACACATCAGGTTTTCAGTGTCTGGCTAAATCCAGATCAGGCGAATGTTGCCGCCGGATCAGGTTTTTTTCCCATAGACTTGTATTAGTGCCGGATTGCACCGGATGACATTGCGTTTTGTCCGGTGTTCGCCGGATCCGGCAAATCTGCCGCTTCCGGTTTCTTGAAAAAACGTCCATTGCAACGTTTTTTGTCTCCGGCGAAAAAGCCTGAAGCGCTGGATCCGGCGCTTCCGTCTGTTTGCTATAATGGGAGCCGGAAGGTGCCGGATCCGGAGGCTTGATCCGGTTTTTTAAACTGAGCATGCTCCAAATTTTTTTTTTATCCAATAATCTAGATAGGCTAGCTGGATCCGTCAAAAAAACAGATCCATCGCATCAGTTTTTCAAAATCCGCGCCGGATCCAGTTATTCCAACATTCGCCGGATTTAACCTGACACTGAAAACCTGATGTGTGAAAGTAGCCTAAGCCGGATGAGTAATTATGTTACATGTCCTCCTTACATAACCATGTTGCATAAACCATTGCCTGTTGTTATATGTGGGGAGAAGGCTCAAGAGTCCAAACATCTTTGGCCCAGATTCAAATTTAATTCAATCTTAAAGCACTCTGAAAAGTCATAACATTTTTTACGTTGTACAAAACTTTTGCGACTTTTGACAGTTTTAATACCTCCCAAATGTTTGGAGCTGGGGATGGGCATGGCTGTGTCCTTTTGTCACATTCATGAAAAATGACAAAATTTCTTACACCAGAAATGTTATTCCAGACCTTGACTGGAATAACATTTCTAGCGAGGCCCCCGTCACTGATAAGATGCGCCTGATTCAATATAAGGAATCTTCCAGCAGGTTTTTGCTATGTAATCTGACAGTAGCATGATTTAGGAACAGAGACCATGATTCCAGCGATGTATCACATGGGTGCAGATAAAGCTGAGCTCAGAATGACTGACACCTCAGACACCACTGACTGGCAGCAGCTCTCTGTGTACATTGTATATTGACAGAAAGTTGCTAATCAATGTTGGGGGTGAGGTTGGACTACAAGGCATGAGGCCAGCTGTCCTACAGTGATAAACTTCTGCTGATTAAACACTAATTGTATTGAAACCACAAAACAAAACCTAGTAAGTAACCCATCACTGGAATCGGGGTCTCTACCCCTACAACATGGTGATCTCTGATTACATAGCAAAAACCTGCTGACCATATTCCCTTTCAGTGGCATACAGTCCTTATTAATGATTACGGCATATCTTCTGCACACACCTCATTAAAACACAGCATACAAACTGCCAGTGTTAATTAATCAAGCCCTTTGACTTTTTCACGTTTTACACACATTTTTTTACCATGGGAAAGTAATTATGTCACTTTCCTAATTAGGAAAAGTCACAAGGTCCTTGCCATTTGTGTTCCATTATGAAGAATTGACGTTTTGTTGAATTCTTAATGACCATGAATTATCTAGGACCATCATTTTCATGAGCAGCTCATGCTTTAGTGTAGTTCATCTGCCAAAGCAGTATACTGCCATTTACTATGGATGTTCTGTAGCAAAGGATCATTGAACAATTCATATCATTTTCAGCTTTTTTCTAGTTTTTATTTTAGTGGTGGTGATATTTTTATTTTTCAATAAATTTTAGAAATTCTGATATTGTTATGGATGGTGGAACATGGATACTGACTTGTGTTGGTGAGAATATGCCTCCTTCTGGATGAAAAAAATAGTCCAAAAGTTTAAACATGACTGCATTTGCGCTCATTATGTTACAATTGTCAGGTCAATCACAAGTTCTTTGAATAAGAGGGGCAGTTTAAAGCTCCTGGGTCTTAAAGGGATATTCTCAAGTTATTAAACTGCTTTAATTAGTTAGACAGTATGAAAAAAATAAGAAAGTTTGCAACTGACTTGATTTTTCTATCTACTGTTATTATCATGCAATGAGAGCTTTTATTTTTCATAGTGTACAGCTTGTTTCCATGGAGCTTGACCACCAGACCC
This sequence comes from Ranitomeya variabilis, assembly GCF_051348905.1. Taxonomy (NCBI): domain Eukaryota; kingdom Metazoa; phylum Chordata; class Amphibia; order Anura; family Dendrobatidae; genus Ranitomeya; species Ranitomeya variabilis. The sequence continues at coordinate 1,007,959,861 of NC_135232.1, read as the reverse complement.
TGGCTTAGTGTTTTTAGTAGTTACATTTTAGGAGAAAAGTTGACTCTTAACATACCAGTCAGATGTTTTTGGCTTGCTGATTTATCTATTGCAAGTAGCTGTTCACCTCCCTATCAGCTCCTGACAAGCTGTTCTTATCAGTCCTGTAGCATCACAATCCCCAGCACCCAGCCTAAAGGTACCTTCACACGAAACGACTCTACAACGAGAACGACAACGATCTGATCGCTGCAGCGTCGCTGTTTACATCGCTGTAGAGATGTCAAACACAGCAGCTCCAGAACGACGCAGGAGCGATCCTGTGACGTAGCGGTGACGCACTTATCGTTCTCAAAGGTCGTTAGCTCCATGTTTAACATTGCTGGCATCGTTGCTTTTGCTGTCAAACACGACGATACACGCTGATCTGACGACCAAATAAAGTTCTGGACTTCTAGCTCCGACCAGCGATATCACAGCAGGATCCAGATCGCTGCTGCGTGTCAAACACAACGAGATCGCTATCCAGGACGCTGCAACGTCACGGATCGTTGTCGTTCTCGTTGTAAAGTCGTTTCGTGTGAAGGTACCTTTACGGGTCTCACTATCCTGAACTGTTCACTTGTTCAAATGCCCATTTATCTCTACATGTAGCTCAGTGATTAAAACCGTAGCGTTGCAACGCTGTGTTCTAGGTTCAAATCCCACCAAGGATAACATCTGCAAGGAGTTTGTATGTTCTCCCCGTGTTTGCGTGGGCTTCCTCCAGGTTCTCTCGTTTCCTCCCACATTCCAGAACAAACCCTGAGAGCTGAATGCGTTACAGCAGAACAATATATTGTATTGACTTCTATATTAATATGTTTTCATAGTAGTTTGTCTTTACACATTTTTTGCTCCATCTCATACAGTATATAGCGCCAGCATCTTCAGCTTCACTGTGTAGAGATTACCCCGATTCACACAAGTTCCTTTTCTCAATCTCACAATCCAATTTGCTTTAACTTAAGGTACCGTCACATTTAGCGACGCTGCAGCGATCTAGACAATGATGCCGATCGCTGCAGCGTCGCTGTTTCGTCGTTGTGTGGTCGCTGGAGAGCTGTCACACAGACAGCTCTCCAGTGACCAACGATGCCGAAGTCCCCGGGTAACCAGGGTAAACATCGGGTTACTAAGTGCAGGGCCGAGCTTAGTAACCCGATGTTTACCCTGGTTACCAGTGTAAATGTAAAAAAAACCAAACACTACATACTTACATTCCGGTGGCTGCCGCTTTCCCAGGCGTTCTGCTTCCCTGCACTGTAAGCGCCGGCCGTAAAGCACAGCGGTGACGTCACCGCTGTGCTTTGCTTTACGGCCGGCCGGCGCTGACACAGTGCAGGGAAGCGGACGCCGGGGGACACGACAGACATCGGAATGTAAGTATGTAGTGTTTGTTTTTTTTTACATTTACACTGTTAACCAGGGTAAACATCGGGTTACTAAGCGTGGCCCTGTCACACACGCCCTGTCACACACGCCGACTCAGCGATGTCTGCGGGAGATCCAGCGACGAAATAAGGTGCTGGCCTTCTAGCTCCGACCAACGATGTCACAGCAGGATCCTGATCGCTGCTGCATGTCAAACACAACGATATCGCTATCCAGGATGCTGCAACGTCACGGATCGCTAGCGATATCGTTGTTAAGTTGTTCAGTGTGAAGGTACCTTTAGGCTACTTTCACACATCAGTTTTTTGCCTCCAGGCATAATCCGGCTCTTTTTTAAAAAAAAAACGAATCCAGTGCAAATTGTGAAAAACTGATGCGCTGGATCCGTTTTTTTGCTGGATCAGTCTTTGTTTACCGGGCCTAGAGTTTGGACTTCCTGTTCAGAGGAAAGGAGAGACTCCAGAATGGAAAACAAAGCTACGGGGCATGCTCAGTGCAAAAAGACCGGAATCGGTAGCCGGATCCAGTCATTTCACCTCACGTTTCATCCGTTTATCGCTGGAACCGTCGCTGTGCGTTTTTCGCCGGACAGAAAAAACATTCCTCTGTACGTTTTCTCCGTCCGCCGGAAACATAATTTTTGATGCATCCGGCATAAAACAGATGGAACGTGTGGCCGTCAGGCGCAATCCGGCGCTAATACAACTCCATGAGAAAAAAAAACGGATTCGGCGGAAAAAAAACAGATCCGTTTTTTTCAAAACTCGCCGGATTGTGCCTGATGGCAAAAACCTGATGTGTGAAAGTAGCCTTAGGTATTCGGGACAAATCTAAGTGAAATCAGCATTTTTGTAGCTAAAGATATCTAATGTTTTTTTATTCAGTTTTCTTACTTTCCTATTTTGTGTTCGTATTCTTTTCTGTTATAAACATCTAGTATAACTATTTTGTTAGGACCATATTTCATGTACCCTATAAATAGATAGAATTCCTAAGATTCAGCACAAAACTACCAGTTATCTTCATTAGTAGGAAGAATTATATGGCCTTGTCTGTGCTAATAAATCCGGAATGTTTGCAAGCATCTGCAGGTGCGGTGGTGGAGCTCTTCCAAGCAGGATTCGGTCCTCCTGCTAGTCTAAATAAGTGATATCTGCAGGAGGACACCTCGTGAGCAAACGTCTTGTGCAACTCAACAAAAATAAAATAAAAACATGGAACATCTAGTTTCTATTAGTCACTGATTAGACCTGCTGACGTGTTTGGAGAAAAGTGAGGATGACAAATTTTTGACTTAAAATCTGTTGTTTCAAATTTAAATTTTTACCTATTCGTAATATTATTTGTTTATCTGTATAGTTTAGACATTTCTAGCACTATTATTAAACCTTTCTGTTTGGAGCTGTCATTTGGTTACTGTATGTTGGTTTTATTTCAGCACCACATGCTCGTATTTGCATTGTATGGCACTTCTCTTTGGGCACTGTACACTATATTATAGGGGTAGGGGTCTGTACGTTTTACACCACTGTTATTTTGGCACGATGTTATTTGGTACCTATGATTTTACACTTTATGGTATACTTATTGATATTCTGGATACTCATAAATGGGGTGGACTCAGGAGTTACTGCAAAGGTCATCATTCAATATATAGATTTATTCTAAATGTGGTTCAAAATGTGATTTATATGTCTACGTCCTATTATCCAGTAGTAAAATCTCACTATTTATGTTGGTGACAAGGGTATTGATCTTCCAGTATCACAAATGTGCTGACTGCACCTTTCAGTATCGAGGGTTCTGCTCTGGCCAATATAAGGATCACACTTACTGATATAATGGAAGCTAAGCATACGTGTCCGCATGTAGCATTACTCATGTGTTCTCGTGTGCTTTCTTGTCTAGTTGGCAATGGTGGACCAAAATCGCATAGCCGGAGAGCAGTGTAAGGCGTCTCTTGATGAGCAGTTTGGAAGTAACCGGACGTTGTTTATCCAGTGTGATGTCACCGACCAAGAACAGCTGAGAGGTAAAGATAAGTGTGGGGAGGGGAAGCTAAAGAAATCCATCCTGACCTCTGGAACAGCAGCTCAGAGTTCAGAGAATAGTAAAGCGGCAATTATAATTATCAGAGATAGATAAAATGCATTCTCTTGGTATATTACCATATATTAAGCTGAGTTCGCATAGCGTCTGAACTCCCCCAGAATGGGATTCAGGAGTAAGCTCCGATGGGGCCATTGACAAAAATGATGCAGCCGGAGTCACCATGTGCTCTTTAGTTTATAATTTTCAACCGTGTGCGCCAATTGGAGGTTGGAAGTAAGGCAAAGTTAACTGTGTCTTGATTCTGGCCTCAACTAGGCCAAAAAACATGTCCGACAGAGAACGCAGTGAATCCGTCAGCATCATTATGCCTCGACAGGTCCATTGATTATAATGATGCAGACGGAGTCACAGTGTGCCCAGTCGGATACAATTTTCAGCCTGTTGGAGGCAGATAACAAGACACAGTTGAATATGCCTTGCCATCTCTAATAGGCGTATAAGGCCGAATATGATGCACGACAGAGCACATGGCAACTCCGTCTGCATCATTATAGTCAATGGCACTGTTGGAACTTACGCCCGAATCCTGTTTTGCCGGGGTTTAGGCATAAGACGTAAGTCCCTACCTCCCCGAATCCACTGAAGGCAGTGGCAAACGCTATGTGAACCAAGCCTTAGCAAATTACTAAAATGAAAGAACACTTTTAAAGGCGCAATCAGGGCTTCTAAGACGACTATACAGCTATAATGCTGCAGTGGGAATAGAGATATTATGTAGATACATAAGTAATATACACCACAGGATCACCTATGTAAGGAGAGGAGAAGAAGTGTGGCAGGGAGAACATATTGGATTTGTGTGAGGGACCAGGTGACCAGAGCATATAGCCTCTAACTGGTTGACAATTGGTATGATTTCGTACTTATTTCAAGCCGTAGTTTAAACAGAAGCATTTCTGCTTTTAAGAATATCAGCTCTGAAGTACAAACTTCTGCTCCATCAAGCACATATAGGAACATTATTGGACACATATTTCATTATTTGGATGGTTATTGTTATCACAGACTTGATATCTCCTTATAGACAGTCTGATAAGCAGTTGATTGACTGTTAATATATTATTGAACATATGCAGCACAATGCAAACATCACATTAACTTTAGAATACAGAACAAAAGGGCATAAAAGTTACTCTGTAATCAACTTTGGATAGAATAATAAAATTCAGCAATACGTTTAATGGAGAAATCATTTTACTGTGTTTGATAATGTTAATATGAGAGATCAGCCTAAGACATAAAATCACAGCACCTGGAGCAGATGAGGTAAATTATACATCGCCATGATTTACAGACTTGCGGCAGCATTGACAAGCATATAATTATGTACGTGTCTCATATAATCCATCCAGATCTTCAAAGAAATTGTCTGTTTCTCTTTATGTGACACATTTGATGTTGCAGATGCTTTTCAGAAGACAGTGGAACATTTTGGCAGACTGGACATCCTGGTGAACAATGCTGGAGTAAACAATGAGAAAGACTGGGAGAAGACTATTGAAGTTAACTTGGTGAGTTTTACACTGTGCTTTATGAATGAAGCGGGACTATTAAACTGGAAATTAGTCTTTGTAAACTTAACAGTCTTGAAGAATTCTGCCCTATTTCATTTTATAGTAAGGCTGAAACATCTAAAAGTTGTATAAAAGGATTTTTTTTTTCTTCATACATTTGCAAATGCTATAGAAATAAAAAGGACTATACAATCATGGCTGTAAGTGATGGCACCATTGAAATTGTTCCAGAAAATGCTCCTAGAAAAGTATTGCAATAACACGTTTTGTTATGCACATGTTTATTTCCTTTTGGAACATCACAAAAAAACTGAAAAAAGGCAAATTGGACATAATTTTCCCCTAAACCCCAAAAATGGGCAAGACAAAATTGTTGCCACCCTCAACTTAATATTTGGTTGCACACCCCTTGGAATAAATAACTGCAATCAGTTGCTTCCAAAACAAACCACAAGCTTCTTACAACTCTCAAATGGAATTTTGGACCATTCTTCTTTTGCATATTGCTCTCTAAGTGGAGAAAAAGTTTTGGTGTTATCATTCATATTCTCTGAAAAAAGGCCAAGAAAGCAAAACTTCTGCCAGGGTATGTAAACTTTTGAGCACGACTGTACTTACCAATTGCCATCTTTCCCCATTTTTAATTCCAACTTGCCAGATCACACTGGCATTTATGTGTGAACAAGAAGTCACTTTTACAGCGTAATTCTATGGGGCCTTTTTCTAATGGCCCACAGAATTGCATTGTAAAAGAGACTTCTGTCTACCATAATAAATGGTAACTCAATCACCTGCTCAAGTACCATCCTCCGTGTGTGAGAAGAGGACCGGAGCGCCGGTGGAAAGCAGGGAAGATGGCGATGGGTAAGTATGCTAACACACTTACACTACATTTCATATACTGTACATTTATATAGGTTTAGGGAAAAGCTTCATGGGAATACTTCTTTAAAGGGAACCTGTCACCCCCAAAATCGCAGGTGAGGTAAGCCCACCAGCATCAGGGGCTTATCTACAGCATTCTGGAATGCTGTAGATAAGCCCCCGATGTATCCTAAAAGATGAGAAAAAGACGTTGGCTTATACTCACCCAGGGGCGTTCCCACTGCTGGTCCGGGTCCGGCGCCTCCCATCTTCATCAGATGACATCCTCTTCTGGTCTTCACGCTGCGGCTCCGGTGCAGGCATACTTTATCTGTCCTGTTGAGGGCAGAGCAAAGTACTGCAGTGCGCAGGCGCCGCGAAAGGTCAGAGTATTTAGTTGATACTTTTTTTGCAAAAAAATGTATACTAAGTTGCTCCACCAATCGTCAAGGTATACCCATAATAGAGCAGTCCTAACTAATGTATATAATCCCTATCTGATGTATTTAAAAACCTGATCATCTGTACAGTACCTGTTTTTTTTACAACAGAGTATTTTTGACCTCACTATGCTCTTTTGTGTTTTCAAGTTTCTTGGTGGTGTGTGAACATGTTCCTACAGACTTGTTCAATGTGCAAGTAGCCCATGTCTTTCTGGTTCTATAATTGTTCTCTTGTTTCTACAAGACTGGGGAGTCCACCACTCCTTTGTGGGTCATTTGCACTAAAGCTGTTCCATCTAGCAGGTCTACATGGATATTCCCTCTCTGCTTATACAGCCCATGTGTTTCTGGTTCTATATATGTAAGGAAACCTATCATTTTTGACCTCTTAGCATCAACAATCACTATAATTACTTCTTTTTACCAACAATCCACAAAACAACACACATTTTTTCTGTTCCAAATAAGACTGGTGCAGTCATGCATCACAAGCAATGAAGTGGACTCAGATGAGGCACCAGCCCAGATGTCACAGGAATAGGATGAACAGTAGCATGAAAGGTTGCTCTCTTAGCCTTGTGCTCAGGGTCGGCGTTAGCACCCGGCGCACCTGGGCAAGTGCCGGGGCCCTGGGGAGACGGGGGGGCCCACTCACGCTGTCTGGGATACAGCGCACACACACTGGTGTAAGGGACCCAGGAGCTGGAGGGGCCCGCGGTCAGAATTTTTACAAACCAGAGCGGTGTGTGTGCGGAGGAAGCAGGAGTCAGCATTGTGACAGACAGCTGGGAGAGGCAGCCAGTGCTGAGCAACAGGAGGGCGGGACTTTCCAGCATCCAATCCCGGCTGAGCGGGCTTAGTGCAGTTCCAGTGTGCTGTGCTCCCGTCCCGTCACACAGTACAGTCAGGAGTGAGTCACGGAGCAGCCCCCCTCCCCCGGTGAGTGTTGTCTGAGCCTGTGTTGTTTAAGTTTATGGACGGTGTCCTGACAGGCTCTAGTCCCTGCAGCCGACCATCATCAGTGAGTTGGCTACTGTGCTCATTGACAGCGTCAATCAGCACAGCAGCTGCCACAGTATGTCCTGAGTCTGACCCGTCTATCATGAAAATAGCAGAGCTGAGTGCACCTTCACCTCCTGCAGAGAAGCATAACCTGCCCCCTGACAGGACACAGCAACCCCCTCTCAAAATTCCCTGCACTTCTCCAAACTTCAGTCTTCAGAATGGAGCTGTGGTGTCCTGTCAGGGGGCAGATGTGAGGCACAGAAGCCTTATCCTTCTCTGTTCTCTGGAGGGGGCTCGTCAGGATTTATAGCCACCGAACAGGCTCCTCTTCTAGAGATGTTATGTAACATGACCACACACTGTATATATATATATATATATATATATATATATATATATATAGAGAGAGAGAGATAGATACAAACACAGTATATGGTAAAAGTATGCCACAAATTCCACAGTACTATAGAAAAGTAATTGAGGCCGGACTTAGCATGAGAGGCTAATGAGAGAAGATCTGCAGGGGGAATAAAGGGTCTTAGTCCTCGCTCACACGAGCGTATAACACATCTGAGGACGTGTGGAAAAATCGTCTGTGGAAAAATCTGCAGCACGCTTCCAGTGGCTCTGGAATTCGGATTACACGGACCCATTGAAATCTATGGATGCATGTGAAACTTCAGGCTGCACTCAGCTGTCATCTGAGTGCAGTCTGACATCCACGGCCTCAGACAGTAGAGAAGATGTAGAAATTAAGTGTCCTTGTCTTCTCAATATGCTCCGATTATCTCATGCAAGAGAATCAGATGACACTCGGATGAGAGTTTGATCCGAGTGTCAGTGGCATAATTGAGCCGATTCTCTCACATGAGAGAATCATCACTCGTGGGACCCCGGCCTTACACTTTTTTCAGCTGGACAATTATTTTATATATTTTAATTATTCCGAATATTCCCGAAAACTTTATAATATAAGTATCCTTCTTCCCAAACCCACTGACCTAAGCAGGGCCGCCATCAGGGCATTACTGCCCTTACTGGATGGGGCCCGATGAGCAGATGGGCCCCCTCTCCTCTGCTCAGCGGGCCCCAGCTAAGGCTGTGTGCACACTTTGCGGACTCTGCTGAGGATTTTTCCGCAGGCAGATTTGCTAAATCCACAGTGCAAAACCGCTGCGGTTTTTCACTGCGGATTTATTGCGGTTTTTAGTGCGGTTTCCTCTGCGGGTTTTCACCTGCAGTTTCCTATTGGAGCAGGTGGAAACCCGCAGCGGAATCCGCACAAAGAAGTGACATGCTGCGGAATGTAATCCGCTGCGTTTCCGCGCGTTTTTTTCCGCAGCATGTGCACAGCGGTTTTCATTTCCCATAGGTTTACATTGCACTGTAAACTCATGGGAAACTGGTGCGGACCCGCAGCGGTCAAATCCGCTGTGAATCCGCAGTGGAATCCGCAAAGTGTGCACATAGCCTAAAGGCTTCTGCCACCTCAGCATCTGATCGGGTGTCCTCAGACGCACAGGCAGTTAAAATTTGTTCCTGTGTGGGAGATTGCTACTGCACGGCAACAGTTAACATCTGCCAGCCAATCACAGGCCAGCAGCTGACATCAGGAGGCCCTTAGCCGGCATATGACATCACTGTCATACGCCGGAGCGAAGGTCCGGGCCTCAGATGCATCGAGTGGAGGACACTTGGATTTTTTTTGTAAAGCCGCGCTATGGGGCATATTATACACTATGGGGGTGCATTATACCGCTATGGCGCTGAATTATACTACTATATATAGTAGTGTATATACTTGCAAGAACCTCGCATCACTTCACCCTGCACAGCCGCCCGTTCTTTGGACAGGAGTGTGCAGCTGCATAGAAAAACGGACGATTTGGGTGAGGCAATGCAAGGCTCGCGCATCGCTCTCGCATAATTGGCATATAAGGGGATGACTTATATAAAGCCCCTCTGCTGTGTGGTATTGTAGAATTTACAAGAGCTATCACTCATGTAAGAAGTGAAATCTGGCATTGTACTATACCTATATTTCTCTGCTGTATCTGGGCATCATGAGTCGTGGTATGTGTTAAAGGGGGGCCCACTGAGACTCTTTCGCCCGGGGCCCTCAAAAACCAGGAGCCGGCCCTGCTTGTGCTCATCCCTACTCTCCATGGTGCAGCGTCAGTTATCACTAGGACACTGTAATATGTTTCAGCATGCAAATCTCGGGGCTTTCAGCAACTCGCTTAGTTTACGTTAGTATAGACACTCCTCCAGTCCGAGTCTGCAGCCTCTGGGATAAATTGTGGAAATGGCGTAAATTATGTCTTCTTACTCTCCTGCTTCTCATATATCAGATAATCTACACTGCAGCTTCTTAAAGGGGTATTTCCACTTTCAAATGTTTTCCCAGTCGCCAATCGAGTGTTGGAAGCACTGTTCTTTTCTTATTTTGCTGAATCCCTGCAGCTCCGATATCATTTCACTTAGGGAAGTCTGAAATGGGTGGTCTTGTAGGGTATCCCTTTCCCCCTTTTCCCATGAGCCCTCTGTGATCCACTGTCCCTTAATGCCTGTAATTGCTTTCATTCTCTCAGTTCAGTTAGGGGGTTGTGTGAAGCTGTGATCTCAGGATTGTGTCCTTTGCACACAATATCTTTTACACTTGGGCGAACCTGCCAAGTCTTTCTAGCAGAAGCTGCTGTAAAACCTGTATTTCTCCTCAAGTATCTTGTTTGGCGTCTTCCCAAATCACTTTTACTACAGCATTCCCGCTGACATTTTATTTTGCTTGTATGTATAAAATAGCGGTTTCCAAGCAGAAGCTACCATAAGACTGCCATTTTAAGACCTGAAGCTGTTGATGGAAGCTCAAAAGACTAAACATATATGCACAGCAAGTCATTTTAACATTGCAGTGCATATGTTCATTCTTTCTAGTGTTTCTTTAGCTCTTTTTCAGACTGGATACGGAGCGTACACTCCTGAAAAAGACATCATATGCACATACACTGAGAGGCAACACTGGAAGAACCATACTACAGGGAAGTATGGCTACCAGTCCTCAGGGCTGCTTCCCTATATTGTGTCCTTTGGTGGATCACGGCTTTCGTGCACGCACCCACCTTACAGAGCGTAAGCTAGTGTACGTTATTGTAACCCCGCGTTTCCTGCTTGTAACGTATCTACGCATGCCCGTCCTGCAAAAGAAGAACTACCGTAGAGCATAGCTCTGAAAGACTGGCTGCATCTGCTACAGAATGACAGGACTAATTCAGTGGGCATCTCTTCCCACTGGACTGGTCCCTCCTCATTGCCATATGCAACAGTGCAGGATTAAAGTTCTTTCTCAAACAGTGTCTGTCAGTAGGATCAACCCTGCTAAGCCATTTATATGTTCATATGGGTCATAGAAAGTCAAATAAAATGATACCTTGCTTCCTGAAATCCAATGTCTTATTCTCAAAAAATCCATGTTTTTCTTAAAATGTAAATGAGCTGTTAATATCTGTGGACTAAACACAGAGATCCCTTTAAATCTGCCTCCACAGATTATCTAAAATGAAAGCAAGCATTACCAGCATGAGACATGTAATGGCTGACAGTCTGCTCTCCTGATCTACATGTCTCACACTTAGGAGGAATGATCCTACTGACAGATTACCCTTAAATAATTGCTATTTCAGTATGGTGCATAAAACACCTTATAGAGGTAAAAGACTTGCTATGTATACCGCTATAGAAGAAATTTGGAACCTGTCAGGTTTTCTTTTAAAAGGAATAAGAAAGATAACTAAATGATTTATTTTTCTTGCTGGATCCACTTTTAACTCTTGCTCAAAAATTGTATAAAAAACTGCTTGTGCTGTTCAGCCTAACCCTATGTGAACACAGCTCCTTTTCGACACTCACAGTTGAAGCCGCTTCAGGAAAATGCTGGCTGTCATTCTCCTGAAATGTTTTCGCTGGCGAATTTCCCGTTGTTTTTGCTCTGACTTACCCGTCAGTATATTATTTTCTAGACTATGAAGAAGAATGAGCATGTCACCTCTTTTAACCGCTTCTGGGTGTAAGGGTGCTATAAAACATTTGCGGCATTTTTCCAGCTGGAATCCGCCTGAAAAATTGCCGTGTGCACACAGCCTAAAAAAAATTAGCTATACAAAAAAAAAGTCTGTAGTCTGTAAGGAGGCAGATAGGGAAGCAAGCGAAAATTTAAATGGGAGACATCTGAGAAATGTCAGTCAGTCCATACAAGCATGTGGAATATAGTGGGAATGATGAAGAGCCGCTAAGTTCCTAGGTTCACATCTGCCCCGGATGGTTCATTAGGTCAAATGCTTGTATTAGGGGCCCAGTTGCATATTTTGGCAGCACTATCCTTTCAGGTAAATTATGAAAAGACTAGCAGAAACACCATGGACCCTATTTTAATCTAGTGGGGTACACCATGTAACAGATCCACAATTTTAAACAGAATACAATATTGAACAGAATAGTGGAATTCAGAATGATAGTGTGACGCTGGCCTTACCCTGGCAGGGGGCATAAGAGGCTGCACGATATAGAGGCATTCCGAAATGCGCGTCGGGGCTGACATCCGTCCTTGGGGTGACCACCTCTCTATCTCACAGACCTGGGTAAGCTTGTCCCCTTGCACTTTTTAGGTATTATCCTGTGTGATGTGTGTTTATTTAATTAATATGGGGGCATCCTTTTTCCGTGGTCTTGTTTTTGCATCATGACTATAATATAATGCCTGATACCTTGCACTGCTGAGGTGGTTACCTCTCTTCCTGTCTGTACCTCCCTGGAGTATGGGTTAATTTATTTAATGTGGTTTATTTGTACTTTTTGGTATTTAATAAAGATTTATACTGTTTTTTAGTAAAATTATCGCCTGGTGCTCCTTTTTCTCCTATTTGCCATGTTTTTTGGAGTTGGTGTAGCTGTTTTAGGGTGGGCCACCATAGGTGCCCCATTCTCTTAGCATTTGATATGCAACTGGGTTGGTTTCTACATATGGCCAACTGTGTGACATTCTGTGCTCCCCATACAGCAGCTAGTGCCGCTTCCCAGTATATAAACCGCAGCCGCTCTACATTCGATCACTGGGAGACAACTGTGACGTCACCATCACAGCACCATATAGAATATAGAGCAAGCTGGCGCACTGACAGTGCCAGAGACAGCTGAGGCAGGACACACATTACTACTACCTTACCTCCACAGGCTGCAGAAGAGCGGTCTCACCAGTCTCTGCCTCTCACTCTCAACCCTCTGGTTGGAGGACTGTCCTCCCTTCTCATGCGCTCCACATTGGATGCATTTTTTTTGTGCTGGACACTTTGAACAGCCAAAGGAAAAGCCCTGTTTTTGCAGACTGTAAATCCACAGATGATTGACAATCTAGATCTATAGATGGTGCATGGACAAGTAAAAGTAAAGTATTGGAAAGAACTGTATAGTGTGTTTAAAGATAGAAATAAGGGTTAAAAGATTATTACTCTGGTTTCCTATTTTTAGACCATTGTCCACACAGGTCATGTAAAAATGTAAACCAGTTACATGGTGTTACTAAGTAATCATGTTTAACTATTGGTGTGCAACAGCTTCTAAAAAGAATTAAGACTATGTGCTGACATAGAGCGGACATTATGATTTGCAAAAAGCTTGAAAAAAAAGAGGAAAGTGGCATCAGGGCAGCACGGTGGCTCAGTGGTTAGCACTGTAGCCTTGCAGCGCTGGGGTCCTGGGTTCAAATCCCACCAAGGACAACATCTGCATAGAGTGTATGTTCTCCCTGTGTTTGCGTGGGTTTCCTCTGCGTATTCTGGTTTCCTCCCACACTTCAAAGACATACTGATAGGGAATCTAGATTGTGAGCCCCAACGATTATGTATGTAAAGTGCTGTGGAATTAATGGCGCTATGTAAGTGAGTAAAATAAATAAATCAGGCAAGTAGCCAACTTATGTGAATCACATATCCTGTATAATAACGATAAAACAGGGAAGCTTCCAAGTAAGCTTGTCTCTAGTATCGGTCATCGTACAAACTGGCCCCATTACTAAGTACTAGCACAAAAAGTAATTGATTCAAACTACCTAGAAATAAAGATACATGGCAATTACGTAGTAATTAAATATATATCACATTAATTAATATTAATATATAAGTGGGTGTGGGGGATCTATAAATCTATTGTAAAATGGATTTACATGTTTACTTAGAGGAGGAACAGGGCAGTTTCTTGAGGGTGTGTTGTTTGTGAATTATTAATACAAAAATTGAATAATATCAATATAAAATTCAAACTAAATGTATCCTCTCTTTTCAACTA